>NW_027136901.1:676777-1015166 GCF_040869045.1 Eurosta solidaginis
GTTGTTTCTCGTTGTATATCCTTTAATTCTAGAGGTAAATTGATAAATAACGTGTACGAATTTGTTTAACGCATTTTTTTTGGTTACTCGACGTCTCCGTTCTCGTGTATCCTACATATTGCGTTTTTTTTTTAATTTGCTTACCGGGCTAAAGGTTAGCATGTTTAAAATACGTAAGTCGTTTTGATCATCAAATTTAAGTAGATAACTCATCAGTTGTTTGCATCAGAGCGACAATTTTTGAGATAGTTATTAAAACTGTTTAAAGGTTGTCAAACGTTGTTTCTCGTTGTATATCCTTTAATTCTAGAGTTAAATTGATAAATAACGTGTACGAATTTGTTTAACGCATTTGTTTTGGTTACTCGACGTCTCCGTTCTCGTGTAGCCTACATATTGCGTTTTTTTTTTAATTTGCTTACCGGGCTAAAGGTTAGCATGTTTAAAATACGTAAGTCGTTTTGTTCAACAAATTTAAGTAGATAACTCATCAGTTGTTTGCATCAGAGCGACAATTTTTGAGATAATTATTAAAACTGTTTAAAGGTTTTCAAACGTTGTTTCTCGTTGTATATCCTTTAATTCTAGAGTTAAATTGATAAATAACGTGTACGAATTTGTTTAACGTATTTGTTTTGGTTACTCGACGTCTCCGTTCTCGTGTAGCCTACATATTGCGTTTTTTTTTTAATTTGCTTACCGGGCTAAAGGTTAGCATGTTTAAAATACGTAAGTCGTTTTGTTCATCAAATTTAAGTAGATAACTCATCAGTTGTTTGCATCAGAGCGACAATTTTTGAGATAGTTATTAAAACTGTTTAAAGGTTGTCAAACGTTGTTTCTCGTTGTATATCCTTTAATTCTAGAGTTAAATTGATAAATAACGTGTACGAATTTGTTTAACGCATTTGTTTTGGTTACTCGACGTCTCCGTTCTCGTGTAGCCTACATATTGCGTTTTTTTTTTAATTTTCTTACCGGGCTAAAGGTTAGCACGTTTAAAATACGTAAGTCGTTTTGTTCATCAAATTTAAGTAGATAACTCATCAGTTGTTTGCATCAGAGCGATAATTTTTGAGATAGTTATTAAAACTGTTTAAAGGTTGTCAAACGTTGTTTCTCGTTGTATATCCTTTAATTCTAGAGTTGAATTGATAAATAACGTGCACGAATTTGTTTAACGCATTTGTTTTGGTTACTCGACGTCTCCGTTCTCGTGTAGCCTACATATTGCGTTTTTTTTTTAATTTGCTTACCGGGCAAAAGGTTAGCATGCTTAAAATACGTAAGTCGTTTTGTTCAACAAATTTAAGTAGATAACTCATCAGTTGTTTGCATCAGAGCGAAAATTTTTGAGATAGTTATTAAAACTGTTTAAAGATTGTCAAACGTTGTTTCTCGTTGTATATCCTTTAATTCTAGAGTTAAATTGATAAATAACGTGTACGAATTTGTTTAACGCATTTGTTTTGGTTACTCGACGTCTCCGTTCTCGTGTAGCCTACATATTGCGTTTTTTTTTAATTTGCTTACCGGGCTAAAGGTTAGCATGTTTAAAATACGTAGGTCGTTTTGTTCATCAAATTTAAGTAGATAACTCATCAGTTGTTTGCATCAGAGCGATAATTTTTGAGATAGTTATTAAAACTGTTTAAAGGTTGTCAAACGTTGTTTCTCGTTGTATATCCTTTAATTCTAGAGTTAAATTGATAAATAACGTGTACGAATTTGTTTAACGCATTTGTTTTGGTTACTCGACATCTCCGTTCTCGTGTAGCCTACATATTGCGTTTTTTTTTTAATTTGCTTACCGGGCTAAAGGTTAGCATGTTTAAAATACGTAAGTCGTTTTGTTCATCAAATTTAAGTAGATAACTCATCAGTTGTTTGCATCAGAGCGACAATTTTTGAGATAGTTATTAAAACTGTTTAAAGGTTGTCAAACGTTGTTTCTCGTTGGATATCCTTTAATTCTAGAGTTAAATTGATAAATAACGTGTACGAATTTGTCTAACGCATTTGTTTTGGTTACTCGACGTCTCCGTTCTCGTGTAGCCTACATATTGCGTTTTTTTTTTAATTTGCTTACCGGGCTAAAGGTTAGCATGTTTAAAATACGTAAGTCGTTTTGTTCATCAAATTTAAGTAGATAACTCATCAGTTGTTTGCATCAGAGCGATAATTTTTGAGATAGTTATTAAAACTGTTTAAAGGTTGTCAAACGTTGTTTCTCGTTGTATATCCTTTAATTCTAGAGTTAAATTGATAAATAACGTGTACGAATTTGTTTAACGCATTTGTTTTGGTTACTCGACGTCTCCGTTCTCGTGTAGCCTACATATTGCGTTTTTTTTTAATTCGCTTGCCGGGCTAAAGGTTAGCATGTTTAAAATACGTAAGTCGTTTTGTTCATCAAATTTAAGTAGATAACTCATCAGTTGTTTGCATCAGAGCGATAATTTTTGAGATAGTTATTAAAACTGTTTAAAGGTTGTCAAACGTTGTTTCTCGTTGTATATCCTTTAATTCTAGAGTTAAATTGATAAATAACGTGTACGAATTTGTTTAACGCATTTGTTTTGGTTACTCGACGTCTCCGTTCTCGTGTAGCCTACATATTGCGTTTTTTTTTTAATTTGCTTACCGGGCTAAAGGTTAGCATGTTTAAAATACGTAAGTCGTTTTGTTCATCAAATTTAAGTAGATAACTCATCAGTTGTTTGCATCAGAGCGACAATTTTTGAGATAGTTATTAAAACTGTTTAAAGGTTGTCAAACGTTGTTTCTCGTTGTATATCCTTTAATTCTAGAGTTATATTGATAAATAACGTGTACGAATTTGTTTAACCCATTTGGTTTGGTTACTCGACGTCTCCGTTCTCGTGTATCCTACATATTGCGTTTTTTTTTAATTTGCTTACCGGGCTAAAGGTTAGCATGTTTAAAATACGTAAGTCGTTTTGTTCATCAAATTTAAGTAGATATCTCATCAGTTGTTTGCATCAGAGCGACAATTTTTGAGATAGTTATTAAAACTGTTTAAAGGTTGTCAAACGTTGTTTCTCGTTGTATATCCTTTAATTCTAGAGTTAAATTGATAAATAACGTGTACGAATTTGTTTAACGCATTTGTTTTGGTTACTCGACGTCTCCGTTCTCGTGTAGCCTACATATTGGGTTTTTTTTTTAATTTGCTTACCGGGCTAAAGGTTAGCATGTTTAAAATACGTAAGTCGTTTTGTTCATCAAATTTAAGTAGATAACTCATCAGTTGTTTGCATCAGAGCGACAATTTTTGAGATAGTTATTAAAACTGTTTAAAGGTTGTCAAACGTTGTTTCTCGTTGTATATCCTTTAATTCTAGAGTTAAATTGATAAATAACGTGTACGAATTTGTTTAACGCATTTGTTTTGGTTACTCGACGTCTCCGTTCTCGTGTAGCCTACATATTGCGTTTTTTTTTTAATTTGCTTACCGGGCTAAAGGTTAGCATGTTTAAAATACGTAAGTCGTTTTGTTCATCAAATTTAAGTAGATAACTCATCAGCTGTTTGCATCAGAGCGATAATTTTTGAGATAGTTATTAAAAATGTTTAAAGGTTTTCAAACGTTGTTTCTCGTTGTATATCCTTTAATTCTAGAGTTAAATTGATAAATAACGTGTACGAATTTGTTTAACGCATTTGTTTTGGTTACTCGGCGTCTCCGTTCTCGTGTAGCCTACATATTGCGTTTTTTTTTAATTTGCTTACCGGGCTAAAGGTTAGCATGTTTAAAATACGTAAGTCGTTTTGTTCATCAAATTTAAGTAGATAACTCATCAGTTGTTTGCATCAGAGCGACAATTTTTGAGATAGTTACTAAAACTGTTTAAAGGTTGTCAAACGTTGTTTCTCGTTGTATATCCTTTAATTCTAGAGTTAAATTGATAAATAACGTGTACGAATTTGTTTAACGCATTTGTTTTGGTTACTCGACGTCTCCGTTCTCGTGTAGCCTACATATTGCGTTTTTTTTTTAATTTGCTTACCGGGCTAAAGGTTAGCATGTTTAAAATACGTAAGTCGTTTTCTTCATCAAATTTAAGTAGATAACTCATCAGTTGTTTGCATCAGAGCGATAATTTTTGAGATAGTTATTAAAACTGTTTAAAGGTTGTCAAACGTTGTTTCTCGTTGTATATCCTTTAATTCTAGAGTTAAATTGATAAATAACGTGTACGAATTTGTTTAACGCATTTGTTTTGGTTACTCGACGTCTCCGTTCTCGTGTAGCCTACATATTGCGTTTTTTTTTTTAATTTGCTTACCGGGCTAAAGGTTAGCATGTTTAAAATACGTAAGTCGTTTTGTTCATCAAATTTAAGTAGATAACTCATCAGTTGTTTGCATCAGAGCGACAATTTTTGAGATAGTTAACCGAGTACGTGTTGTCGACCTCATAACCGAGAAGGGTCAAGTCAGACGACCTTTGGTCAAACTGATCCTTCTTCCTACGGAGACAAACTGTGAGAGGACCACGTGCTCCTCTTAACAATCCCTCCACTCTTCCACATACCTCCTTTCAGCATGAACACTTGTGGTGTGTCGCAAACTCGGCACGGGAGTGGAGGCACCACAATTGCGTTTGGTTTAAATTTAAATGAAAAGAAAAAAGAGGCGAGATATATTCCTCGTTATAATAATTTCTTTATTATAGTGCAAAATTAAATTTGAACAATAATTACCTTTTTGTAATAAAATGTGGCGGGGCTCCTCGGACGGTGTTGTAGTTCGCTCAACGATCGCTGGAAAAGTAGACGGTTGCCTTGTCGAGGAAAACCGTTGAACCGCGGAAAAAGTCTCCGGTTTTAAGGGGAAGCTGCCCCACATAGTTGTACCGGCATACATGTATATGTGTACGGACAACATAACCCTATCTATGTACACATATACATGCAGGTGGGCGAACTAGGGGTCGATAAAGTGGTGCTATTAGGGTGGCGCAAATTAAGAAGAATTTAGGCTTCGGGCCTAAACATGCCGGCCCCCTTGCGATACGCAACAGCCCAGACTCCGCCCGAGCGTCCCCGGCCACGATTTGTCTTAAAACTAGATTCTAAAATTAAATGGTGCGCGCCGGATGGCGCGACGGCATCCTCCTTGCCTTCGCCGTGACCTAGAGCTAGGAAGATAGAAAAAAAATTAATGGAAACCGTAACATATATTTCTTGCCATTTATATAAAACTTCATTTATTTCGGGAAAATACAATATACATGTATAAGCTTATCATCAGCTAACTAACTCTAAATAGCCATTGAGAAATATCAGATCGGGTGGGTCCCGGAGAGTACCCACCCGAAGATCGTGCTTTGCGCGAGCAGCGATCCGAAGGATGGTGGCAATGTGCCCGACGTCATGATTTCGGCGTAGACGTTGCCGCCTAGGACGAGGCGAATTGGGGTGGACGCATAAAAGTGGGGGTCCGCAAGACGGATGTGCTCGTAAGGAGCCGCGACGCTGGGGTCGACGTTGTACGTTGGACTGACGCGCCTGAACTCGAGGACGCAGACTGCGTGAGTCGTCACCGTCTTACTCTGCCCATGTTTACCTCTAAAACGAATAAAACAGCCGGTTTCGCCGTCGGCGTTGGTTGTCGGCAGGGCTAACTCTCGCGCCAGCCTGCGGTCGATCGTTGTGCGGGGGGAACATGCGTCTATGAGTGCACGAATGAAGTGCAGACGCCCTCCGGCTTCCACCTTCACGATCGCAGTCGGCGCCAGAGCAGCCATGGGCCGAAGAGTTGGGCCGGCTGAGGCGCGGGCTGGAATGACCCCGTTCCGGAAGGAACTGTGTTGGGGTAGCTGGCGCGGCCGAGTGGCCAGTCTACCGTCTCGATGGTCTTTCTTCACGTGTCGTATCTCGTGTAGCTGGCGCGGCCGAGGGGCCAGTCTACGATCGCGCGTTGGTCGATGTGCTTGCGTTCGTTGTTTCGTAGGTGGGCGGAACGGCCGTGATTCCGCTCCACTTTTTCCTCGTCGCTCGTGTGCTAATAGGGGTCGGAACGGCCGTGGGTCCGATCCCCTAGTGTCGGAATTTACTATATGGGAGCCCGCTCCACTCCCGGATGGCAGTTGTGGTTCTTCTGCAAAGGCCGACTCGGACGCGTGGAGAGACAGCGCCTCATCCATCATCCCGTCGTCCACCTCTTCCATCGTAGGCATCCGCTCATATCCTTCTCCCTCTTCTTCCATGACTAGCTGGTACCAGCTCTTCGGCGGCTCTGGCTCGGACGACAAGTCCTCCATGGAAAGGTGCAGCGTGGTATGATGATTGCTACCACATCTTCGGCACCTTCCTTTGCTAGTGCAGTCTTTGGCACGATGTACCATTGACAGGCAGTTTTGGCAGTACTTGGCCTTTATAATTTCGCGCAGTCGTTGCAGCGGCGACTTCGCGCGGTAAATCGGGCATGACCTGATTGGGTGTTTCGCGTCGCATAAGTGGCACGGCTTTGGGTAACGAGCGGCCTGGCGCTCAGTCCTCCTTCTTAGCGAAGCGTAACGAGTCATTCTATTGAGAGTATGGAAGAAAATAAAGGAAACTCGTTGAGTTGTTATGATTGTGTCACGCTTTCGGTGGCGAGTAAGCCCCAATTCTATTATCGGCGCTTTTGAAATTTCGCGCGTGAGTAGGGTTAAAACATGTCTAAAGGCTTACGAGAATATATTCATCTCGCGTTCGTTATGTGCGTTGCTTCTTTCCCCGCACGTTATGTGCCTGGGTCATTAGTGCCTTATTCTGTTTAATTTTGTGTCATCCGGTAGCGCTTCAGCTAGTCAGGCATACTAGTGCTGCAGAATAATTGACATTTAAGTTGTTTGGTACTCACATTTTGGTACCGAACCGGGTAGAGAGTGTTTGATGTGGGATCTTTCGAGTCGTCGTTATTTGTGTTGTTGGTGCTAAAAACCGACAACTTTCCTGCCCGCCACAAAAAAAAATGTTTGGACGGCAAAATTGTATGCTATATAAAGAACAAAGATAAAATCTTCGTTTTGGACGCGGTGAAAAATTTTTCGAATGAGCCATTCTTTTGTATTTCCCTTCGATTATTTGTTCAGCTTTTCCCAATTACGCTTGTAGTCCTGTGTTATTGATGGTCTTTACTAAAAAGCACGGTTCCAGAAGGGTAGTTGGCTCCGATACCGATTTGCCAGAAACGGGTTTTTGGGTACCCGTTTGCATCTTCTTATGCATCCCTAATACAATGTACATTTAAAACTCGGCATATATATGTACATACGTTGGTACAAGTATATGGGCAGTCAGTGCACGGACTTTACCGCATTGGTAGATTGACGTACCTTTTTGATCCATTTTCATTTTCTACTACTTTTACGACTTCTGCTACCAAAACTAAGATTCTACCAATATTTCAGTATTTTCGCGCTGAAAACGTATACTGCATTGCAGTATTGAATTGCCGAGCCCACCAACTAATCTTAGGAGGGGATACTGATTAAAGCAGTCAATTTTGAAAAACTTTGTGAACAACTTTAAACAAGAAGTAAATTTTTGATGAGATAAATAGCCCTTTTTTTTGAATAATTTGAAGCAAAAAAGTTTTACGCAAACGATAACATGCCGAAATCGGTTATTTTGTGGCAGTATTTTTGGTATTTTGGGATATTGTTGTTGTGATTAGACATTTTGGTGCATGTTTATCAGTATCTCACACTCATGATACAGGAAAAAAGTGAGTACCGTATAGGCATAAGCTATGTAGGTATATACAAATGTACATGTAATTTTGTCTTGTTAACATGTTTTAAAGTGTCATTTCCATGAAATGCGCGTTATTTGTTTTACAAGACATTATTAATTGTTTGGTACAAATATGAACTGTAGCTTTTGTTTTCTTGGTAAAAACTACCAACTACTACTATTTCCATTTTAGAATTCCGCTCACTGGTACCAGCATACCAACGGCAAAGGCAAAGAAAAAAACGCACATTCATACATACCCGTGTATAGAATGTAAAATTCCTATGAATTGAAACAACGGGAAATGTATCCCGTGATTTTCCGTTCTTTCATTTCATTTTTTACTACGACGTGGCCTGGAGTAATAACGCATAAAAAATTAACGTTGCTAGCTTAGACATTATGGGCAAGCCAAGAGGTCTTCGCACAGCCAGGAAGCATGTGAATCATCGCCACGATCAGCGTTGGGCTGATAGGGATTACAAAAAGGCGCATTTGGGAACACGATGGAAGGCTAATCCTTTTGGTGGAGCATCTCATGCCAAACGCATTGGATGACTTTTGCCCTCTATAAATTTTTCAATGAAATCACCAAGCAAAGTCTTAAGTATATCAGTACAATATTCTAATTCTGATTGCAGTGTGACCATAATCAGGGAAGCCACATTGACCCGCTCACGCACAGAAAAATAGCGACTGGAATCCAATGCTCGTATGAATAGCAGTAAAAAAAAAAAATTTTATTCAACAGGCGTAGACCTTTCTCTTTACGTAATAGTTCGGGCCGCTCCCATTGCAATACGATGTGGTCCTCGTGATTTGGAAAAAGAATTTTCATGGCACATGTACGATCGTCTAAAAATGGTATTCCACCAGATGTTAGATCCCCAGTTAAGTCAGTCATGTCAGTTTGAAGTTCAGCAATTGCTTTCTTGCATTCTGCCGCGACTCTTAAGTTCTAATATAGCCATTTGTTTTTGCATATTTAGTAAAATTCGAATCGATTCTGATGTATTTTTTGGTTTTTTTTTTTTTTACGCAGCCAGAAGTGCAACAAAAATCATGACTATAACTACCACCGATGAATAATAGAAGATTCTTACTTAAGTCATGCATCATATTTGGGGATGCATAGCTAAGTATTCCTGTCCGATATTCCAAAGACTGACCAATATGGACAATGTCTTCTGGTCCTGATTCATTGTGGGGTTCAGTGGCTGACTCTAGTGGCGGGCGACAAGTCGATTGTTGAAGTGATAATGAAGGTATATTGCAAAGGCCTTTACATTATTAAAATTACATTTATTAAAATATATTGGATTGGGATAAAGCTCGAAATTATTTTTATGTTTACTAGAGAGATTTTGAACTTGCAAAACATTATCCATTAAGAATCCATGTTTAAGAAGCCCTGGACTTTCAGCAGCAAGAACGTCGTTATCGGTGTCAATTACAGGTGAGTAGCATATCATATCTGTAGCTGCCTCAACCTTGCACTGACTATTTATAGCAAACGTACATTTTTGGGCTCTGAATATCGTTGAATTGAGTTCCCGTCACTGAAATTTCAATTCCGCCAGCGGGTATGCCTCGGGGAACTTTTAATTGTCCTCTAGGGCCCGAAAAGACCTGCTCAAGTTGGGGAGCAAGAACGTATTTAAAGTTGTATTCGCTGAATTCACGTTGCCCATTGTCAAATAACATTTTCAGTCGCCCTTCAACGATACCTGGTGAAGGAGCTGTACGACATACTGCTTGTGTAACATCGAAGCTTAATATCTCGCAGGGCAAATGACCGTTGACAAAAACTTGTATTCTCGCCTGCCTTTAAATACTCGATTCTGCATTTAAATACTTTCCAATTAGCCGAAGAACCTTTTGCTAGCCACTTTAATAAATATTTTGCACAATTCGAATAATAAAAAAATTGAATGCACTAGAAATGAAGAGCGAACTGTGCGGCTCAGCCCGGCAAAGTAGTGTGTTATATGGAGAATTCCTTAAGAAAAGTGGGAAGGGAGTTCATACACATTGTTTGTATTTATCCTCTGGCTTAAACAAAGTGGTAAGGATAATGAGGGAATACTTGGGTTTCTGCCTAGTGATATTGCAGCGGAACGTAAACGCGTTGCAACAATTCAATGCATCTACTGTGGTAATATGCGTGCGAATATTGTCTGCTGAAAAGTGCGTTGCTATCGAAACTTTCATATGATATGTGGCAGTGATAATGGTGCTATGAATCAATTTCTATATACATTTCGGTCATTTTGTGATCGACATGTACGAAAAGTACCTACTCGTCCAAAACCCACAGAAAATTGTTATATTTGTTATGAGAGCCTTTTCGCTGAAAGTAAAACGTTTTAGAGCTGTAAATATTATACGTGCCCCATGCTGTAAAAATGGTTGGTTTCACAAGTATTGTCTGCAAAAATTCGCCAAAAGTTCTGGGTATTTCTTCAAATGTCCGCTCTGTAATGACTGTGAGAAGTTAAAAGCGCATATGTCGTTCTGGGGTATTTTCGCATACGACAAAGACGCTGAATGGGAGTTGGTGCCCAATGCGTTTGCAGACTTGCTAGAAAGACCCAGAGTATGTAGCGTAGAGATTTGCCATAACAAGCGTGGACGGGAACAGCAACTACAACAAATCCCTTAGTTTATTGTACAACATGTGGATCAGTGGCTGTACATCGCAGTTGTGTGCGCGACCAGAGCAATACATTTGATTGTGAAAATTGTATACAAATACTTTCTAATGCAGATAGTGGGCGAGAAAGTTTAAGCTCACAACAACAAAATGACAGTCAAGACAATGAATGTTCTCACATTGTACAGGATACTGAAAACTTAGATATTGATGTATGCGACAGTAATAGCTAGGTTGAGATAAATAAAAATACTCAAGAAAATGGCGATGTTTCTCCTGTTAAAGATAACATACTTAGACGGCGTCAGGCTGGCGAAGATGAGGAAGTTATAATACCTCATAACTCGTACAAAAGTGAAACAGCTAAACTACATGTAAATAAAGCAGAGAGAAGTGAAATTGTAGGAGAAACTAACACACTAAATTGTAATATTAATGAGGTCATAAACACAAAATGAACTGCAGTAAAACTGTGAAATTTAGGTGTATTGTTACCGATAGTGACTATAGTGGTGATGAAGGTCTTGTAGACACAGCTGACTCGAGGAAGCATGTGAAGGCAACCCGTACAAGGATTTCAACAACGCAAACACAAACCCATGATATACATAACATTACAACTTGTATTGCGCAACGCACGCGTCGCAAGTCAATGGCTTTTCGACCACCTTCGCTCGATGAACCACTTACTAATTCCACTGATGATGTTTAAGATGATGCTAGTATCAGGATTAACTCCTATACAGCACCCAAAAGCTATCAGGTTTTTCAATATGATGATGACGAAAATGAGTACCCCCAGAAACAGGGCCATATTGCGGCGTGAAATTTGTAATTTTTGGTTCCACGAATTCATAGTCTTCCCACTTATACCAGCAATTCGTATTCCCGAATAAATATCGGTGACAATTTTACCTAAATTTATTCCACGTATTGTGATATTTGTACCACCTTCCCATGGACCAGTTTGCGGATAAAACGAATGAATTTCAGGATTAGGGCACGTTTCCATACGATTTAGCCAATCAGTTTTTCCTTCGTTATTTTTGTTGCACTATTCTTCTACTTCACACGTAATTGTAGATGAATAATCATCTACGTTCGCATTTGTATACGTTCACGCTCTTCATCTTCTACCTACCCTCAGCAAGCAGGTGATTAAATTCTGAATTTCCCCTTGTACCAATACCCAGTGGGTTACTCTTTCTGACCAAATAATGAGTTATCATATAATTTAAGCGACAAGGCTAGTCAGATATGACTCCTCGTAATGTTCAAAAAACTGAATATATAAAGTTTTCCAATCACCCTGGTGGAATCCTCTTCGCATCTAATGTGGTTACTTTAGGTGATTGAAACTCTTCAATCATTTTCCATTCAGCATTCTGAATCGTGGCTGACTATCTTTGACTACTATTAAGATGATGAGCGTTCTAGAGGGTCTGTTATCGTTTGTTCTTGTTTGTTTTTTTCATCAACGACATAAGTAGTTACTTTTTATTTGCAAATTATTTAATCTAAAAGCATAAGGAATTTAACCCTGCTAATATCTGGGGCAGATGAGTTTCCTCATCCGCGGTAGGCTTGCGATGTGCCTCGTTGCGCGGCAACGAGTGCCGCTGATTTCTGTGGCAGAGCGGTGCGCCCTTCTGCGTTAGGCTTTTTTGTTGTCCTCGTTATGGGATAGCGAGTGAATTTGGGTTTGCTTTGTAAGCTTAAGAATAGAATGGCCTGAGTCCCTTTAGGTTCTGTGGCAGATAGAGTATCTGCGTTAGGTTATTGGTCGGCCTCGTATCGCGTGAACGTGAGCTGGGGTTGACTTTTGGAAAATGTGAAGACGAGGGTGATTTTTTTTTGATTTTTCTGAAAGGAGGTATGTGGAAGAGTGGAGGGATTGTTAAGAGGAGCACGTGGTCCTCTCACAGTCTGTCTCCGTAGGAAGAAGGATCAGTTTGACCAAAGGTCGTCTGACTTGACCCTTCTCGGTTATGAGGTCGACAACACGTACTCGGTTATCTTCGCCGGGGTGTACGTTGACGACTCTACCTAACCTCCATTCGTTGGGAGATAAATTGTTCTCTTTGAGGACAGCGAGATCTCCCACTTTTATATTTTCCTTGGGATGCTTCCACTTCACTCGTTTTTGGAGTTCAGATAAATATTCGGTTTTCCATCGCCGGCAGAAGGTTTGATGGAGGGCCTTGAGCTTCTGCCATCTATTTAGCATGGAGGCAGGGCTTTCGTTCGCATCCGGTTCTGGCGGCGCCATAAGATGGCTGCCCGTGAGGAAATGTCCTGGGGTTAGTGGCTCCAGGTCCGTTGGGTCATTGGACGCCGGGCTGAGAGGCCGCGAATTTAGGCATGCCTCGATCCGGCACAAAAGGGTTTGGAACTCCTCAATGGTATATTTATGGAGAGAAGCGACCTTTTTGAAGTGGCTTTTGAAGCTCTTCACTCCCGCTTCCCACAGGCCGCCCATATGCGGAGCGCCGGCGGGGATAAAATGCCAAGTTAATGCTTGATGGCTATACTTGGAGACTGTTTTGTCTCGGCTTTCTGCCAGGAAGGCTTTGAATTCCGATCGTAGAGATCGGGAAGCTCCGACAAAATTCGTACCATTGTCGGAGTAGATGTTTTTTGGACATCCTCTTCTCGCGATAAAACGCGAAAAAGCTGCGAGGAAGAATGGGGTGGTCAGGTCACTAGTGGCCTCTAGGTGGATGGCCTTAGTGGAGAAACAAACAAATAGGCATACGTAGCCTTTGGACAGTCGACATCCCCTACCGCGGTAGCTTTTTATGTCGAAAGGCCCCGCGAAATCTACCCCGGTATTGGTGAACGCGCGAGTAAAAGTAGTACGTTCGCAGGGAAGGGTACCCATAAGTTGGGACTGCGCCTGCTTCCTGTGAAGAATGCAGGTTTTGCAATTGTGGATGATGGCTCTGATCATTGTCTTGACCTTCGGAATCCAATACTGGGTTCGAATAAGGCGGAGCATAAGTTGGTTCTCGCCATGAAGGGAATCATGATGAATCATCATGACTGCAAGGCGAGACAGCTTGCAATTGTAAGGCAAGATGATCGGATGACGCTCGTTGTACGACATGTCTTTTGAGGCCCCTAGACGCCCCCCTGTTCTGATAATATCATCTTTGTCGATGTATGGGTTGAGTGACAGGATTTCACTTTTCCGATCAATAGGTTCCCTATTTGTTAATTGCAAGTATTCCTTACCGTAGGATATTTTCTGACATACTTTTATTAGTGCTTGAGTCGTTGCCTTAATCTCATCGGCTGAGATTGTGCTCGAATTTTCGTGGCATACCGTTTTTGTTTTAGGATGCGTTCTTTTTATAAATCTCCTAACGTAGGATAGGACTCTTAGAGCTCGTGGCAAGTCTGAAAAACGATCGAGTATATCTTCTTGTTCAGCCTGTGTGACGGCATACGACTGTGCTTTCACTTTCTTCTCCTCATATGATGTATGGTAGTCCGTTTCCTGTACTGGCCATTGTATCTTGTCCTCTTGTAACCAAGATGGTCCCTGCCACCACAACGAGTTGTTGACTAATTCACCCGCTGGTAGGCCTCTGCTTCCTAAATCCGCTGGATTTGATTCTGAATCCACATGTAGCCAGTCCTTGCTTCCGACCATGTCGATGATCTTCGTGATGCGGTGTGCGACGAAGGTTGACCAGGAACAAGGCGGTTTCCGTAGCCATGCGAGGACAATGCTGGAATCAGTCCATAGATGAATGGTGATGGGTCCTAATTTGACGCTCCTACAGATTGAGTCAATCATCTCTGCTAGCAATACTGCACCGCAAAGTTCCAGACGTGGGAGGGAGATTGTCTTCACTGGTGCGACTCTGGTTTTTGCCATAAGTAGCTGTGTATAAACATTATTCTCCTTTTTGATGCGCATGTACACGGCTGCTGCATATGCTTTCTCCGACGCGTCACAGAAGCCGTGGATTTCAACCTCGTCTTCTGGTGAGAATTGTACCCAACGTGGTATTCGAATCCTATCTATTTCCGGGTAATCTTGGGTGAAAGTGTTCCACCGCTCCAATGTCGTTGGTGAGACTGGCTCGTCCCACCCTGTGCCTTCTAACCAAATGTTTTGCATAATTATTTTTGCCACTATGACCATTGGGGCAAGCCACCCTAACGGGTCAAAGAGTTTGGCAATAACTGACAGGATCTCTCTTTTTGTTGGCATGTTAGGGTTGTTTAGTGATCCCGCTTTGAAATAAAATAAGTCAGCATGTGCGTTCCACCTTATACCTAATGCTTTCACTGTGCTGGTGTCTTCAAAGGCTAAGAAGTCCTCGCTGAGCAGATCCGATTTCGGGATGTCTTTGAGAACCTCCTCCGAGTTTGATGTCCACTTTCGTAATGGGAACCCTGCCGAATGTAAAACCTGTCGAATTTCGTTTCTTGCCATAATGGTGGAGGTGAGGTTGTGTCCTCCTGCGAGGACGTCATCTACATACATACACTCCCGGAGTATGTTTGATGCTGTGGGATGGGAACTTTGTACATCGTCAGCCAACTGTAACAGCGTCCTTATAGCAAGATAAGGGGCACAATTAACTCCGAAAGTTACCGTTTTTAATTCGTAGGGTCCTATTGGTTCGTTCATGTCTTTTCGAAAAATAATTCGTTGAAATTTGGTATGATTATCGTTCATCCAAATCTGCCTATACATTTTCTCTATATCACTGTTGAAGACGTACCGATAAAGTCTCCAACGAATGATGAGAGTCGGGAGATCTGCTTGGAGTACCGGGCCTGGGAGCAAAACGTCGTTCAGACTTGTACCATTAGCAGTCGGACTTGAAGCGTTGAAAACGACCCGGACTTTAGTAGTTGTGCTTTCCGCCTTTACCACGGCGTGATGGGGCAGGAAATAATTATCAGGGTCATTTGCTGCGACTGTGCCCTTAATTTTGTGCATATGTCCGAGCGTCTGGTATTCTGAAAGTACCCTTATGTATTCATTCCCTAACTCCGGATTTTTCGTTAACCGCCTTTCATTTCGATAGAATTGCGAGCATGCGCGTTTAAGGGACCCTGCTAATTTTCGTTCTTCCGGGTATTCCTGTCTAAATGGGAGTGAAACGACATATCTTCCATCCTCATTTCTCTTTGTGGTTTCTCTATATAATTTTTCACAATATCTGTCATCGTCGCTAGGGCTTTTAATTTTCGGTACATTTTCCAACTCCCAAAAGGCTTTTAGTTGGTTGTCCAACGCGACCTCGTTGTAAAATGACACGTTGCTCTTCGTTGGATTCGGTGTTTCAATACGACCGGTTAGTATCCAACCGAACACTGTCTCTTGGGCCAGAAGTGTATTAAGTACATTCTTTTTTAGACCGCTTAGTATAATTTGGGGATATATATCGCCCCCAAGTATGAGGTCTACATCTTCATTGACGTAGAACCTCTTGTCTGCCAAAACTAAGTCTGGGAACGCCTGCATCGTCATTGTTTCGATATGGCAGGATGGCAGATTCCCAGTTAATTTGGCTAAAATTAGAACAGGAGTAGTCAAGCTAAAGCATGGGTCCTCTGGTGAACGTAGCTTGATGGTGGATGCCTCTTTTAATTGAGCAGATACTGCGTTGGTGATGCCTGAAACTTGGGCATGCATTTTCCTTGCCGGCAAATTGATTCTGCGTTTTAGTCTTTCTGTCATGAAAGAGCATTCGGACCCTGAATCAATTAATGCCCGCGCGGAGAAGTCGGTACCATTATGATGAATGTGTACGCGAGCAGTTCCTAATAGCACGCCTGTGCTGGAATTAGCATGACAGGATTTTACATTCTGGTTCGCAGAAGAATTTGGTTGCCCCGATTCCTGTCTTCTTTGTGCTTGTGCTGAAGTCGACGGGATATTATCCGCGTCTTTGAATGGATTGCGCCTCGTAGGTTGCTGAACTGTATCCGCATGCAGGAGCGTGTGGTGACGAGAGTGGCATTTGGCACAGTTGTACGAACTGGTGCACCTCGTCACTGTGTGTCCTGGGGATAAGCAGTTCAGGCATCCCCCCGTGGATTTGATGAAGTTGATTCTCTCCACTGGGGTCAGATCACAGAATCGGGGACAATTCCGTAACCTGTGTTCAGCTTTGCACATTTTACAAAAAACCCTTGAAGTTGATTTTGAGGTAGGTTTTGATACCTTCGTTTGGAAGGCACCAAGTCTTTTTATGGGGGTTTCGGTTGTATGCCGAGTATTTGATGGCTTTTGTCCCTTTTGGGCGTTAGTGCCAGTGAAGCTAGACACTGTTTCCAGTGTCTGAAACCTATTTGATAGAAATTTGTCCATATCTTCCCATTTAGATATGTCCATTTTGTGGTCTATGCTTTGTTCCCATAGAGCCAGGGTACTTTCCGGTAACTTTGTCGAACACAAATATGTTAGTATTGCATCCCAATTGGATGTGTCGATTTTGTGACACTTGAGGGACGATAGACAATTGTTTATATCGCTATGTAGTTTCTTTAACGCGCTCCCACACTCACTCTCTACCTTCTTTAAATTAAAAAGAATTTGCAATTGCGTGTTGACTAATATACGCTTGTTTTCATACCTTTCGCACAGGTTTTTCCAGGCCATATCGAATCCATCATTTGTCAGAGGGCATTTTTTTACAATATCCTTGGCCTCGCCCTGTGTCTTGTTGTTCAGATGGAACAGTTTTTCCACCCCCTGTAGGTCGGAATTATTTATCTATATGGCCGTAAACAGATCGCGAAAGGTTGGCCATGATAAATAGTCACCTTTGAAAATCTCCGTGTCGCAAGGAGGGAGGCGGATCTTATGCCCGCGAGGTGCGGCTGGGGGTGCTTGCTCAGAGATAGCGCTATTTTCTACTTTTTTAAATTTCTCTGCCTCAGCAGATATTGTGGATAAGCATCGCATATATATTGCGTAGGTAGACATATGTTTTTTCCGGATGGCCAACACATCATTTGCGTCGACATCTTCTGATCCCATCAGTGAGTCAAACACAGACTTAATCTTCTTCCATAAGGCACGCAACTCTTCTTGCTGTATCGCAAGAGTGTGCTCATTATGACTTTCCTCTGGAATAAGGCTGTACTGCTGTTCAAACTCTGAGATTAACTCAGCTGATCGGATATAATTTTCCATTTTCTCAACAAATTATCCCTACCAAACTAAAAACAAATTAATCCTTTTAACAAAAAAATGGAGACAGTGTTTTAAAAGATCGCTTTTATTTAGTTATTTCAGACTTGGCCGACTCGTCTGATATTTTTTTTTTTTTTCAAGGGAAGAATAGGCAATGGTGTAACCTACTCGCCAACCGCACGCAAATTATATATATATGTATATATTGATCTGGCTATTAAATTATAAGGGTCAGACTTGGCCGATTCGTCTGGTTTTCCCACGATAAAAATAAAAACACAACAATGTGGCTTACTCGCCACCCGCACGTAAAATTATATGTATGTATGTATCGGTGTATGTATTAATTTATTTGCAGATTATTTTGTGCCGTAAGACAGGGAGCAGGGGGGAGCAACTCCAATGCGTATTGTGCGAAGCAAAGGGGGCCACTCGCCACTTGAGCGTTCAATTTTATTATAAAAAATAAGTGCGCGCGTTGATATAAAAACTCGACGAAAAGTGTAAAAATTTTATAAAACTCTTGTGCGAAAAGCGACTGTGTGACAAAAATTTATCGAATTAGTGCAAATTAAAGTGAAACAAAGGAATAATGTAAAATTGCCACAATCGAAATGGCGTGAGAATTTTTTATATGGAGGTGAGGTTATGTGCACCTCTTCCTTGTGCTGTGTCCGGTGAGCCTTACCGCTGGTGGGGGGACAGACCAGATAGTCACAAAGAATTTGACCACGTTAGTATTTCGCGTTGCACTTTTTACTTTTCGACACCGAATAGTCTTTTACACTTTTTCGCGGTTAAATTTAATCACTTACGCGTGTGGCACTCAGAATATTTATTTTTATAACCAAAAAAAAAATTGTGGCAAGAAATATATAAACTTACTTAGCAGCTGCGTGAAGTTTGGAGTTGGTTTGCTTGTTATTTGATGCGGCTTGTAAATTCCCAGGTTGTGTACCAAGAAAACTGTATAAATACCACCAAAAATATATCACCAAACGTGTAAAAAGCCGGTATCACGAAGAAGTGTGTGGGTTGTGTATATCACCAAACGGTTGAAGAATACCACCACGATTTATACCAAAATGTTGAGTGTATGTGGGAAGATTTGTTCGAAAATTGTTGATATCACCAAGAAGTGAATGTGATCATCCAAAGATGCAGGATATGTAACGTGGACTGTACTTTATATAGGCGGTGGTTCCTTTTTGTAATAAAATGTGGTGGGGCTCCTCGGACGGTGTTGTAGTTCGCTCAACGATCGCTGGAAAAGTAGACAGTTGCCTTGTCGAGGACAACCGTTGAACCGCGGAAAAAGTCTCCGGTTTTAAGGGGAAGCTTCCCCACATAGTTGTACCGGCATACATGTATATGTGTACGGACAACATAACCCTATCTATGTACACATATACATGCAGGTGGGCGAACTAGGGGTCGATAAAGTGGTGCTATTAGGGTGGCGCAAATTAAGAAGAATTTAGGCTTCGGGCCTAAACATAGTTATTAAAACTGTTTAAAGGTTGTCAAACGTTGTTTCTCGTTGTATATCCTTTAATTCTAGAGTTAAATTGATAAATAACGTGTACGAATTTGTTTAACGCATTTGTTTTGGTTACTCGACGTCTCCGTTCTCGTGTAGCCTACATATTGCGTTTTTTTTTTTAATTTGCTTACCGGGCTAAAGGTTAGCATGTTTAAAATACGTAAGTCGTTTTGTTCATCAAATTTAAGTAGATAACTCATCAGTTGTTTGCATCAGAGCGACAATTTTTGAGATAGTTATTAAAACTGTTTAAAGGTTGTCAAACGTTGTTTCTCTTTGTATATCCTTTAATTCTAGAGTTAAATTGATAAATAACGTGTACGAATTTGTTTAACGCATTTGTTTTGGTTACTCGACGTCTCCGTTCTCGTGTAGCCTACATATTGCGTTTTTTTTTTAATTTGCTTACCGGGCTAAAGGTTAGCATGTTTAAAATACGTAAGTCGTTTTGTTCATCAAATTTAAGTAGATAACTCATCAGTTGTTTGCATCAGAGCGATAATTTTTGAGATAGTTATTAAAAATGTTTAAAGGTTTTCAAACGTTGTTTCTCGTTGTATATCCTTTAATTCTAGAGTTAAATTGATAAATAACGTGTACGAATTTGTTTAACGCATTTGTTTTGGTTACTCGACGTCTCCGTTCTCGTGTAGCCTACATATTGCGTTTTTTTTTTAATTTGCTTACCGGGCTAAAGGTTAGCATGCTTAAAATACGTAAGTCGTTTTGTTCAACAAATTTAAGTAGATAACTCATCAGTTGTTTGTATCAGAGCGACAATTTTTGAGATAGTTATTAAAACTGTTTAAAGATTGTCAAACGTTGTTTCTCGTTGTATATCCTTTAATTCTAGAGTTAAATTGATAAATAACGTGTACGAATTTGTTTAACGCATTTGTTTTGGTTACTCGACGTCTCCGTTCTCGTGTAGCCTACATATTGCGTTTTTTTTTTAATTTGCTTACCGGGCTAAAGGTTAGCATGTTTAAAATACGTAAGTCGTTTTGTTCATCAAATTTAAGTAGATAACTCATCAGTTGTTTGCATCAGAGCGATAATTTTTGAGATAGTTATTAAAACTGTTTAAAGGTTGTCAAACGTTGTTTCTCGTTGTATATCCTTTAATTCTAGAGTTAAATTGATAAATAAAGTGTACGAATTTGTTTAACGCATTTGTTTTGGTTACTCGACGTCTCCGTTCTCGTGTAGCCTACATATTGCGTTTTTTTTTTAATTTGCTTACCGGGCTAAAGGTTAGCATGTTTAAAATACGTAAGTCGTTTTGTTCATCAAATTTAAGTAGATAACTCATCAGTTGTTTGCATCAGAGCGATAATTTTTGAGATAGTTATTAAAACTGTTTAAAGGTTGTCAAACGTTGTTTCTCGTTGTATATCCTTTAATTCTAGAGTTAAATTGATAAATAACGTGCACGAATTTGTTTAACGCATTTGTTTTGGTTACTCGACGTCTCCGTTCTCGTGTAGCCTACATATTGCGTTTTTTTTTAATTTGCTTACCGGGCTAAAAGTTAGCATGCTTAAAATACGTCAGTCGTTTTGTTCAACAAATTTGAGTAGATAACTCATCAGTTGTTTGCATCAGAGCGATAATTTTTGAGATAGTTATTAAAACTGTTTAAAGGTTGTCAAACGTTGTTTCTCGTTGTATATCCTTTAATTCTAGAGTTAAATTGATAAATAACGTATACGAATTTGTTTAACGCATTTGTTTTGGTTACTCGACGTCTCCGTTCTCGTGTAGCCTACATATTGCGTTTTTTTTTTAATTTGCTTACCGGGCTAAAGGTTAGCATGTCTAAAATACGTAAGTCGTTTTGTTCATCAAATTTAAGTAGATAACTCATCAGTTGTTTGCATCAGAGCGATAATTTTTGAGATAGTTATTAAAACTGTTTAAAGGTTGTCAAACGTTGTTTCTCGTTGTATATCCTTTAATTCTAGAGTTAAATTGATAAATAACGTGTACGAATTTGTTTAACGCATTTGTTTTGGTTACTCGACGTCTCCGTTCTCGTGTAGCCTACATATTGCGTTTTTTTTTTAATTTACTTACCGGGCTAAAGGTTAGCATGTTTAAAATACGTAAGTCGTTTTGTTCATCAAATTTAAGTAGATAACTCATCAGTTGTTTGCATCAGAGCGATAATTTTTGAGATAGTTATTAAAACTGTTTAAAGGTTGTCAAACGTTGTTTCTCGTTGTATATCCTTTAATTCTAGAGTTATATTGATAAATAACGTGTACGAATTTGTTTAACGCATTTGTTTTGGTTACTCGAGTTCTCCGTTCTCGTGTAGCCTACATATTGCGTTTTTTTTTTTAATTTGCTTACCGGGCTAAAGGTTAGCATGTTTAAAATACGTAAGTCGTTTTGTTCATCAAATTTAAGTAGATAACTCATCAGTTGTTTGCATCAGAGCGATAATTTTTGAGATAGTTATTAAAACTGTTTAAAGGTTGTCAAACGTTGTTTCTCGTTGTATATCCTTTAATTCTAGAGTTAAATTGATAAATAACGTGTACGAATTTGTTTAACGCATTTGTTTTGGTTACTCGACGTCTCCGTTCTCGTGTAGCCTACATATTGCGTTTTTTTTTTAATTTGCTTGCCGGGCTAAAGGTTAGCATGTTTAAAATACGTAAGTCGTTTTGTTCATCAAATTTAAGTAGATAAATCATCAGTTGTTTGCATCAGAGCGATAATTTTTGAGATAGTTATTAAAACTGTTTAAAGGTTGTCAAACGTTGTTTCTCGTTGTATATCCTTTAATTCTAGAGTTAAATTGATAAATAACGTGTACGAATTTGTTTAACGCATTTGTTTTGGTTACTCGACGTCTCCGTTCTCGTGTAGCCTACATATTGCGTTTTTTTTTTAATTTGCTTACCGGGCTAAAGGTTAGCATGTTTAAAATACGTAAGTCGTTTTGTTCATCAAATTTAAGTAGATAACTCATCAGTTGTTTGCATCAGAGCGACAATTTTTGAGATAGTTATTAAAACTGTTTAAAGGTTGTCAAACGTTGTTTCTCGTTGTATATCCTTTAATTCTAGAGTTAAATTGATAAATAACGTGTACGAATTTTTTTAACGCATTTGTTTTGGTTACTCGACGTCTCCGTTCTCGTGTAGCCTACATATTGCGTTTTTTTTTTTAATTTGCTTACCGGGCTAAAGGTTAGCATGTTTAAAATACGTAAGTCGTTTTGTTCATCAAATTTAAGTAGATAACTCATCAGTTGTTTGCATCAGAGCGATAATTTTTGAGATAGTTATTAAAACTGTTTAAAGGTTGTCAAACATTGTTTCTCGTTGTATATCCTTTAATTCTAGAGTTAAATTGATAAATAACGTGTACGAATTTGTTTAACGCATTTGTTTTGGTTACTCGACGTCTCTGTTCTCGGGTAGCCTACATATTGCGTTTTTTTTTTAATATGCTTACCGGGCTAAAGGTTAGCATGTTTAAAATACGTAAGTCGTTTTGTTCATCAAATTTAAGTAGATAACTCATCAGTTGTTTGCATCAGAGCGACAATTTTTGAGATAGTTATTAAAACTGTTTAAAGGTTGTCAAACGTTGTTTCTCGTTGTATATCCTTTAATTCTAGAGTTAAATTGATAAATAACGTGTACGAATTTGTTTAACGCATTTGTTTTGGTTACTCGACGTCTCCGTTCTCGTGTAGCCTACATATTGCGTTTTTTTTTTAATTTGCTTACCGGGCTAAAGGTTAGCATGTTTAAAATACGTAAGTCGTTTTGTTCAACAAATTTAAGTAGATAACTCATCAGTTGTTTGCATCAGAGCGATAATTTTTGAGATAGTTATTAAAACTGTTTAAAGGTTGTCAAACGTTGTTTCTCGTTGTATATCCTTTAATTCTAGAGTTAAATTGATAAATGACGTGTACGAATTTGTTTAACGCATTTCTTTTGGTTACTCGACGTCTCCGTTCTCGTGTAGCCTACATATTGCGTTTTTTTTTTTAATTTGCTTACCGGGCTAAAGGTTAGCATGCTTAAAATACGTAAGTCGTTTTGTTCAACAAATTTAAGTAGATAACTCATCAGTTGTTTGCATCAGAGCGACAATTTTTGAGATAGTTATTAAAACTGTTTAAAGGTTGTCAAACGTTGTTTCTCGTTGTATATCCTTTAATTCTAGAGTTAAATTGATAAATAACGTGTACGAATTTGTTTAACGCATTTGTTTTGGTTACTCGACGTCTCCGTTCTCGTGTAGCCTACATATTGCGTTTTTTTTTTAATTTGCTTACCGGGCTAAAGGTTAGCATGTTTAAAATACGTAAGTCGTTTTGTTCATCAAATTTAAGTAGATAACTCATCAGTTGTTTGCATCAGAGCGATAATTTTTGAGATAGTTATTAAAAATGTTTAAAGGTTTTCAAACGTTGTTTCTCGTTGTATATCCTTTAATTCTAGAGTTAAATTGATAAATAACGTGTACGAATTTGTTTAACGCATTTGTTTTGGTTACTCGACGTCTCCGTTCTCGTGTAGCCTACATATTGCGTTTTTTTTTTAATTTGCTTACCGGGCTAAAGGTTAGCATGCTTAAAATACGTAAGTCGTTTTGTTCAACAAATTTAAGTAGATAACTCATCAGTTGTTTGTATCAGAGCGACAATTTTTGAGATAGTTATTAAAACTGTTTAAAGATTGTCAAACGTTGTTTCTCGTTGTATATCCTTTAATTCTAGAGTTAAATTGATAAATAACGTGTACGAATTTGTTTAACGCATTTGTTTTGGTTACTCGACGTCTCCGTTCTCGTGTAGCCTACATATTGCGTTTTTTTTTTAATTTGCTTACCGGGCTAAAGGTTAGCATGTTAAAAATACGTAAGTCGTTTTGTTCATCAAATTTAAGTAGATAACTCATCAGTTGTTTGCATCAGAGCGATAATTTTTGAGATAGTTATTAAAACTGTTTAAAGGTTGTCAAACGTTGTTTCTCGTTGTATATCCTTTAATTCTAGAGTTAAATTGATAAATAACGTGTACGAATTTGTTTAACGCATTTGTTTTGGTTACTCGACGTCTCTGTTCTCGTGTAGCCTACATATTGCGTTTTTTTTTTAATATGCTTACCGGGCTAAAGGTTAGCATGTTTAAAATACGTAAGTGGTTTTGTTCATCAAATTTAAGTAGATAACTCATCAGTTGTTTGCATCAGAGCGACAATTTTTGAGATAGTTATTAAAACTGTTTAAAGGTTGTCAAACGTTGTTTCTAGTTGTATATCCTTTAATTCTAGAGTTAAATTGATAAATAACGTGTACGAATTTGTTTAACGCATTTGTTTTGGTTACTCGACGTCTCCGTTCTCGTGTAGCCTACATATTGCGTTTTCTTTTTTAATTTGCTTACCGGGCTAAAGGTTAGCATGTTTAAAATACGTAAGTCGTTTTGTTCAACAAATTTAAGTAGATAACTCATCAGTTGTTTGCATCAGAGCGATAATTTTTGAGATAGTTATTAAAACTGTTTAAAGGTTGTCAAACGTTGTTTCTCGTTGTATATCCTTTAATTCTAGAGTTAAATTGATAAATGACGTGTACGAATTTGTTTAACGCATTTCTTTTGGTTACTCGACGTCTCCGTTCTCGTGTAGCCTACATATTGCGTTTTTTTTTTTTAATTTGCTTACCGGGCTAAAGGTTAGCATGCTTAAAATACGTTAGTCGTTTTGTTCAACAAATTTAAGTAGATAACTCATCAGTTGTTTGCATCAGAGCGACAATTTTTGAGATAGTTATTAAAACTGTTTAAAGGTTGTCAAACGTTGTTTCTCGTTGTATATCCTTTAATTCTAGAGTTAAATTGATAAATAACGTGTACGAATTTGTTTAACGCATTTGTTTTGGTTACTCGACGTCTCCGTTCTCGTGTAGCCTACATATTGCGTTTTTTTTTTAATTTGCTTACCGGGCTAAAGGTTAGCATGTTTAAAATACGTAAGTCGTTTTGTTCATCAAATTTAAGTAGATAACTCATCAGTTGTTTGCATCAGAGCGATAATTTTTGAGATAGTTATTAAAAATGTTTAAAGGTTTTCAAACGTTGTTTCTCGTTGTATATCCTTTAATTCTAGAGTTAAATTGATAAATAACGTGTACGAATTTGTTTAACGCATTTGTTTTGGTTACTCGACGTCTCCGTTCTCGTGTAGCCTACATATTGCGTTTTTTTTTTAATTTGCTTACCGGGCTTAAGGTTAGCATGCTTAAAATACGTAAGTCGTTTTGTTCAACAAATTTAAGTAGATAACTCATCAGTTGTTTGTATCAGAGCGACAATTTTTGAGATAGTTATTAAAACTGTTTAAAGATTGTCAAACGTTGTTTCTCGTTGTATATCCTTTAATTCTAGAGTTAAATTGATAAATAACGTGTACGAATTTGTTTAACGCATTTGTTTTGGTTACTCGACGTCTCCGTTCTCGTGTAGCCTACATATTGCGTTTTTTTTTTAATTTGCTTACCGGGCTAAAGGTTAGCATGTTTAAAATACGTAAGTCGTTTTGTTCATCAAATTTAAGTAGATAACTCATCAGTTGTTTGCATCAGAGCGATAATTTTTGAGATAGTTATTAAAACTGTTTAAAGGTTGTCAAACGTTGTTTCTCGTTGTATATCCTTTAATTCTAGAGTTAAATTGATAAATAACGTGTACGAATTTGTTTAACGCATTTGTTTTGGTTACTCGACGTCTCCGTTCTCGTGTAGCCTACATATTGCGTTTTTTTTTTAATTTGCTTACCGGGCTAAAGGTTAGCATGTTTAAAATACGTAAGTCGTTTTGTTCATCAAATTTAAGTAGATAACTCATCAGTTGTTTGCATCAGAGCGATAATTTTTGAGATAGTTATTAAAACTGTTTAAAGGTTGTCAAACGTTGTTTCTCGTTGTATATCCTTTAATTCTAGAGTTAAATTGATAAATAACGTGTACGAATTTGTTTAACGCATTTGTTTTGGTTACTCGACGTCTCCGTTCTCGTGTAGCCTACATATTGCGTTTTTTTTTTAATTTGCTTACCGGGCTAAAAGTTAGCATGCTTAAAATACGTAGGTCGTTTTGTTCAACAAATTTGAGTAGATAACTCATCAGTTGTTTGCATCAGAGTGATAATTTTTGAGATAGTTATTAAAACTGTTTAAAGGTTGTCAAACGTTGTTTCTCGTTGTATATCCTTTAATTCTAGAGTTAAATTGATAAATAACGTGTACGAATTTGTTTAACGCATTTGTTTTGGTTACTCGACGTCTCCGTTCTCGTGTAGCCTACATATTGCGTTTTTTTTTTAATTTGCTTACCGGGCTAAAGGTTAGCATGTCTAAAATACGTAAGTCGTTTTGTTCATCAAATTTAAGTAGATAACTCATCAGTTGTTTGCATCAGAGCGATAATTTTTGAGATAGTTATTAAAACTGTTTAAAGGTTGTCAAACGTTGTTTCTCGTTGTATATCCTTTAATTCTAGAGTTAAATTGATAAATAACGTGTACGAATTTGTTTAACGCATTTGTTTTGGTTACTCGACGTCTCCGTTCTCGTGTAGCCTACATATTGCGTTTTTTTTTTAATTTGCTTACCGGGCTAAAGGTTAGCATGTTTAAAATACGTAAGTCGTTTTGTTCATCAAATTTAAGTAGATAACTCATCAGTTGTTTGCATCAGAGCGATAATTTTTGAGATAGTTATTAAAACTGTTTAAAGATTGTCAAACGTTGTTTCTCGTTGTATATCCTTTCATTCTAGAGTTAAATTGATAAATAACGTGTACGAATTTGTTTAACGCATTTGTTTTGGTTACTCGACGTCTCCGTTCTCGTGTAGCCTACATATTGCGTTTTTTTTTTTAATTTGCTTACCGGGCTAAAGGTTAGCATGTTTAAAATACGTAAGTCGTTTTGTTCATCAAATTTAAGTAGATAACTCATCAGTTGTTTGCATCAGAGCGATAATTTTTGAGATAGTTATTAAAACTGTTTAAAGGTTGTCAAACGTTGTTTCTCGTTGTATATCCTTTAATTCTAGAGTTAAATTGATAAATAACGTGTACGAATTTGTTTAACGCATTTGTTTTGGTTACTCGACGTCTCCGTTCTCGTGTAGCCTACATATTGCGTTTTTTTTTTAATTTGCTTGCCGGGCTAAAGGTTAGCATGTTTAAAATACGTAAGTCGTTTTGTTCATCAAATTTAAGTAGATAAATCATCAGTTGTTTGCATCAGAGCGATAATTTTTGAGATAGTTATTAAAACTGTTTAAAGGTTGTCAAACGTTGTTTCTCGTTGTATATCCTTTAATTCTAGAGTTAAATTGATAAATAACGTGTACGAATTTGTTTAACGCATTTGTTTTGGTTACTCGACGTCTCCGTTCTCGTGTAGCCTACATATTGCGTTTTTTTTTTAATTTGCTTACCGGGCTAAAAGTTAGCATGCTTAAAATACGTAAGTCGTTTTGTTCAACAAATTTGAGTAGATAACTCATCAGTTGTTTGCATCAGAGTGATAATTTTTGAGATAGTTATTAAAACTGTTTAAAGGTTGTCAAACGTTGTTTCTCGTTGTATATCCTTTAATTCTAGAGTTAAATTGATAAATAACGTGTACGAATTTGTTTAACGCATTTGTTTTGGTTACTCGACGTCTCCGTTCTCGTGTAGCCTACATATTGCGTTTTTTTTTTAATTTGCTTACCGGGCTAAAGGTTAGCATGCTTAAAATACGTAAGTCGTTTTGTTCAACAAATTTAAGTAGATAACTCATCAGTTGTTTGTATCAGAGCGACAATTTTTGAGATAGTTATTAAAACTGTTTAAAGATTGTCAAACGTTGTTTCTCGTTGTATATCCTTTAATTCTAGAGTTAAATTGATAAATAACGTGTACGAATTTGTTTAACGCATTTGTTTTGGTTACTCGACGTCTCCGTTCTCGTGTAGCCTACATATTGCGTTTTTTTTTTAATTTGCTTACCGGGCTAAAGGTTAGCATGTTAAAAATACGTAAGTCGTTTTGTTCATCAAATTTAAGTAGATAACTCATCAGTTGTTTGCATCAGAGCGATAATTTTTGAGATAGTTATTAAAACTGTTTAAAGGTTGTCAAACGTTGTTTCTCGTTGTATATCCTTTAATTCTAGAGTTAAATTGATAAATAACGTGTACGAATTTGTTTAACGCATTTGTTTTGGTTACTCGACGTCTCCGTTCTCGTGTAGCCTACATATTGCGTTTTTTTTTTAATTTGCTTACCGGGCTAAAGGTTAGCATGTTTAAAATACGTAAGTCGTTTTGTTCATCAAATTAAAGTAGATAACTCATCAGTTGTTTGCATCAGAGAGATAATTTTTGAGATAGTTATTAAAAATGTTTAAAGGTTTTCAAACGTTGTTTCTCGTTGTATATCCTTTAATTCTAGAGTTAAATTGATAAATAACGTGTACGAATTTGTTTAACGCATTTGTTTTGGTTACTCGACGTCTCCGTTCTCGTGTAGCCTACATATTGCGTTTTTTTTTTAATTTGCTTACCGGGCTTAAGGTTAGCATGCTTAAAATACGTAAGTCGTTTTGTTCAACAAATTTAAGTAGATAACTCATCAGTTGTTTGTATCAGAGCGACAATTTTTGAGATAGTTATTAAAACTGTTTAAAGATTGTCAAACGTTGTTTCTCGTTGTATATCCTTTAATTCTAGAGTTAAATTGATAAATAACGTGTACGAATTTGTTTAACGCATTTGTTTTGGTTACTCGACGTCTCCGTTCTCGTGTAGCCTACATATTGCGTTTTTTTTTTAATTTGCTTACCGGGCTAAAGGTTAGCATGTTTAAAATACGTAAGTCGTTTTGTTCATCAAATTTAAGTAGATAACTCATCAGTTGTTTGCATCAGAGCGATAATTTTTGAGATAGTTATTAAAACTGTTTAAAGGTTGTCAAACGTTGTTTCTCGTTGTATATCCTTTAATTCTAGAGTTAAATTGATAAATAACGTGTACGAATTTGTTTAACGCATTTGTTTTGGTTACTCGACGTCTCCGTTCTCGTGTAGCCTACATATTGCGTTTTTTTTTTAATTTGCTTACCGGGCTAAAGGTTAGCATGTTTAAAATACGTAAGTCGTTTTGTTCATCAAATTTAAGTAGATAACTCATCAGTTGTTTGCATCAGAGCGATAATTTTTGAGATAGTTATTAAAACTGTTTAAAGGTTGTCAAACGTTGTTTCTCGTTGTATATCCTTTAATTCTAGAGTTAAATTGATAAATAACGTGTACGAATTTGTTTAACGCATTTGTTTTGGTTACTCGACGTCTCTGTTCTCGTGTAGCCTACATATTGCGTTTTTTTTTTAATATGCTTACCGGGCTAAAGGTTAGCATGTTTAAAATACGTAAGTGGTTTTGTTCAACAAATTTAAGTAGATAACTCATCAGTTGTTTGCATCAGAGCGATAATTTTTGATATAGTTATTAAAACTGTTTAAAGGTTGTCAAACGTTGTTTCTCGTTGTATATCCTTTAATTCTAGAGTTAAATTGATAAATAACGTGTACGAATTTGTTTAACGCATTTGTTTTGGTTACTCGACGTCTCCGTTCTCGTGTAGCCTACATATTGCGTTTTTTTTTTAATTTGCTTACCGGGCTAAAAGTTAGCATGCTTAAAATACGTAAGTCGTTTTGTTCAACAAATTTGAGTAGATAACTCATCAGTTGTTTGCATCAGAGTGATAATTTTTGAGATAGTTATTAAAACTGTTTAAAGGTTGTCAAACGTTGTTTCTCGTTGTATATCCTTTAATTCTAGAGTTAAATTGATAAATAACGTGTACGAATTTGTTTAACGCATTTGTTTTGGTTACTCGACGTCTCCGTTCTCGTGTAGCCTACATATTGCGTTTTTTTTTTAATTTGCTTACCGGGCTAAAGGTTAGCATGCTTAAAATACGTAAGTCGTTTTGTTCAACAAATTTAAGTAGATAACTCATCAGTTGTTTGTATCAGAGCGACAATTTTTGAGATAGTTATTAAAACTGTTTAAAGATTGTCAAACGTTGTTTCTCGTTGTATATCCTTTAATTCTAGAGTTAAATTGATAAATAACGTGTACGAATTTGTTTAACGCATTTGTTTTGGTTACTCGACGTCTCCGTTCTCGTGTAGCCTACATATTGCGTTTTTTTTTTAATTTGCTTACCGGGCTAAAGGTTAGCATGTTAAAAATACGTAAGTCGTTTTGTTCATCAAATTTAAGTAGATAACTCATCAGTTGTTTGCATCAGAGCGATAATTTTTGAGATAGTTATTAAAACTGTTTAAAGGTTGTCAAACGTTGTTTCTCGTTGTATATCCTTTAATTCTAGAGTTAAATTGATAAATAACGTGTACGAATTTGTTTAACGCATTTGTTTTGGTTACTCGACGTCTCCGTTCTCGTGTAGCCTACATATTGCGTTTTTTTTTTAATTTGCTTACCGGGCTTAAGGTTAGCATGCTTAAAATACGTAAGTCGTTTTGTTCAACAAATTTAAGTAGATAACTCATCAGTTGTTTGTATCAGAGCGACAATTTTTGAGATAGTTATTAAAACTGTTTAAAGATTGTCAAACGTTGTTTCTCGTTGTATATCCTTTAATTCTAGAGTTAAATTGATAAATAACGTGTACGAATTTGTTTAACGCATTTGTTTTGGTTACTCGACGTCTCCGTTCTCGTGTAGCCTACATATTGCGTTTTTTTTTTAATTTGCTTACCGGGCTAAAGGTTAGCATGTTTAAAATACGTAAGTCGTTTTGTTCATCAAATTTAAGTAGATAACTCATCAGTTGTTTGCATCAGAGCGATAATTTTTGAGATAGTTATTAAAACTGTTTAAAGGTTGTCAAACGTTGTTTCTCGTTGTATATCCTTTAATTCTAGAGTTAAATTGATAAATAACGTGTACGAATTTGTTTAACGCATTTGTTTTGGTTACTCGACGTCTCCGTTCTCGTGTAGCCTACATATTGCGTTTTTTTTTTAATTTGCTTACCGGGCTAAAGGTTAGCATGTTTAAAATACGTAAGTCGTTTTGTTCATCAAATTTAAGTAGATAACTCATCAGTTGTTTGCATCAGAGCGATAATTTTTGAGATAGTTATTAAAACTGTTTAAAGGTTGTCAAACGTTGTTTCTCGTTGTATATCCTTTAATTCTAGAGTTAAATTGATAAATAACGTGTACGAATTTGTTTAACGCATTTGTTTTGGTTACTCGACGTCTCCGTTCTCGTGTAGCCTACATATTGCGTTTTTTTTTTAATTTGCTTACCGGGCTAAAAGGTTAGCATGCTTAAAATACGTAAGTCGTTTTGTTCAACAAATTTGAGTAGATAACTCATCAGTTGTTTGCATCAGAGTGATAATTTTTGAGATAGTTATTAAAACTGTTTAAAGGTTGTCAAACGTTGTTTCTCGTTGTATATCCTTTAATTCTAGAGTTAAATTGATAAATAACGTGTACGAATTTGTTTAACGCATTTGTTTTGGTTACTCGACGTCTCCGTTCTCGTGTAGCCTACATATTGCGTTTTTTTTTTAATTTGCTTACCGGGCTAAAGGTTAGCATGTCTAAAATACGTAAGTCGTTTTGTTCATCAAATTTAAGTAGATAACTCATCAGTTGTTTGCATCAGAGCGATAATTTTTGAGATAGTTATTAAAACTGTTTAAAGGTTGTCAAACGTTGTTTCTCGTTGTATATCCTTTAATTCTAGAGTTAAATTGATAAATAACGTGTACGAATTTGTTTAACGCATTTGTTTTGGTTACTCGACGTCTCCGTTCTCGTGTAGCCTACATATTGCGTTTTTTTTTTAATTTGCTTACCGGGCTAAAGGTTAGCATGTTTAAAATACGTAAGTCGTTTTGTTCATCAAATTTAAGTAGATAACTCATCAGTTGTTTGCATCAGAGCGATAATTTTTGAGATAGTTATTAAAACTGTTTAAAGGTTGTCAAACGTTGTTTCTCGTTGTATATCCTTTAATTCTAGAGTTAAATTGATAAATAACGTGTACGAATTTGTTTAACGCATTTGTTTTGGTTACTCGACGTCTCCGTTCTCGTGTAGCCTACATATTGCGTTTTTTTTTTAATTTGCTTACCGGGCTAAAGGTTAGCATGTTTAAAATACGTAAGTCGTTTTGTTCATCAAATTTAAGTAGATAACTCATCAGTTGTTTGCATCAGAGCGATAATTTTTGAGATAGTTATTAAAACTGTTTAAAGGTTGTCAAACGTTGTTTCTCGTTGTATATCCTTTAATTCTAGAGTTAAATTGATAAATAACGTGTACGAATTTGTTTAACGCATTTGTTTTGGTTACTCGACGTCTCCGTTCTCGTGTAGCCTACATATTGCGTTTTTTTTTTAATTTGCTTGCCGGGCTAAAGGTTAGCATGTTTAAAATACGTAAGTCGTTTTGTTCATCAAATTTAAGTAGATAAATCATCAGTTGTTTGCATCAGAGCGATAATTTTTGAGATAGTTATTAAAACTGTTTAAAGGTTGTCAAACGTTGTTTCTCGTTGTATATCCTTTAATTCTAGAGTTAAATTGATAAATAACGTGTACGAATTTATTTAACGCATTTGTTTTGGTTACTCGACGTCTCTGTTCTCGTGTAGCCTACATATTGCGTTTTTTTTTTAATATGCTTACCGGGCTAAAGGTTAGCATGTTTAAAATACGTAAGTGGTTTTGTTCAACAAATTTAAGTAGATAACTCATCAGTTGTTTGCATTAGAGCGATAATTTTTGAGATAGTTATTAAAACTGTTTAAAGGTTGTCAAACGTTGTTTCTCGTTGTATATCCTTTAATTCTAGAGTTAAATTGATAAATAACGTGTACGAATTTGTTTAACGCATTTGTTTTGGTTACTCGACGTCTCTGTTCTCGTGTAGCCTACATATTGCGTTTTTTTTTTTAATATGCTTACCGGGCTAAAGGTTAGCATGTTTAAAATACGTAAGTGGTTTTGTTCAACAAATTTAAGTAGATAACTCATCAGTTGTTTGCATCAGAGCGATAATTTTTGAGATAGTTATTAAAACTGTTTAAAGGTTGTCAAACGTTGTTTCTCGTTGTATATCCTTTAATTCTAGAGTTAAATTGATAAATAACGTGTACGAATTTGTTTAACGCATTTGTTTTGGTTACTCGACGTCTCCGTTCTCGTGTAGCCTACATATTGCGTTTTTTTTTTAATTTGCTTACCGGGCTTAAGGTTAGCATGCTTAAAATACGTAAGTCGTTTTGTTCATCAAATTTAAGTAGATAACTCATCAGTTGTTTGCATCAGAGCGATAATTTTTGAGATAGTTATTAAAACTGTTTAAAGGTTGTCAAACGTTGTTTCTCGTTGTATATCCTTTAATTCTAGAGTTAAATTGATAAATAACGTGTACGAATTTGTTTAACGCATTTGTTTTGGTTACTCGACGTCTCCGTTCTCGTGTAGCCTACATATTGCGTTTTTTTTTTTAATTTGCTTACCGGGCTAAAGGTTAGCATGTCTAAAATACGTAAGTCGTTTTGTTCATCAAATTTAAGTAGATAACTCATCAGTTGTTTGCATCAGAGCGATAATTTTTGAGATAGTTATTAAAACTGTTTAAAGGTTGTCAAACGTTGTTTCTCGTTGTATATCCTTTAATTCTAGAGTTAAATTGATAAATAACGTGTACGAATTTGTTTAACGCATTTGTTTTGGTTACTCGACGTCTCCGTTCTCGTGTAGCCTACATATTGCGTTTTTTTTTTAATTTGCTTACCGGGCTAAAGGTTAGCATGTTTAAAATACGTAAGTCGTTTTGTTCATCAAATTTAAGTAGATAACTCATCAGTTGTTTGCATCAGAGCGATAATTTTTGAGATAGTTATTAAAACTGTTTAAAGGTTGTCAAACGTTGTTTCTCGTTGTATATCCTTTAATTCTAGAGTTAAATTGATAAATAACGTGTACGAATTTGTTTAACGCATTTGTTTTGGTTACTCGACGTCTCCGTTCTCGTGTAGCCTACATATTGCGTTTTTTTTTTAATTTGCTTACCGGGCTAAAGGTTAGCATGTTTAAAATACGTAAGTCGTTTTGTTCATCAAATTTAAGTAGATAACTCATCAGTTGTTTGCATCAGAGCGATAATTTTTGAGATAGTTATTAAAACTGTTTAAAGGTTGTCAAACGTTGTTTCTCGTTGTATATCCTTTAATTCTAGAGTTAAATTGATAAATAACGTGTACGAATTTGTTTAACGCATTTGTTTTGGTTACTCGACGTCTCTGTTCTCGTGTAGCCTACATATTGCGTTTTTTTTTTAATATGCTTACCGGGCTAAAGGTTAGCATGTTTAAAATACGTAAGTGGTTTTGTTCAACAAATTTAAGTAGATAACTCATCAGTTGTTTGCATCAGAGCGATAATTTTTGAGATAGTTATTAAAACTGTTTAAAGGTTGTCAAACGTTGTTTCTCGTTGTATATCCTTTAATTCTAGAGTTAAATTGATAAATAACGTGTACAAATTTGTTTAACGCATTTGTATTGGTTACTCGACGTCTCCGTTCTCGTGTAGCCTACATATTGCGTTTTTTTTTTAATTTGCTTACCGGGCTAAAAGTTAGCATGCTTAAAATACGTAAGTCGTTTTGTTCAACAAATTTGAGTAGATAACTCATCAGTTGTTTGCATCAGAGTGATAATTTTTGAGATAGTTATTAAAACTGTTTAAAGGTTGTCAAACGTTGTTTCGCGTTGTATATCCTTTAATTCTAGAGTTAAATTGATAAATAACGTGTACGAATTTGTTTAACGCATTTGTTTTGGTTACTCGACGTCTCCGTTCTCGTGTAGCCTACATATTGCGTTTTTTTTTTAATTTGCTTACCGGGCTAAAGGTTAGCATGCTTAAAATACGTAAGTCGTTTTGTTCAACAAATTTAAGTAGATAACTCATCAGTTGTTTGTATCAGAGCGACAATTTTTGAGATAGTTATTAAAACTGTTTAAAGATTGTCAAACGTTGTTTCTCGTTGTATATCCTTTAATTCTAGAGTTAAATTGATAAATAACGTGTACGAATTTGTTTAACGCATTTGTTTTGGTTACTCGACGTCTCCGTTCTCGTGTAGCCTACATATTGCGTTTTTTTTTTAATTTGCTTACCGGGCTAAAGGTTAGCATGTTAAAAATACGTAAGTCGTTTTGTTCATCAAATTTAAGTAGATAACTCATCAGTTGTTTGCATCAGAGCGATAATTTTTGAGATAGTTATTAAAACTGTTTAAAGGTTGTCAAACGTTGTTTCTCGTTGTATATCCTTTAATTCTAGAGTTAAATTGATAAATAACGTGTACGAATTTGTTTAACGCATTTGTTTTGGTTACTCGACGTCTCCGTTCTCGTGTAGCCTACATATTGCGTTTTTTTTTTAATTTGCTTACCGGGCTTAAGGTTAGCATGCTTAAAATACGTAAGTCGTTTTGTTCAACAAATTTAAGTAGATAACTCATCAGTTGTTTGTATCAGAGCGACAATTTTTGAGATAGTTATTAAAACTGTTTAAAGATTGTCAAACGTTGTTTCTCGTTGTATATCCTTTAATTCTAGAGTTAAATTGATAAATAACGTGTACGAATTTGTTTAACGCATTTGTTTTGGTTACTCGACGTCTCCGTTCTCGTGTAGCCTACATATTGCGTTTTTTTTTTAATTTGCTTACCGGGCTAAAGGTTAGCATGTTTAAAATACGTAAGTCGTTTTGTTCATCAAATTTAAGTAGATAACTCATCAGTTGTTTGCATCAGAGCGATAATTTTTGAGATAGTTATTAAAACTGTTTAAAGGTTGTCAAACGTTGTTTCTCGTTGTATATCCTTTAATTCTAGAGTTAAATTGATAAATAACGTGTACGAATTTGTTTAACGCATTTGTTTTGGTTACTCGACGTCTCCGTTCTCGTGTAGCCTACATATTGCGTTTTTTTTTTAATTTGCTTACCGGGCTAAAGGTTAGCATGTTTAAAATACGTAAGTCGTTTTGTTCATCAAATTTAAGTAGATAACTCATCAGTTGTTTGCATCAGAGCGATAATTTTTGAGATAGTTATTAAAACTGTTTAAAGGTTGTCAAACGTTGTTTCTCGTTGTATATCCTTTAATTCTAGAGTTAAATTGATAAATAACGTGTACGAATTTGTTTAACGCATTTGTTTTGGTTACTCGACGTCTCCGTTCTCGTGTAGCCTACATATTGCGTTTTTTTTTTAATTTGCTTACCGGGCTAAAAGTTAGCATGCTTAAAATACGTAAGTCGTTTTGTTCAACAAATTTGAGTAGATAACTCATCAGTTGTTTGCATCAGAGTGATAATTTTTGAGATAGTTATTAAAACTGTTTAAAGGTTGTCAAACGTTGTTTCTCGTTGTATATCCTTTAATTCTAGAGTTAAATTGATAAATAACGTGTACGAATTTGTTTAACGCATTTGTTTTGGTTACTCGACGTCTCCGTTCTCGTGTAGCCTACATATTGCGTTTTTTTTTTAATTTGCTTACCGGGCTAAAGGTTAGCATGTCTAAAATACGTAAGTCGTTTTGTTCATCAAATTTAAGTAGATAACTCATCAGTTGTTTGCATCAGAGCGATAATTTTTGAGATAGTTATTAAAACTGTTTAAAGGTTGTCAAACGTTGTTTCTCGTTGTATATCCTTTAATTCTAGAGTTAAATTGATAAATAACGTGTACGAATTTGTTTAACGCATTTGTTTTGGTTACTCGACGTCTCCGTTCTCGTGTAGCCTACATATTGCGTTTTTTTTTTAATTTGCTTACCGGGCTAAAGGTTAGCATGTTTAAAATACGTAAGTCGTTTTGTTCATCAAATTTAAGTAGATAACTCATCAGTTGTTTGCATCAGAGCGATAATTTTTGAGATAGTTATTAAAACTGTTTAAAGGTTGTCAAACGTTGTTTCTCGTTGTATATCCTTTAATTCTAGAGTTAAATTGATAAATAACGTGTACGAATTTGTTTAACGCATTTGTTTTGGTTACTCGACGTCTCCGTTCTCGTGTAGCCTACATATTGCGTTTTTTTTTTAATTTGCTTACCGGGCTAAAGGTTAGCATGTTTAAAATACGTAAGTCGTTTTGTTCATCAAATTTAAGTAGATAACTCATCAGTTGTTTGCATCAGAGCGATAATTTTTGAGATAGTTATTAAAACTGTTTAAAGGTTGTCAAACGTTGTTTGTCGTTGTATATCCTTTAATTCTAGAGTTAAATTGATAAATAACGTGTACGAATTTGTTTAACGCATTTGTTTTGGTTACTCGACGTCTCCGTTCTCGTGTAGCCTACATATTGCGTTTTTTTTTTAATTTGCTTGCCGGGCTAAAGGTTAGCATGTTTAAAATACGTAAGTCGTTTTGTTCATCAAATTTAAGTAGATAAATCATCAGTTGTTTGCATCAGAGCGATAATTTTTGAGATAGTTATTAAAACTGTTTAAAGGTTGTCAAACGTTGTTTCTCGTTGTATATCCTTTAATTCTAGAGTTAAATTGATAAATAACGTGTACGAATTTGTTTAACGCATTTGTTTTGGTTACTCGACGTCTCTGTTCTCGTGTAGCCTACATATTGCGTTTTTTTTTTAATATGCTTACCGGGCTAAAGGTTAGCATGTTTAAAATACGTAAGTGGTTTTGTTCAACAAATTTAAGTAGATAACTCATCAGTTGTTTGCATCAGAGCGATAATTTTTGAGATAGTTATTAAAACTGTTTAAAGGTTGTCAAACGTTGTTTCTCGTTGTATATCCTTTAATTCTAGAGTTAAATTGATAAATAACGTGTACGAATTTGTTTAACGCATTTGTTTTGGTTACTCGACGTCTCCGTTCTCGTGTAGCCTACATATTGCGTTTTTTTTTTAATTTGCTTACCGGGCTAAAAGTTAGCATGCTTAAAATACGTAAGTCGTTTTGTTCAACAAATTTGAGTAGATAACTCATCAGTTGTTTGCATCAGAGTGATAATTTTTGAGATAGTTATTAAAACTGTTTAAAGGTTGTCAAACGTTGTTTCTCGTTGTATATCCTTTAATTCTAGAGTTAAATTGATAAATAACGTGTACGAATTTGTTTAACGCATTTGTTTTGGTTACTCGACGTCTCCGTTCTCGTGTAGCCTACATATTGCGTTTTTTTTTTAATTTGCTTACCGGGCTAAAGGTTAGCATGCTTAAAATACGTAAGTCGTTTTGTTCAACAAATTTAAGTAGATAACTCATCAGTTGTTTGTATCAGAGCGACAATTTTTGAGATAGTTATTAAAACTGTTTAAAGATTGTCAAACGTTGTTTCTCGTTGTATATCCTTTAATTCTAGAGTTAAATTGATAAATAACGTGTACGAATTTGTTTAACGCATTTGTTTTGGTTACTCGACGTCTCCGTTCTCGTGTAGCCTACATATTGCGTTTTTTTTTTAATTTGCTTACCGGGCTAAAGGTTAGCATGTTAAAAATACGTAAGTCGTTTTGTTCATCAAATTTAAGTAGATAACTCATCAGTTGTTTGCATCAGAGCGATAATTTTTGAGATAGTTATTAAAACTGTTTAAAGGTTGTCAAACGTTGTTTCTCGTTGTATATCCTTTAATTCTAGAGTTAAATTGATAAATAACGTGTACGAATTTGTTTAACGCATTTGTTTTGGTTACTCGACGTCTCCGTTCTCGTGTAGCCTACATATTGCGTTTTTTTTTTTAATTTGCTTACCGGGCTAAAAGTTAGCATGCTTAAAATACGTAAGTCGTTTTGTTCAACAAATTTGAGTAGATAACTCATCAGTTGTTTGCATCAGAGTGATAATTTTTGAGATAGTTATTAAAACTGTTTAAAGGTTGTCAAACGTTGTTTCTCGTTGTATATCCTTTAATTCTAGAGTTAAATTGATAAATAACGTGTACGAATTTGTTTAACGCATTTGTTTTGGTTACTCGACGTCTCTGTTCTCGTGTAGCCTACATATTGCGTTTTTTTTTAATATGCTTACCGGGCTAAAGGTTAGCATGCTTAAAATACGTAAGTGGTTTTGTTCATCAAATTTAAGTAGATAACTCATCAGTTGTTTGCATCAGAGCGACAATTTTTGAGATAGTTATTAAAACTGTTTAAAGGTTGTCAAACGTTGTTTCTAGTTGTATATCCTTTAATTCTAGAGTTAAATTGATAAATAACGTGTACGAATTTGTTTAACGCATTTGTTTTGGTTACTCGACGTCTCCGTTCTCGTGTAGCCTACATATTGCGTTTTCTTTTTTAATTTGCTTACCGGGCTAAAGGTTAGCATGTTTAAAATACGTAAGTCGTTTTGTTCAACAAATTTAAGTAGATAACTCATCAGTTGTTTGCATCAGAGCGATAATTTTTGAGATAGTTTTTAAAACTGTTTAAAGGTTGTCAAACGTTGTTTCTCGTTGTATATCCTTTAATTCTAGAGTTAAATTGATAAATGACGTGTACGAATTTGTTTAACGCATTTCTTTTGGTTACTCGACGTCTCCGTTCTCGTGTAGCCTACATATTGCGTTTTTTTTTTTTAATTTGCTTACCGGGCTAAAGGTTAGCATGCTTAAAATACGTTAGTCGTTTTGTTCAACAAATTTAAGTAGATAACTCATCAGTTGTTTGCATCAGAGCGACAATTTTTGAGATAGTTATTAAAACTGTTTAAAGGTTGTCAAACGTTGTTTCTCGTTGTATATCCTTTAATTCTAGAGTTAAATTGATAAATAACGTGTACGAATTTGTTTAACGCATTTGTTTTGGTTACTCGACGTCTCCGTTCTCGTGTAGCCTACATATTGCGTTTTTTTTTAAATTTGCTTACCGGGCTAAAGGTTAGCATGTTTAAAATACGTAAGTCGTTTTGTTCATCAAATTTAAGTAGATAACTCATCAGTTGTTTGCATCAGAGCGATAATTTTTGAGATAGTTATTAAAAATGTTTAAAGGTTTTCAAACGTTGTTTCTCGTTGTATATCCTTTAATTCTAGAGTTAAATTGATAAATAACGTGTACGAATTTGTTTAACGCATTTGTTTTGGTTACTCGACGTCTCCGTTCTCGTGTAGCCTACATATTGCGTTTTTTTTTTAATTTGCTTACCGGGCTTAAGGTTAGCATGCTTAAAATACGTAAGTCGTTTTGTTCAACAAATTTAAGTAGATAACTCATCAGTTGTTTGTATCAGAGCGACAATTTTTGAGATAGTTATTAAAACTGTTTAAAGATTGTCAAACGTTGTTTCTCGTTGTATATCCTTTAATTCTAGAGTTAAATTGATAAATAACGTGTACGAATTTGTTTAACGCATTTGTTTTGGTTACTCGACGTCTCCGTTCTCGTGTAGCCTACATATTGCGTTTTTTTTTTAATTTCCTTACCGGGCTAAAGGTTAGCATGTTTAAAATACGTAAGTCGTTTTGTTCATCAAATTTAAGTAGATAACTCATCAGTTGTTTGCATCAGAGCGATAATTTTTGAGATAGTTATTAAAACTGTTTAAAGGTTGTCAAACGTTGTTTCTCGTTGTATATCCTTTAATTCTAGAGTTAAATTGATAAATAACGTGTACGAATTTGTTTAACGCATTTGTTTTGGTTACTCGACGTCTCCGTTCTCGTGTAGCCTACATATTGCGTTTTTTTTTTAATTTGCTTACCGGGCTAAAGGTTAGCATGTTTAAAATACGTAAGTCGTTTTGTTCATCAAATTTAAGTAGATAACTCATCAGTTGTTTGCATCAGAGCGATAATTTTTGAGATAGTTATTAAAACTGTTTAAAGGTTGTCAAACGTTGTTTCTCGTTGTATATCCTTTAATTCTAGAGTTAAATTGATAAATAACGTGTACGAATTTGTTTAACGCATTTGTTTTGGTTACTCGACGTCTCCGTTCTCGTGTAGCCTACATATTGCGTTTTTTTTTTAATTTGCTTACCGGGCTAAAAGTTAGCATGCTTAAAATACGTAAGTCGTTTTGTTCAACAAATTTGAGTAGATAACTCATCAGTTGTTTGCATCAGAGTGATAATTTTTGAGATAGTTATTAAAACTGTTTAAAGGTTGTCAAACGTTGTTTCTCGTTGTATATCCTTTAATTCTAGAGTTAAATTGATAAATAACGTGTACGAATTTGTTTAACGCATTTGTTTTGGTTAGTCGACGTCTCCGTTCTCGTGTAGCCTACATATTGCGTTTTTTTTTTAATTTGCTTACCGGGCTAAAGGTTAGCATGTCTAAAATACGTAAGTCGTTTTGTTCATCAAATTTAAGTAGATAACTCATCAGTTGTTTGCATCAGAGCGATAATTTTTGAGATAGTTATTAAAACTGTTTAAAGGTTGTCAAACGTTGTTTCTCGTTGTATATCCTTTAATTCTAGAGTTAAATTGATAAATAACGTGTACGAATTTGTTTAACGCATTTGTTTTGGTTACTCGACGTCTCCGTTCTCGTGTAGCCTACATATTGCGTTTTTTTTTTAATTTGCTTACCGGGCTAAAGGTTAGCATGTTTAAAATACGTAAGTCGTTTTGTTCATCAAATTTAAGTAGATAACTCATCAGTTGTTTGCATCAGAGCGATAATTTTTGAGATAGTTATTAAAACTGTTTAAAGGTTGTCAAACGTTGTTTCTCGTTGTATATCCTTTAATTCTAGAGTTAAATTGATAAATAACGTGTACGAATTTGTTTAACGCATTTGTTTTGGTTACTCGACGTCTCCGTTCTCGTGTAGCCTACATATTGCGTTTTTTTTTTAATTTGCTTACCGGGCTAAAGGTTAGCATGTTTAAAATACGTAAGTCGTTTTGTTCATCAAATTTAAGTAGATAACTCATCAGTTGTTTGCATCAGAGCGATAATTTTTGAGATAGTTATTAAAACTGTTTAAAGGTTGTCAAACGTTGTTTCTCGTTGTATATCCTTTAATTCTAGAGTTAAATTGATAAATAACGTGTACGAATTTGTTTAACGCATTTGTTTTGGTTACTCGACGTCTCCGTTCTCGTGTAGCCTACATATTGCGTTTTTTTTTTAATTTGCTTGCCGGGCTAAAGGTTAGCATGTTTAAAATACGTAAGTCGTTTTGTTCATCAAATTTAAGTAGATAAATCATCAGTTGTTTGCATCAGAACGATAATTTTTGAGATAGTTATTAAAACTGTTTAAAGGTTGTCAAACGTTGTTCCTCGTTGTATATCCTTTAATTCTAGAGTTAAATTGATAAATAACGTGTACGAATTTGTTTAACGCATTTATTTTGGTTACTCGACGTCTCCGTTCTCGTGTAGCCTACATATTGCGTTTTTTTTTTAATTTGCTTACCGGGCTAAAGGTTAGCATGTTTAAAATACGTAAGTCGTTTTGTTCATAAAATTTAAGTAGATAACTCATCAGTTGTTTGCATCAGAGCGACAGTTTTTGAGATAGTTATTAAAACTGTTTAAAAATTGTCAAACGTTGTTTCTCGTTGTATATCCTTTAATTCTAGAGTTAAATTGATAAATAACGTGTACGAATTTGTTTAACGCATTTGTTTTGGTTACTCGACGTCTCCGTTCTCGTGTAGCCTACATATTGCGTTTTTTTTTTTAATTTGCTTACCGGGCTAAAGGTTAGCATGTTTAAAATACGTAAGTCGTTTTGTTCATCAAATTTAAGTAGATAACTCATCAGTTGTTTGCATCAGAGCGATAATTTTTGAGATAGTTATTAAAACTGTTTAAAGGTTGTCAAACGTTGTTTCTCGTTGTATATCCTTTAATTCTAGAGTTAAATTGATAAATAACGTGTACGAATTTGTTTAACGCATTTGTTTTGGTTACTCGACGTCTCTGTTCTCGTGTAGCCTACATATTGCGTTTTTTTTTTATATGCTTACCGGGCTAAAGGTTAGCATGTTTAAAATACGTAAGTCGTTTTGTTCATCAAATTTAAGTAGATAACTCATCAGTTGTTTGCATCAGAGCGACAATTTTTGAGATAGTTATTAAAACTGTTTAAAGGTTGTCAAACGTTGTTTCTCGTTGTATATCCTTTAATTCTAGAGTTAAATTGATAAATAACGTGTACGAATTTGTTTAACGCATTTGTTTTGGTTACTCGACGTCTCCGTTCTCGTGTAGCCTACATATTGCGTTTTTTTTTTAATTTGCTTACCGGGCTAAAGGTTAGCATGTTTAAAATACGTAAGTCGTTTTGTTCAACAAATTTAAGTAGATAACTCATCAGTTGTTTGCATCAGAGCGATAATTTTTGAGATAGTTATTAAAACTGTTTAAAGGTTGTCAAACGTTGTTTCTCGTTGTATATCCTTTAATTCTAGAGTTAAATTGATAAATGACGTGTACGAATTTGTTTAACGCATTTCTTTTGGTTACTCGACGTCTCCGTTCTCGTGTAGCCTACATATTGCGTTTTTTTTTTTAATTTGCTTACCGGGCTAAAGGTTAGCATGCTTAAAATACGTAAGTCGTTTTGTTCAACAAATTTAAGTAGATAACTCATCAGTTGTTTGCATCAGAGCGACAATTTTTGAGGTATTTATTAAAACTGTTTAAAGGTTGTCAAACGTTGTTTCTCGTTGTATATCCTTTAATTCTAGAGTTAAATTGATAAATAACGTGTACGAATTTGTTTAACGCATTTGTTTTGGTTACTCGACGTCTCCGTTCTCGTGTAGCCTACATATTGCGTTTTTTTTTTAATTTGCTTACCGGGCTAAAGGTTAGCATGTCTAAAATACGTAAGTCGTTTTGTTCATCAAATTTAAGTAGATAACTCATCAGTTGTTTGCATCAGAGCGATAATTTTTGAGATAGTTATTAAAACTGTTTAAAGGTTGTCAAACGTTGTTTCTCGTTGTATATCCTTTAATTCTAGAGTTAAATTGATAAATAACGTGTACGAATTTGTTTAACGCATTTGTTTTGGTTACTCGACGTCTCCGTTCTCGTGTAGCCTACATATTGCGTTTTTTTTTTTAATTTGCTTACCGGGCTAAAGGTTAGCATGTTTAAAATACGTAAGTCGTTTTGTTCAACAAATTTAAGTAGATAACTCATCAGTTGTTTGCATCAGAGCGATAATTTTTGAGATAGTTATTAAAACTGTTTAAAGGTTGTCAAACGTTGTTTCTCGTTGTATATCCTTTAATTCTAGAGTTAAATTGATAAATGACGTGTACGAATTTGTTTAACGCATTTCTTTTGGTTACTCGACGTCTCCGTTCTCGTGTAGCCTACATATTGCGTTTTTTTTTTTTTAATTTGCTTACCGGGCTAAAGGTTAGCATGCTTAAAATACGTAAGTCGTTTTGTTCAACAAATTTAAGTAGATAACTCATCAGTTGTTTGCATCAGAGCGATAATTTTTGAGATAGTTATTAAAACTGTTTAAAGGTTGTCAAACGTTGTTTCTCGTTGTATATCCTTTAATTCTAGAGTTAAATTGATAAATAACGTGTACGAATTTGTTTAACGCATTTGTTTTGGTTACTCGACGTCTCCGTTCTCGTGTAGCCTACATATTGCGTTTTTTTTTTTAATTTGCTTACCGGGCTAAAGGTTAGCATGTTTAAAATACGTAAGTCGTTTTGTTCATCAAATTTAAGTAGATAACTCATCAGTTGTTTGCATCAGAGCGATAATTTTTGAGATAGTTATTAAAACTGTTTAAAGGTTGTCAAACGTTGTTTCTCGTTGTATATCCTTTAATTCTAGAGTTAAATTGATAAATAACGTGTACGAATTTGTTTAACGCATTTGTTTTGGTTACTCGACGTCTCCGTTCTCGTGTAGCCTACATATTGCGTTTTTTTTTAATTTGCTTACCGGGCTAAAGGTTAGCATGTTTAAAATACGTAAGTCGTTTTGTTCATCAAATTTAAGTAGATAACTCATCAGTTGTTTGCATCAGAGCGATAATTTTTGAGATAGTTATTAAAACTGTTTAAAGGTTGTCAAACGTTGTTTCTCGTTGTATATCCTTTAATTCTAGAGTTAAATTGATAAATAACGTGTACGAATTTGTTTAACGCATTTGTTTTGGTTACTCGACGTCTCCGTTCTCGTGTAGCCTACATATTGCGTTTTTTTTTTAATTTGCTTGCCGGGCTAAAGGTTAGCATGTTTAAAATACGTAAGTCGTTTTGTTCATCAAATTTAAGTAGATAAATCATCAGTTGTTTGCATCAGAGCGATAATTTTTGAGATAGTTATTAAAACTGTTTAAAGGTTGTCAAACGTTGTTTCTCGTTGTATATCCTTTAATTCTAGAGTTAAATTGATAAATAACGTGTACGAATTTGTTTAACGCATTTGTTTTGGTTACTCGACGTCTCCGTTCTCGTGTAGCCTACATATTGCGTTTTTTTTTTAATTTGCTTACCGGGCTAAAGGTTAGCATGTTTAAAATACGTAAGTCGTTTTGTTCATAAAATTTAAGTAGATAACTCATCAGTTGTTTGCATCAGAGCGACAATTTTTGAGATAGTTATTAAAACTGTTTAAAGGTTGTCAAACGTTGTTTCTCGTTGTATATCCTTTAATTCTAGAGTTAAATTGATAAATAACGTGTACGAATTTGTTTAACGCATTTGTTTTGGTTACTCGACGTCTCCGTTCTCGTGTAGCCTACATATTGCGTTTTTTTTTTTTAATTTGCTTACCGGGCTAAAGGTTAGCATGTTTAAAATACGTAAGTCGTTTTGTTCATCAAATTTAAGTAGATAACTCATCAGTTGTTTGCATCAGAGCGATAATTTTTGAGATAGTTATTAAAACTGTTTAAAGGTTGTCAAACGTTGTTTCTCGTTGTATATCCTTTAATTCTAGAGTTAAATTGATAAATAACGTGTACGAATTTGTTTAACGCATTTGTTTTGGTTACTCGACGTCTCTGTTCTCGTGTAGCCTACATATTGCGTTTTTTTTTTAATATGCTTACCGGGCTAAAGGTTAGCATGTTTAAAATACGTAAGTCGTTTTGTTCATCAAATTTAAGTAGATAACTCATCAGTTGTTTGCATCAGAGCGACAATTTTTGAGATAGTTATTAAAACTGTTTAAAGGTTGTCAAACGTTGTTTCTCGTTGTATATCCTTTAATTCTAGAGTTAAATTGATAAATAACGTGTACGAATTTGTTTAACGCATTTGTTTTGGTTACTCGACGTCTCCGTTCTCGTGTAGCCTACATATTGCGTTTTTTTTTTTAATTTGCTTACCGGGCTAAAGGTTAGCATGTTTAAAATACGTAAGTCGTTTTGTTCAACAAATTTAAGTAGATAACTCATCAGTTGTTTGCATCAGAGCGATAATTTTTGAGATAGTTATTAAAACTGTTTAAAGGTTGTCAAACGTTGTTTCTCGTTGTATATCCTTTAATTCTAGAGTTAAATTGATAAATGACGTGTACGAATTTGTTTAACGCATTTCTTTTGGTTACTCGACGTCTCCGTTCTCGTGTAGCCTACATATTGCGTTTTTTTTTTAATTTGCTTACCGGGCTAAAGGTTAGCATGCTTAAAATACGTAAGTCGTTTTGTTCAACAAATTTAAGTAGATAACTCATCAGTTGTTTGCATCAGAGCGACAATTTTTGAGATAGTTATTAAAACTGTTTAAAGGTTGTCAAACGTTGTTTCTCGTTGTATATCCTTTAATTCTAGAGTTAAATTGATAAATAACGTGTACGAATTTGTTTAACGTATTTGTTTTGGTTACTCGACGTCTCCGTTCTCGTGTAGCCTACATATTGCGTTTTTTTTTTAATTTGCTTACCGGGCTAAAGGTTAGCATGTTTAAAATACGTAAGTCGTTTTGTTCAACAAATCTGAGTAGATAACTCATCAGTTGTTTGCATCAGAGCGACAATTTTTGAGATAGTTATTAAAACTGTTTAAAGGTTGTCAAACGTTGTTTCTCGTTGTATATCCTTTAATTCTAGAGTTAAATTGATAAATAACGTGTACGAATTTGTTTAACGCATTTGTTTTGGTTACTCGACGTCTCCGTTCTCGTGTAGCCTACATATTGCGTTTTTTTTTTAATTTGCTTACCGGGCTAAAGGTTAGCATGTTTAAAATACGTAAGTCGTTTTGTTCAACAAACTTAAGTAGATAACTCATCAGTTGTTTGCATCAGAGCGACAATTTTTGAGATAGTTATTAAAACTGTTTAAAGGTTGTCAAACATTGTTTCTCGTTGTATATCTTTTAATTCTAGAGTTAAATTGATAAATAACGTGTACGAATTTGTTTAACGCATTTGTTTTGGTTACTCGACGTCTCCGTTCTCGTGTAGCCTACATATTGCGTTTTTTTTTTAATTTGCTTACCGGGCTAAAGGTTAGCATGTTTAAAATACGTAAGTCGTTTTGTTCAACAAATTTGAGTAGATAACTCATCAGTTGTTTGCATCAGAGCGACAATTTTTGAGATAGTTATTAAAACTGTTTGAAGGTTGTCAAACGTTGTTTCTCGTTGTATATCCTTTAATTCTAGAGTTAAATTGATAAATAACGTGTACGAATTTGTTTAACGCATTTGTTTTGGTTACTCGACGTCTCCGTTCTCGTGTAGCCTACATATTGCGTTTTTTTTTTTAATTTGCTTACCGGGCTAAAGGTTAGCATGTTTAAAATACGTAAGTCGTTTTGTTCAACAAATTTAAGTAGATAACTCATCAGTTGTTTGCATCAGAGCGATAATTTTTGAGATAGTTATTAAAACTGTTTAAAGGTTGTCAAACGTTGTTTCTCGTTGTATATCCTATAATTCTAGAGTTAAATTGATAAATAACGTGTACGAATTTGTTTAACGCATTTGTTTTGGTTACTCGACGTCTCCGTTCTCGTGTAGCCTACATATTGCGTTTTTTTTTTATTTGCTTACCGGGCTAAAGGTTAGCATGCTTAAAATACGTAAGTCGTTTTGTTCAACATATTTAAGTAGATAACTCATCAGTTGTTTGCATCAGACAGATAATTTTTGAGATAGTTATTAAAACTGTTTAAAGGTTGTCAAACGTTGTTTCTCGTTGTATATCCTTTAATTCTAGAGTTAAATTGATAAATAACGTGTACGAATTTGTTTAACGCATTTGTTTTGGTTACTCGACGTCTCCGTTCTCGTGTAGCCTACATATTGCGTTTTTTTTTTAATTTGCTTACCGGGCTAAAGGTTAGCATGTTTAAAATACGTAAGTCGTTTTGTTCATCAAATTTAAGTAGATAACTCATCAGTTGTTTGCATCAGAGCGACAATTTTTGAGATAGTTATTAAAACTGTTTAAAGGTTGTCAAACGTTGTTTCTCGTTGTATATCCTTTAAATCTAGAGTTAAATTGATAAATAACGTGTACGAATTTGTTTAACGCATTTGTTTTGGTTACTCGACGTCTCCGTTCTCGTGTAGCCTACATATTGCGTTTTTTTTTAATTTGCTTACCGGGCTAAAGGTTAGCATGCTCAAAATACGTAAGTCGTTTTGTTCAACAAATTTAAGTAGATAACTCATCAGTTGTTTGCATCAGAGCGACAATTTTTGAGATAGTTATTAAAACTGTTTAAAGGTTGTCAAACGTTGTTTCTAGTTGTATATCCTTTAATTCTAGAGTTAAATTGATAAATAACGTGTACGAATTTGTTTAACGCATTTGTTTTGGTTACTCGACGTCTCCGTTCTCGTGTAGCCTACATATTGCGTTTTTTTTTTAATTTGCTTACCGGGCTAAAGGTTAGCATGTGTAAAATACGTAAGTCGTTTTGTTCATCAAATTTAAGTAGATAACTCATCAGTTGTTTGCATCAGAGCGACAATTTTTGAGATAGTTATTAAAACTGTTTAAAGGTTGTCAAACGTTGTTTCTCGTTGTATATCCTTTAATTCTAGAGTTAAATTGATAAATAACGTGTACGAATTTGTTTAACGCATTTGTTTTGGTTACTCGACGTCTCCGTTCTCGTGTAGCCTACATATTGCGTTTTTTTTTAATTTGCTTACCGGGCTAAAGGTTAGCATGTTTAAAATACGTAAGTCGTTTTTTTCATCAAATTTAAGTAGATAACTCATCAGTTGTTTGCATCAGAGCGACAATTTTTGAGATAGTTATTAAAACTGTTTAAAGGTTATCAAACGTTGTTTCTCGTTGTATATCCTTTAATTCTAGAGTTAAATTGATAAATAACGTGTACGAATTTGTTTGACGCATTTGTTTTGGTTACTCGACGTCTCCGTTCTCGTGTAGCCTACATATTGCGTTTTTTTTTTAATTTGCTTACCGGGCTAAAGGTTAGCATGCTTAAAATACGTAAGTCGTTTTGTTCAACAAATTTGAGTAGATAACTCATCAGTTGTTTGCATCAGAGCGACAATTTTTGAGATAGTTATTAAAACTGTTTAAAGGTTGTCAAACGTTGTTTCTCCTTGTATATCCTTTAATTCTAGAGTTAAATTGATAAATAACGTGTACGAATTTGTTTAACGCATTTGTTTTGGTTACTCGACGTCTCCGTTCTCGTGTAGCCTACATATTGCGTTTTTTTTTTAATTTGCTTACCGGGCTAAAGGTTAGCATGTTTAAAATACGTAAGTCGTTTTGTTCAACAAATTTAAGTAGATAACTCATCAGTTGTTTGCATCAGAGCGACAATTTTTGAGATAGTTATTAAAACTGTTTAAAGGTTGTCAAACGTTGTTTCTCGTTGTATATCCATTAATTCTAGAGTTAAATTGATAAATAACGTGTACGAATTTGTTTTACGCATTTGTTTTGGTTACTCGACGTCTCCGTTCTCGTGTAGCCTACATATTGCGTTTTTTTTTTTTAATTTGCTTACCGGGCTAAAGGTTAGCATGTTTAAAATACGTAAGTCGTTTTGTTCATCAAATTTAAGTAGATAACTCATCAGTTGTTTGCATCAGAGCGACAATTTTTGAGATAGTTACTAAAACTGTTTAAAGGTTGTCAAACGTTGTTTCTCGTTGTATATCCTTTAATTCTAGAGTTAAATTGATAAATAACGTGTACGAATTTGTTTAACGCATTTGTTTTGGTAACTCGACGTCTCCGTTCTCGTGTAGCCTACATATTGCGTTTTTTTTTTAATTTGCTTACCGGGCTAAAGGTTAGCATGCTTAAAATACGTAAGTCGTTTTGTTCAACAAATTTGAGTAGATAACTCATCAGTTGTTTGCATCAGAGCGACAATTTTTGAGATAGTTATTAAAACTGTTTAAAGGTTGTCAAACGTTGTTTCTCGTTGTATATCCTTTAATTCTAGAGTTAAATTGATAAATAACGTGTACGAATTTGTTTAACGCATTTGTTTTGGTTACTCGACGTCTCCGTTCTCGTGTATCCTACATATTGCGTTTTTTTTTTTAATTTGCTTACCGGGCTAAAGGTTAGCATGCTTAAAATACGTAAGTCGTTTTGTTCAACAAATTTAAGTAGATAACTCATCAGTTGTTTGCATCAGAGCGACAATTTTTGAGATAGTTATTAAAACTGTTTAAAGATTGTGAAACGTTGTTTCTCGTTGTATATCCTTTAATTCTAGAGTTAAATTGATAAATAACGTGTACGAATTTGTTTAACGCATTTGTTTTGGTTACTCGACGTCTCCGTTCTCGTGTAGCCTACGTATTGCGTTTTTTTTTTATTTGCTTACCGGGCTAAAGGTTAGCATGTTTAAAATACGTAAGTCGTTTTGTTCAACAAATTTAAGTAGATAACTCATCAGTTGTTTGCATCAGAGCGACAATTTTTGAGATAGTTATTAAAACTGTTTAAAGGTTGTCAAACGTTGTTTCTCGTTGTGTATCCTTTAATTCTAGAGTTAAATTGATAAATAACGTGTACGAATTTGTTTAACGCATTTGTTTTGGTTACTCGACGTCTCCGTTCTCGTGTAGCCTACATATTGCGTTTTTTTTTTTTAATTTGCTTACCGGGCTAAAGGTTAGCATGTTTAAAATACGTAAGTCGTTTTGTTCATCAAATTTAAGTAGATAACTCATCAGTTGTTTGCATCAGAGCGACAATTTTTGAGATAGTTATTAAAACTGTTTAAAGGTTGTCAAACGTTGTTTCACGTTGTATATCCTTTAATTCTAGAGTTAAATTGATAAATAACGTGTACGAATTTGTTTAACGCATTTGTTATGGTTACTCGACGTCTCCGTTCTCGTGTAGCCTACATATTGCGTTTTTTTTAATTTGCTTACCGGGCTAAAGGTTAGCATGTTTAAAATACGTAAGTCGTTTTGTTCATCAAATTTAAGTAGATAACTCATCAGTCGTTTGCATCAGAGCGACAATTTTTGAGATAGTTATTAAAACTGTTTAAAGGTTGTCAAACGTTGTTTCTCGTTGTATATCCTTTAATTCTAGAGTTAAATTGATAAATAACATGTCCGAATTTGTTTAACGCATTTGTTTTGGTTACTCGACGTCTCCGTTCTCGTGTAGCCTACATATTGCGTTTTTTTTTTAATTTGCTTACCGGGCTAAAGGTTAGCATGTTTAAAATACGTAAGCCGTTCTGTTCATCAAATTTAAGTAGATAACTCATCAGTTGTTTGCATTAAAGCGACAATTTTTGAGATAGTTATTAAAACTGTTTAAAGGTTGTCAAACGTTGTTTCTCGTTGTATATCCTTTAATTCTAGAGTTAAATTGATAAATAACGTGTACGAATTTGTTTAACGCATTTGTTTTGGTTACTCGACGTCTCCGTTCTCGTGTAGCCTACATATTGCGTTTTTTTTTTAATTTGCTTACCGGGCTAAAGGTTAGCATGCCTAAAATACGTAAGTCGTTTTGTTCAACAAATTTGAGTAGATAACTCATCAGTTGTTTGCATCAGAGCGACAATTTTTGAGATAGTTATTAAAACTGTTTAAAGGTTGTCAAACGTTGTTTCTCGTTGTATATCCTTTAATTCTAGAGTTAAATTGATAAATAACGTATACGAATTTGTTTAACGCATTTGTTTTGGTTACTCGACGTCTCCGTTATCGTGTAGCCTACATATTGCGTTTTTTTTTTTTTAATTTGCTTACCGGGCTAAAGGTTAGCATGCTTAAAATACGTAAGTCGTTTTGTTCAACAAATTTAAGTAGATAACTCATCAGTTGTTTGCATCAGAGCGACAATTTTTGAGATAGTTATTAAAACTGTTTAAAGGTTGTCAAACGTTGTTTCTCGTTGTATATCCTTTAATTCTCGAGTTAAATTGATAAATAACGTGTACGAATTTGTTTAACGCATTTGTTTTGGTTACTCGACGTCTCCGTTCTCGTGTAGCCTACATATTGCGTTTTTTTTTTAATTTGCTTACCGGGCTAAAGGTTAGCATGTTTAAAATACGTAAGTCGTTTTGTTCAACAAATTTAAGTAGATAACTCATCAGTTGTTTGCATCAGAGCGACAATTTTTGAGATAGTTATTAAAACTGTTTAAAGGTTGTCAAACGTTGTTTCTCGTTGTATATCCTTTAATTCTAGAGTTAAATTGATAAATAACGTGTACGAATTTGTTTAACGCATTTGTTTTGGTTACTCGACGTCTCCGTTCTCGTGTAGCCTACATATTGCGTTTTTTTTTTATTTGCTTACCGGGCTAAAGGTTAGCATGTTTAAAATACGTAAGTCGTTTTGTTCATCAAATTTAAGTAGATAACTCATCAGTTGTTTGCATCAGAGCGACAATTTTTGAGATAGTTATTAAAACTGTTTAAAGGTTGTCAAGCGTTGTTCCTCGTTGTATATCCTTTAATTCTAGAGTTAAATTGATAAATAACGTGTACGAATTTGTTTAACGCATTTGTTTTGGTTACTCGACGTCTCCGTTCTCGTGTATCCTACATATTGCGTTTTTTTTTTAATTTGCTTACCGTGCTAAAGGTTAGCATGTTTAAAATACGTAAGTCATTTTGTTCATCAAATTTAAGTAGATAACTCATCAGTTGTTTGCATCAGAGCGACAATTTTTGAGATAGTTATTAAAACTGTTTAAAGGTTGTCAAACGTTGTTTCTCGTTGTATATCCTTTAATTCTAGAGTTAAATTGATAAATAACGTGTACGAATTTGTTTAACGCATTTGTTTTGGTTACTCGACGTCTCCGTTCTCGTGTAGCCTACATATTGCGTTTTTTTTTTTAATTTGCTTACCGGGCTAAAGGTTAGCATGTTTAAAATACGTAAGTCGTTTTGTTCATCAAATTTAAGTAGATAACTCATCAGTTGTTTGCATCAGAGCGACAATTTTTGAGATAGTTATTAAAACTGTTTAAAGGTTGTCAAACGTTGTTTCTCGTTGTATATCCTTTAATTCTAGAGTTAAATTGATAAATAACGTGTACGAATTTGTTTAACGTATTTGTTTTGGTTACTCGACGTCTCCGTTCTCGTGTAGCCTACATATTGCGTTTTTTTTTTTAATTTGCTTACCGGGCTAAAGGTTAGCATGTTTAAAATACGTAAGTCGTTTTGTTCAACAAATTTAAGTAGATAACTCATCAGTTGTTTGCATAAGAGCGATAATTTTTGAGATAGTTATTAAAACTGTTTAAAGGTTGTCAAACGTTGTTTCTCGTTGTATATCCTTTAATTCTAGAGTTAAATTGATAAATAACGTGTACGAATTTGTTTAACGCATTTGTTTTGGTTACTCGACGTCTCCGTTCTCGTGTAGCCTACATATTGCGTTTTTTTTTTTTAATTTGCTTACCGCGCTAAAGGTTAGCATGTTTAAAATACGTAAGTCGTTTTGTTCATCAAATTTAAGTAGATAACTCATCAGTTGTTTGCATCAGAGCGATAATTTTTGAGATAGTTATTAAAACTGTTTAAAGGTTGTCAAACGTTGTTTCTCGTTGTATATCCTTTAATTCTAGAGTTAAATTGATAAATAACGTGTACGAATTTGTTTAACGCATTTGTTTTGGTTACTCGACGTCTCCGTTCTCGTGTAGCCTACATATTGCGTTTTTTTTTTAATTTGCTTACCGGGCTAAAAGTTAGCATGCTTAAAATACGTAAGTCGTTTTGTTCAACAAATTTGAGTAGATAACTCATCAGTTGTTTGCATCAGAGCGACAATTTTTGAGATAGTTATTAAAACTGTTTAAAGGTTGTCAAACGTTGTTTCTCGTTGTATGTCCTTTAATTCTATAGTTAAATTGATAAATAACCTGTACGAATTTGTTTAACGCATTTGTTTTGGTTACTCGACGTCTCCGTTCTCGTGTAGCCTACATATTGCGTTTTTTTTTTAATTTGCTTACCGGGCTAAAGGTTAGCATGTTTAAAATACGTAAGTCGTTTTGTTCATCAAATTTAAGTAGATAACTCATCAGTTGTTTGCATCAGAGCGACAATTTTTGAGATAGTTATTAAAACTGTTTAAAGGTTGTCAAACGTTGTTTCTCGTTGTATATCCTTTAATTCTAGAGTTAAATTGATAAATAACGTGTACGAATTTGTTTAACGCATTTGTTTTGGTTACTCGACGTCTCCGTTCTCGTGTAGCCTACATATTGCGTTTTTTTTTTAATTTGCTTACCGGGCTAAAGGTTAGCATGTTTAAAATACGTAAGTCGTTTTGTTCAACAAATTTAAGTAGATAACTCATCGGTTGTTTGCATCAGAGCGATAATTTTTGAGATAGTTATTAAAACTGTTTAAAGGTTGTCAAACGTTGTTTCTCGTTGTATATCCTTTAATTCTAGAGTTAAATTGATAAATAACGTGTACGAATTTGTTTAACGCATTTGTTTTGGTTACTCGACGTCTCCGTTCTCGTGTAGCCTACATATTGCGTTTTTTTTTTAATTTGCTTACCGGGCTAAAGGTTAGCATGTTTAAAATACGTAAGTCGTTTTGTTCAACAAATTTAAGTAGATAACTCATCAGTTGTTTGCATCAGAGCGATAATTTTTGAGATAGTTATTAAAACTGTTTAAAGGTTGTCAAACGTTGTTTCTCGTTGTATATCCTTTAATTCTAGAGTTAAATTGATAAATAACGTGTACGAATTTGTTTAACGCATTTGTTTTGGTTACTCGACGTCTCCGTTCTCGTGTAGCCTACATATTGCGTTTTTTTTTTTTTAATTTGCTTACCGGGCTAAAGGTTAGCATGTTTAAAATACATAAGTCGTTTTGTTCATCAAATTTAAGTAGATAACTCATCAGTTGTTTGCATCAGAGCGATAATTTTTGAGATAGTTATTAAAACTGTTTAAAGGTTGTCAAACGTTGTTTCTCGTTGTATATCCTTTAATTCTAGAGTTAAATTGATAAATAACGTGTACGAATTTGTTTAACGCATTTGTTTTGGTTACTCGACGTCTCCATTCTCGTGTAGCCTACATATTGCGTTTTTTTTTTAATTTGCTTACCGGGCTAAAGGTTAGCATGCTTAAAATACGTAAGTCGTTTTGTTCAACAAATTTGAGTAGATAACTCATCAGTTGTTTGCATCAGAGCGACAATTTTTGAGATAGTTATTAAAACTGTTTAAAGGTTGTCAAACGTTGTTTCTCGTTGTATGTCCTTTAATTCTAGAGTTAAATTGATAAATAACCTGTACGAATTTGTTTAACGCATTTGTTTTTGTTACTCGACGTCTCCGTTCTCGTGTAGCCTACATATTGCGTTTTTTTTTTAATTTGCTTACCGGGCTAAAGGTTAGCATGTTTAAAATACGTAAGTCGTTTTGTTCATCAAATTTAAGTAGATAACTCATCAGTTGTTTGCATCAGAGCGACAATTTTTGAGATAGTTATTAAAACTGTTTAAAGGATGTCAAACGTTGTTTCTCGTTGTATATCCTTTAATTCTAGAGTTAAATTGATAAATAACGTGTACGAATTTGTTTAACGCATTTGTTTTGGTTACTCGACGTCTCCGTTCTCGTGTAGCCTACATATTGCGTTTTTTTTTTAATTTGCTTACCGGGCTAAAGGTTAGCATGTTTAAAATACGTAAGTCGTTTTGTTCAACAAATTTAAGTAGATAACTCATCAGTTGTTTGCATCAGAGCGACAATTTTTGAGATAGGTATTAAAACTGTTTAAAGGTTGTCAAACGTTGTTTCTCGTTGTATATCCTTTAATTCTAGAGTTAAATTGATAAATAACGTGTACGAATTTGTTTAACGCATTTGTTTTGGTTACTCGACGTCTCCGTTCTCGTGTAGCCTACATATTGCGTTTTTTTTTTAATTTGCTTACCGGGCTAAAGGTTAGCATGTTTAAAATACGTAAGTCGTTTTGTTCAACAAATTTGAGTAGATAACTCAGCAGTTGTTTGCATCAGAGCGACAATTTTTGAGATAGTTATTAAAACTGTTTAAAGGTTGTCAAACGTTGTTTCTCGTTGTATATCCTTTAATTCTAGAGTTAGATTGATAAATAACGTGTACGAATTTGTTTAACGCATTTGTTTTGGTTACTCGACGTCTCCGTTCTCGTGTAGCCTACATATTGCGTTTTTTTTTTAATTTGCTTACCGGGCTAAAGGTTAGCATGTTTAAAATACGTCAGTCGTTTTGTTCAACAAATTTAAGTAGATAACTCATCAGTTGTTTGCATCAGAGCGACAATTTTTGAGATAGTTATTAAAACTGTTTAAAGGTTGTCAAACGTTGTTTCTCGTTGTATATCCTTTAATTCTAGAGTTAAATTGATAAATAAGGTGTACGAATTTGTTTAACGCATTTGTTTTGGTTACTCGACGTCTCCGTTCTCGTGTAGCCTACATATTGCGTTTTTTTTTTAATTTGCTTACCGGGCTAAAGGTTAGCATGTTTAAAATACGTAAGTCGTTTTGTTCAACAAATTTAAGTAGATAACTCATCAGTTGTTTGCATCAGAGCGACAATTTTTGAGATAGTTATTAAAACTGTTTAAAGGTTGTCAAACGTTGTTTCTCGTTGTATATCCTTTAATTCTAGAGTTAAATTGATAAATAACGTGTACGAATTTGTTTAACGCATTTGTTTTGGTTACTCGACGTCTCCGTTCTCGTGTAGCCTACATATTGCGTTTTTTTTTTAATTTGCTTACCGGGCTAAAGGTTAGCATGTTTAAAATACGTAAGTCGTTTTGTTCAACAAATTTGAGTAGATAACTCAGCAGTTGTTTGCATCAGAGCGGCAATTTTTGAGATAGTTATTAAAACTGTTTAAAGGTTGTCAAACGTTGTTTCTCGTTATATATCCTTTAATTCTAGACTTAAATTGATAAATAACGTGTACGAATTTGTTTAACGCATTTGTTTTGGTTACTCGACGTCTCCGTTCTCGTGTAGCCTACATATTGCGTTTTTTTTTTAATTTGCTTACCGGGCTAAAGGTTAGCATGTTTAAAATACGTAAGTCGTTTTGTTCAACAAATTTAAGTATATAACTCATCAGTTGTTTGCATCAGAGCGACAATTTTTGAGATAGTTATTAAAACTGTTTAAAGGTTGTCAAACGTTGTTTCTCGTTGTATATCCTTTAATTCTAGAGTTAAATTGATAAATAACGTGTACGAATTTGTTTAACGCATTTGTTTTGGTTACTCGACGTCTCCGTTCTCGTGTAGCCTACATATTGCGTTTTTTTTTTTTAATTTGCTTACCGGGCTAAAGGTTAGCATGTTTAAAATACGTAAGTCGTTTTGTTCATCAAATTTAAGTAGATAACTCATCAGTTGTTTGCATCAGAGCGACAATTTTTGAGATAGTTATTAAAACTGTTTAAAGGTTGTCAAACGTTGTTTCTCGTTGTATATCCTTTAATTAAATTGATAAATAACGTGTACGAATTTGTTTAACGCATTTGTTTTGGCTACTCGACGTCTCCGTTCTCGTGTAGCCTACATATTGCGTTTTTTTTTTTAATTTGCTTACCGGGCTAAAGGTTAGCATGTTTAAAATACGTAGGTCGTTTTGTTCAACAAATTTGAGTAGATAACTCAGCAGTTGTTTGCATCAGAGCGACAATTTTTGAGATAGTTATTAAAACTGTTTAAAGGTTGTCAAACGTTGTTTCTCGTTGTATATCCTTTAATTCTAGAGTTAAATTGATAAATAACGTGTACGAATTTGTTTAACGCATTTGTTTTGGTTACTCGACGTCTCCGTTCTCGTGTAGTCTACATATTGCGTTTTTTTTTTAATTTGCTTACCGGGCTAAAGGTTAGCATGTTTAAAATACGTAAGTCGTTTTGTTCAACAAATCTGAGTAGATAACTCATCAGTTGTTTGCATCAGAGCGACAATTTTTGAGATAGTTATTAAAACTGTTTAAAGGTTGTCAAACGTTGTTTCTCGTTGTATATCCTTTAATTCTAGAGTTAAATTGATAAATAACGTCTACGAATTTGTTTAACGCATTTGTTTTGGTTACTCGACGTCTCCGTTCTCGTGTAGCCTACATATTGCGTTTTTTTTTTAATTTGCTTACCGGGCTAAAGGCTAGCATGCTTAAAATACGTAAGTCGTTTTGTTCAACAAATTTAAGTAGATAACTCATCAGTTGTTTGCATCAGAGCGATAATTTTTGAGATAGTTATTAAAACTGTTTAAAGGTTGTCAAGCGTTGTTTCTCGTTGTATATCCTTTAATTCTAGAGTTAAATTGATAAATAACGTGTACGAATTTGTTTAACGCATTTGTTTTGGTTACTCGACGTCTCCGTTCTCGTGTATCCTACATATTGCGTTTTTTTTTTAATTTGCTTACCGGGCTAAAGGTTAGCATGTTTAAAATACGTAAGTTGTTTTGTTCATCAAATTTAAGTAGATAACTCATCAGTTGTTTGCATCAGAGCGACAATTTTTGAGATAGTTATTAAAACTGTTTAAAGGTTGTCAAACGTTGTTTCTCGTTGTATATCCTTTAATTCTAGAGTTAAATTGATAAATAACGTGTACGAATTTGTTTAACGCATTTGTTTTGGTTACTCGACGTCTCCGTTCTCGTGTAGCCTACATATTGCGTTTTTTTTTTTAATTTGCTTACCGGGCTAAAGGTTAGCATGTTTAAAATACGTAAGTCGTTTTGTTCATCAAATTTAAGTAGATAACTCATCAGTTGTTTGCATCAGAGCGACAATTTTTGAGATAGTTATTAAAACTGTTTAAAGGTTGTCAAACGTTGTTTCTCGTTGTATATCCTTTAATTCTAGAGTTAAGTTGATAAATAACGTGTCCGAATTTGTTTAACGCATTTGTTTTGGTTACTCGACGTCTCCGTTCTCGTGTAGCCTACATATTGCGTTTTTTTTTTAATTTGCTTACCGGGCTAAAGGTTAGCATGTTTAAAATACGTAAGCCGTTCTGTTCATCAAATTTAAGTAGATAACTCATCAGTTGTTTGCATTAAAGCGACAATTTTTGAGAGAGTTATTAAAACTGTTTAAAGGTTGTCAAACGTTGTTTCTCGTTGTATATCCTTTAATTCTAGAGTTAAATTGATAAATAACGTGTACGAATTTGTTTAACGCATTTGTTTTGGTTACTCGACGTCTCCGTTCTCGTGTAGCCTACATATTGCGTTTTTTTTTTAATTTGCTTACCGGGCTAAAGGTTAGCATGTTTAAAATACGTAAGTCGTTTTGTTCAACAAATTTAAGTAGATAACTCATCAGTTGTTTGCATCAGAGCGACAATTTTTGAGATAGGTATTAAAACTGTTTAAAGGTTGTCAAACGTTGTTTCTCGTTGTATATCCTTTAATTCTAGAGTTAAATTGATAAATAACGTGTACGAATTTGTTTAACGCATTTGTTTTGGTTACTCGACGTCTCCGTTCTCGTGTAGCCTACATATTGCGTTTTTTTTTTAATTTGCTTACCGGGCTAAAGGTTAGCATGTTTAAAATACGTAAGTCGTTTTGTTCAACAAATTTGAGTAGATAACTCAGCAGTTGTTTGCATCAGAGCGACAATTTTTGAGATAGTTATTAAAACTGTTTAAAGGTTGTCAAACGTTGTTTCTCGTTGTATATCCTTTAATTCTAGAGTTAGATTGATAAATAACGTGTACGAATTTGTTTAACGCATTTGTTTTGGTTACTCGACGTCTCCGTTCTCGTGTAGCCTACATATTGCGTTTTTTTTTTAATTTGCTTACCGGGCTAAAGGTTAGCATGTTTAAAATACGTCAGTCGTTTTGTTCAACAAATTTAAGTAGATAACTCATCAGTTGTTTGCATCAGAGCGACAATTTTTGAGATAGTTATTAAAACTGTTTAAAGGTTGTCAAACGTTGTTTCTCGTTGTATATCCTTTAATTCTAGAGTTAAATTGATAAATAAGGTGTACGAATTTGTTTAACGCATTTGTTTTGGTTACTCGACGTCTCCGTTCTCGTGTAGCCTACATATTGCGTTTTTTTTTTAATTTGCTTACCGGGCTAAAGGTTAGCATGTTTAAAATACGTAAGTCGTTTTGTTCAACAAATTTAAGTAGATAACTCATCAGTTGTTTGCATCAGAGCGACAATTTTTGAGATAGTTATTAAAACTGTTTAAAGGTTGTCAAACGTTGTTTCTCGTTGTATATCCTTTAATTCTAGAGTTAAATTGATAAATAACGTGTACGAATTTGTTTAACGCATTTGTTTTGGTTACTCGACGTCTCCGTTCTCGTGTAGCCTACATATTGCGTTTTTTTTTTAATTTGCTTACCGGGCTAAAGGTTAGCATGTTTAAAATACGTAAGTCGTTTTGTTCAACAAATTTGAGTAGATAACTCAGCAGTTGTTTGCATCAGAGCGACAATTTTTGAGATAGTTATTAAAACTGTTTAAAGGTTGTCAAACGTTGTTTCTCGTTATATATCCTTTAATTCTAGACTTAAATTGATAAATAACGTGTACGAATTTGTTTAACGCATTTGTTTTGGTTACTCGACGTCTCCGTTCTCGTGTAGCCTACATATTGCGTTTTTTTTTTAATTTGCTTACCGGGCTAAAGGTTAGCATGTTTAAAATACGTAAGTCGTTTTGTTCAACAAATTTAAGTATATAACTCATCAGTTGTTTGCATCAGAGCGACAATTTTTGAGATAGTTATTAAAACTGTTTAAAGGTTGTCAAACGTTGTTTCTCGTTGTATATCCTTTAATTCTAGAGTTAAATTGATAAATAACGTGTACGAATTTGTTTAACGCATTTGTTTTGGTTACTCGACGTCTCCGTTCTCGTGTAGCCTACATATTGCGTTTTTTTTTTTTTAATTTGCTTACCGGGCTAAAGGTTAGCATGTTTAAAATACGTAAGTCGTTTTGTTCATCAAATTTAAGTAGATAACTCATCAGTTGTTTGCATCAGAGCGACAATTTTTGAGATAGTTATTAAAACTGTTTAAAGGTTGTCAAACGTTGTTTCTCGTTGTATATCCTTTAATTAAATTGATAAATAACGTGTACGAATTTGTTTAACGCATTTGTTTTGGCTACTCGACGTCTCCGTTCTCGTGTAGCCTACATATTGCGTTTTTTTTTTAATTTGCTTACCGGGCTAAAGGTTAGCATGTTTAAAATACGTAGGTCGTTTTGTTCAACAAATTTGAGTAGATAACTCAGCAGTTGTTTGCATCAGAGCGACAATTTTTGAGATAGTTATTAAAACTGTTTAAAGGTTGTCAAACGTTGTTTCTCGTTGTATATCCTTTAATTCTAGAGTTAAATTGATAAATAACGTGTACGAATTTGTTTAACGCATTTGTTTTGGTTACTCGACGTCTCCGTTCTCGTGTAGTCTACATATTGCGTTTTTTTTTTAATTTGCTTACCGGGCTAAAGGTTAGCATGTTTAAAATACGGAAGTCGTTTTGTTCAACAAATCTGAGTAGATAACTCATCAGTTGTTTGCATCAGAGCGACAATTTTTGAGATAGTTATTAAAACTGTTTAAAGGTTGTCAAACGTTGTTTCTCGTTGTATATCCTTTAATTCTAGAGTTAAATTGATAAATAACGTCTACGAATTTGTTTAACGCATTTGTTTTGGTTACTCGACGTCTCCGTTCTCGTGTAGCCTACATATTGCGTTTTTTTTTTAATTTGCTTACCGGGCTAAAGGCTAGCATGCTTAAAATACGTAAGTCGTTTTGTTCAACAAATTTAAGTAGATAACTCATCAGTTGTTTGCATCAGAGCGATAATTTTTGAGATAGTTATTAAAACTGTTTAAAGGTTGTCAAGCGTTGTTTCTCGTTGTATATCCTTTAATTCTAGAGTTAAATTGATAAATAACGTGTACGAATTTGTTTAACGCATTTGTTTTGGTTACTCGACGTCTCCGTTCTCGTGTATCCTACATATTGCGTTTTTTTTTTAATTTGCTTACCGGGCTAAAGGTTAGCATGTTTAAAATACGTAAGTTGTTTTGTTCACCAAATTTAAGTAGATAACTCATCAGTTGTTTGCATCAGAGCGACAATTTTTGAGATAGTTATTAAAACTGTTTAAAGGTTGTCAAACGTTGTTTCTCGTTGTATATCCTTTAATTCTAGAGTTAAATTGATAAATAACGTGTACGAATTTGTTTAACGCATTTGTTTTGGTTACTCGACGTCTCCGTTCTCGTGTAGCCTACATATTGCGTTTTTTTTTTTAATTTGCTTACCGGGCTAAAGGTTAGCATGTTTAAAATACGTAAGTCGTTTTGTTCATCAAATTTAAGTAGATAACTCATCAGTTGTTTGCATCAGAGCGACAATTTTTGAGATAGTTATTAAAACTGTTTAAAGGTTGTCAAACGTTGTTTCTCGTTGTATATCCTTTAATTCTAGAGTTAAATTGATAAATAACGTGTCCGAATTTGTTTAACGCATTTGTTTTGGTTACTCGACGTCTCCGTTCTCGTGTAGCCTACATATTGCGTTTTTTTTTTAATTTGCTTACCGGGCTAAAGGTTAGCATGTTTAAAATACGTAAGCCGTTCTGTTCATCAAATTTAAGTAGATAACTCATCAGTTGTTTGCATTAAAGCGACAATTTTTGAGAGAGTTATTAAAACTGTTTAAAGGTTGTCAAACGTTGTTTCTCGTTGTATATCCTTTAATTCTAGAGTTAAATTGATAAATAACGTGTACGAATTTGTTTAACGCATTTGTTTTGGTTACTCGACGTCTCCGTTCTCGTGTAGCCTACATATTGCGTTTTTTTTTTAATTTGCTTACCGGGCTAAAGGTTAGCATGCTTAAAATACGTAAGTCGTTTTGTTCAACAAATTTGAGTAGATAACTCATCAGTTGTTTGCATCAGAGCGACAATTTTTGAGATAGTTATTAAAACTGTTTAAAGGTTGTCAAACGTTGTTTCTCGTTGTATATCCTTTAATTCTAGAGTTAAATTGATAAATAACGTATACGAATTTGTTTAACGCATTTGTTTTGGTTACTCGACGTCTCCGTTCTCGTGTAGCCTACATATTGCGTTTTTTTTTTTAATTTGCTTACCGGGCTAAAGGTTAGCATGCTAAAAATACGTAAGTCGTTTTGTTCAACAAATTTAAGTAGATAACTCATCAGTTGTTTGCATCAGAGCGACAATTTTTGAGATAGTTATTAAAACTGTTTAAAGGTTGTCAAACGTTGTTTCTCGTTGTATATCCTTTAATTCTCGAGTTAAATTGATAAATAACGTGTACGAATTTGTTTAACGCATTTGTTTTGGTTACTCGACGTCTCCGTTCTCGTGTAGCCTACATATTGCGTTTTTTTTTTAATTTGCTTACCGGGCTAAAGGTTAGCATGTTTAAAATACGTGAGTCGTTTTGTTCAACAAATTTAAGTAGATAACTCATCAGTTGTTTGCATCAGAGCGACAATTTTTGAGATAGTTATTAAAACTGTTTAAAGGTTGTCAAACGTTGTTTCTCGTTGTATATCCTTTAATTCTAGAGTTAAGTTGATAAATAACGTGTACGAATTTGTTTAACGCATTTGTTTTGGTTACTCGACGTCTCCGTTCTCGTGTAGCCTACATATTGCGTTTTTTTTTTAATTTGCTTACCGGGCTAAAGGTTAGCATGTTTAAAATACGTAAGTCGTTTTGTTCATCAAATTTAAGTAGATAACTCATCAGTTGTTTGCATCAGAGCGACAATTTTTGAGATAGTTATTAAAACTGTTTAAAGGTTGTCAAGCGTTGTTTCTCGTTGTATATCCTTTAATTCTAGAGTTAAATTGATAAATAACGTGTACGAATTTGTTTAACGCATTTGTTTTGGTTACTCGACGTCTCCGTTCTCGTGTGTCCTACATATTGCGTTTTTTTTTTAATTTGCTTACCGGGCTAAAGGTTAGCATGTTTAAAATACGTAAGTCGTTTTGTTCATCAAATTTAAGTAGATAACTCATCAGCTGTTTGCATCAGAGCGACAATTTTTGAGATAGTTATTAAAACTGTTTAAAGGTTGTCAAACGTTGTTTCTCGTTGTATATCCTTTAATTCTAGAGTTAAATTGATAAATAACGTGTACGAATTTGTTTAACGCATTTGTTTTGGTTACTCGACGTCTCCGTTCTCGTGTAGCCTACATATTGCGTTTTTTTTTTTAATTTGCTTACCGGGCTAAAGGTTAGCATGTTTAAAATACGTAAGTCGTTTTGTTCATCAAATTTAAGTAGATAACTCATCAGTTGTTTGCATCAGAGCGACAATTTTTGAGATAGTTATTAAAACTGTTTAAAGGTTGTCAAACGTTGTTTCTCGTTGTATATCCTTTAATTCTAGAGTTAAATTGATAAATAACGTGTACGAATTTGTTTAACGTATTTGTTTTGGTTACTCGACGTCTCCGTTCTCGTGTAGCCTACATATTGCGTTTTTTTTTAATTTGCTTACCGGGCTAAAGGTTAGCATGTTTAAAATACGTAAGTCGTTTTGTTCAACAAATTTAAGTAGATAACTCATCAGTTGTTTGCATAAGAGCGATAATTTTTGAGATAGTTATTAAAACTGTTTAAAGGTTGTCAAACGTTGTTTCTCGTTGTATATCCTTTAATTCTAGAGTTAAATTGATAAATAACGTGTACGAATTTGTTTAACGCATTTGTTTTGGTTACTCGACGTCTCCGTTCTCGTGTAGCCTACATATTGCGTTTTTTTTTTTAATTTGCTTACCGGGCTAAAGGTTAGCATGTTTAAAATACGTAAGTCGTTTTGTTCATCAAATTTAAGTAGATAACTCATCAGTTGTTTGCATCAGAGCGATAATTTTTGAGATAGTTATTAAAACTGTTTAAAGGTTGTCAAACGTTGTTTCTTCGTTGTATATCCTTTAATTCTAGAGTTAAATTGATAAATAACGTGTACGAATTTGTTTAACGCATTTGTTTTGGTTACTCGACGTCTCCGTTCTCGTGTAGCCTACATATTGCGTTTTTTTTTTAATTTGCTTACCGGCTAAAAGTTAGCATGCTTAAAATACGTAAGTCGTTTTGTTCAACAAATTTGAGTAGATAACTCATCAGTTGTTTGCATCAGAGCGACAATTTTTGAGATAGTTATTAAAACTGTTTAAAGGTTGTCAAACGTTGTTTCTCGTTGTATGTCCTTTAATTCTATAGTTAAATTGATAAATAACCTGTACGAATTTTGTTTAACGCATTTGTTTTGGTTACTCGACGTCTCCGTTCTCGTGTAGCCTACATATTGCGTTTTTTTTTAATTTGCTTACCGGGCTAAAGGTTAGCATGTTTAAAATACGTAAGTCGTTTTGTTCATCAAATTTAAGTAGATAACTCATCAGTTGTTTGCATCAGAGCGACAATTTTTGAGATAGTTATTAAAACTGTTTAAAGGTTGTCAAACGTTGTTTCTCGTTGTATATCCTTTAATTCTAGAGTTAAATTGATAAATAACGTGTACGAATTTGTTTAACGCATTTGTTTTGGTTACTCGACGTCTCCGTTCTCGTGTAGCCTACATATTGCGTTTTTTTTTTAATTTGCTTACCGGGCTAAAGGTTAGCATGTTTAAAATACGTAAGTCGTTTGTTCAACAAATTTAAGTAGATAACTCATCGGTTGTTTGCATCAGATGCGATAATTTTTGAGATAGTTATTAAAACTGTTTAAAGGTTGTCAAACGTTGTTTCTCGTTGTATATCCTTTAATTCTAGAGTTAAATTGATAAATAACGTGTACGAATTTGTTTAACGCATTTGTTTTGGTTACTCGACGTCTCCGTTCTCGTGTAGCCTACATATTGCGTTTTTTTTTTAATTTGCTTACCGGGCTAAAGGTTAGCATGTTTAAAATACGTAAGTCGTTTTGTTCAACCAATTTAAGTAGATAACTCATCAGTTGTTTGCATCAGAGCGATAATTTTTGAGATAGTTATTAAAACTGTTTAAAGGTTGTCAAACGTTGTTTCTCGTTGTATATCCTTTAATTCTAGAGTTAAATTGATAAATAACGGTGTACGAATTTGTTTAACGCATTCGTTTTGGTTACTCGACGTCTCCGTTCTCGTGTAGCCTACATATTGCGTTTTTTTTTTTTAATTTGCTTACCGGGCTAAAGGTTAGCATGTTTAAAATTACATAAGTCGTTTTGTTCATCAAATTTAAGTAGATAACTCATCAGTTGTTTGCATCAGAGCGATAATTTTTGAGATAGTTATTAAAACTGTTTAAAAGGTTGTCAAACGTTGTTTCTCGTTGTATATCCTTTAATTCTAGAGTTAAATTGATAAATAAACGTGTACGAATTTGTTTAACGCATTTGTTTTGGTTACTCGACGTCTCCGTTCTCGTGTAGCCTACATATTGCGTTTTTTTTTTAATTTGCTTACCGGGCTAAAGGTTAGCATGTTTAAAATACGTAAGCCGTTCTGTTCATCAAATTTAAGTAGATAACTCATCAGTTGTTTGCATTAAAGCGACAATTTTTGAGATAGTTATTAAAACTGTTTAAAGGTTGTCAAACGTTGTTTCTCGTTGTATATCATTTAATTCTAGAGTTAAATTGATAACTAACGTGTACGAATTTGTTTAACGCATTTGTTTTGGTTACTCGACGTCTCCTTTCTCGTGTAGCCTACATATTGCGTTTTTTTTTTAATTTGCTTACCGGGCTAAAGGTTATCATGCTTAAAATACGTAAGTCGTTTTGTTCAACAAATTTGAGTAGATAACTCATCAGTTGTTTGCATCAGAGCGACAATTTTTGAGATAGTTATTAAAACTGTTTAAAGGTTGTCAAACGTTGTTTCTCGTTGTATGTCCTTTAATTCTATAGTTAAATTGATAAATAACCTGTACGAATTTGTTTAACGCATTTGTTTTGGTTACTCGACGTCTCCGTTCTCGTGTAGCCTACATATTGCGTTTTTTTTTTAATTTGCTTACCGGGCTAAAGGTTAGCATGTTTAAAATACGTAAGTCGTTTTGTTCATCAAATTTAAGTAGATAACTCATCAGTTGTTTGCATCAGAGCGACAATTTTTGAGATAGTTATTAAAACTGTTTAAAGGTTGTCAAACGTTGTTTCTCGTTGTATATCCTTTAATTCTAGAGTTAAATTGATAAATAACGTGTACGAATTTGTTTAACGCATTTGTTTTGGTTACTCGACGTCTCCGTTCTCGTGTAGCCTACATATTGCGTTTTTTTTTTTAATTTGCTTACCGGGCTAAAGGTTAGCATGTTTAAAATACGTAAGTCGTTTTGTTCAACAAATTTAAGTAGATAACTCATCGGTTGTTTGCATCAGAGCGATAATTTTTGAGATAGTTATTAAAACTGTTTAAAGGTTGTCAAACGTTGTTTCTCGTTGTATATCCTTTAATTCTAGAGTTAAATTGATAAATAACGTGTACGAATTTGTTTAACGCATTTGTTTTGGTTACTCGACGTCTCCGTTCTCGTGTAGCCTACATATTGCGTTTTTTTTTTAATTTGCTTACCGGGCTAAAGGTTAGCATGTTTAAAATACGTAAGTCGTTTTGTTCAACAAATTTAAGTAGATAACTCATCAGTTGTTTGCATCAGAGCGATAATTTTTGAGATAGTTATTAAAACTGTTTAAAGGTTGTCAAACGTTGTTTCTCGTTGTATATCCTTTAATTCTAGAGTTAAATTGATAAATAACGTGTACGAATTTGTTTAACGCATTTGTTTTGGTTACTCGACGTCTCCGTTCTCGTGTAGCCTACATATTGCGTTTTTTTTTTAATTTGCTTACCGGGCTAAAGGTTAGCATGTTTAAAATACGTAAGTCGTTTTGTTCAACAAATTTAAGTAGATAACTCATCAGTTGTTTGCATCAGAGCGACAATTTTTGAGATAGTTATTAAAACTGTTTAAAGGTTGTCAAACGTTGTTTCTCGTTGTATGTCCTTTAATTCTATAGTTAAATTGATAAATAACCTGTACGAATTTGTTTAACGCATTTGTTTTGGTTACTCGACGTCTCCGTTCTCGTGTAGCCTACATATTGCGTTTTTTTTTTAATTTGCTTACCGGGCTAAAGGTTAGCATGCTTAAAATACGTAAGTCGTTTTGTTCAACAAATTTGAGTAGATAACTCATCAGTTGTTTGCATCAGAGCGACAATTTTTGAGATAGTTATTAAAACTGTTTAAAGGTTGTCAAACGTTGTTTCTCGTTGTATGTCCTTTAATTCTAGAGTTAAATTGATAAATAACCTGTACGAATTTGTTTAACGCATTTGTTTTTGTTACTCGACGTCTCCGTTCTCGTGTAGCCTACATATTGCGTTTTTTTTTTAATTTGCTTACCGGGCTAAAGGTTAGCATGTTTAAAATACGTAAGTCGTTTTGTTCATCAAATTTAAGTAGATAACTCATCAGTTGTTTGCATCAGAGCGACAATTTTTGAGATAGTTATTAAAACTGTTTAAAGGATGTCAAACGTTGTTTCTCGTTGTATATCCTTTAATTCTAGAGTTAAATTGATAAATAACGTGTACGAATTTGTTTAACGCATTTGTTTTGGTTACTCGACGTCTCCGTTCTCGTGTAGCCTACATATTGCGTTTTTTTTTTTAATTTGCTTACTGGGCTAAAGGTTAGCATGTTTAAAATACGTAAGTCGTTTTGTTCAACAAATTTAAGTAGATAACTCATCAGTTGTTTGCATCAGAGCGACAATTTTTGAGATAGGTATTAAAACTGTTTAAAGGTTGTCAAACGTTGTTTCTCGTTGTATATCCTTTAATTCTAGAGTTAAATTGATAAATAACGTGTACGAATTTGTTTAACGCATTTGTTTTGGTTACTCGACGTCTCCGTTCTCGTGTAGCCTACATATTGCGTTTTTTTTTTAATTTGCTTACCGGGCTAAAGGTTAGCATGTTTAAAATACGTAAGTCGTTTTGTTCAACAAATTTGAGTAGATAACTCAGCAGTTGTTTGCATCAGAGCGACAATTTTTGAGATAGTTATTAAAACTGTTTAAAGGTTGTCAAACGTTGTTTCTCGTTGTATATCCTTTAATTCTAGAGTTAGATTGATAAATAACGTGTACGAATTTGTTTAACGCATTTGTTTTGGTTACTCGACGTCTCCGTTCTCGTGTAGCCTACATATTGCGTTTTTTTTTTAATTTGCTTACCGGGCTAAAGGTTAGCATGTTTAAAATACGTCAGTCGTTTTGTTCAACAAATTTAAGTAGATAACTCATCAGTTGTTTGCATCAGAGCGACAATTTTTGAGATAGTTATTAAAACTGTTTAAAGGTTGTCAAACGTTGTTTCTCGTTGTATATCCTTTAATTCTAGAGTTAAATTGATAAATAACGTGTACGAATTTGTTTAACGCATTTGTTTTGGTTACTCGACGTCTCCGTTCTCGTGTAGCCTACATATTGCGTTTTTTTTTTAATTTGCTTACCGGGCTAAAGGTTAGCATGTTTAAAATACGTAAGTCGTTTTGTTCAACAAATTTAAGTAGATAACTCATCAGTTGTTTGCATCAGAGCGACAATTTTTGAGATAGTTATTAAAACTGTTTAAAGGTTGTCAAACGTTGTTTCTCGTTGTATATCCTTTAATTCTAGAGTTAAATTGATAAATAACGTGTACGAATTTGTTTAACGCATTTGTTTTGGTTACTCGACGTCTCCGTTCTCGTGTAGCCTACATATTGCGTTTTTTTTTTAATTTGCTTACCGGGCTAAAGGTTAGCATGTTTAAAATACGTAAGTCGTTTTGTTCAACAAATTTGAGTAGATAACTCAGCAGTTGTTTGCATCAGAGCGACAATTTTTGAGATAGTTATTAAAACTGTTTAAAGGTTGTCAAACGTTGTTTCTCGTTATATATCCTTTAATTCTAGACTTAAATTGATAAATAACATGTACGAATTTGTTTAACGCATTTGTTTTGGTTACTCGACGTCTCCGTTCTCGTGTAGCCTACATATTGCGTTTTTTTTTTAATTTGCTTACCGGGCTAAAGGTTAGCATGTTTAAAATACGTAAGTCGTTTTGTTCAACAAATTTAAGTATATAACTCATCAGTTGTTTGCATCAGAGCGACAATTTTTGAGATAGTTATTAAAACTGTTTAAAGGTTGTCAAACGTTGTTTCTCGTTGTATATCCTTTAATTCTAGAGTTAAATTGATAAATAACGTGTACGAATTTGTTTAACGCATTTGTTTTGGTTACTCGACGTCTCCGTTCTCGTGTAGCCTACATATTGCGTTTTTTTTTTAAATTTGCTTACCGGGCTAAAGGTTAGCATGTTTAAAATACGTAAGTCGTTTTGTTCATCAAATTTAAGTAGATAACTCATCAGTTGTTTGCATCAGAGCCACAATTTTTGAGATAGTTATTAAAACTGTTTAAAGGTTGTCAAACGTTGTTTCTCGTTGTATATCCTTTAATTAAATTGATAAATAACGTGTACGAATTTGTTTAACGCATTTGTTTTGGCTACTCGACGTCTCCGTTCTCGTGTAGCCTACATATTGCGTTTTTTTTTAATTTGCTTACCGGGCTAAAGGTTAGCATGTTTAAAATACGTAGGTCGTTTTGTTCAACAAATTTGAGTAGATAACTCAGCAGTTGTTTGCATCAGAGCGACAATTTTTGAGATAGTTATTAAAACTGTTTAAAGGTTGTCAAACGTTGTTTCTCGTTGTATATCCTTTAATTCTAGAGTTAAATTTATAAATAACGTGTACGAATTTGTTTAACGCATTTGTTTTGGTTACTCGACGTCTCCGTTCTCGTGTAGTCTACATATTGCGTTTTTTTTTTAATTTGCTTACCGGGCTAAAGGTTAGCATGTTTAAAATACGTAAGTCGTTTTGTTCAACAAATCTGAGTAGATAACTCTTCAGTTGTTTGCATCAGAGCGACAATTTTTGAGATAGTTATTAAAACTGTTTAAAGGTTGTCAAACGTTGTTTCTCGTTGTATATCCTTTAATTCTAGAGTTAAATTGATAAATAACGTGTACGAATTTGTTTAACGCATTTGTTTTGGTTACTCGACGTCTCCGTTCTCGTGTAGCCTACATATTGCGTTTTTTTTTTAATTTGCTTACCGGGCTAAAGGCTAGCATGCTTAAAATACGTAAGTCGTTTTGTTCAACAAATTTAAGTAGATAACTCATCAGTTGTTTGCATCAGAGCGATAATTTTTGAGATAGTTATTAAAACTGTTTAAAGGTTGTCAAACGTTGTTTCTCGTTGTATATCCTTTAATTCTAGAGTTAAATTGATAAATAACGTGTACGAATTTGTTTAACGTATTTGTTTTGGTTACTCGACGTCTCCGTTCTCGTGTAGCCTACATATTGCGTTTTTTTTTTTAATTTGCTTACCGGGCTAAAGGTTAGCATGTTTAAAATACGTAAGTCGTTTTGTTCAACAAATTTAAGTAGATAACTCATCAGTTGTTTGCATCAGAGCGACAATTTTTGAGATAGTTATTAAAACTGTTTAAAGGTTGTCAAAGTTGTTTCTCGTTGTATATCCTTTAATTCTAGAGTTAAATTGATAAATAACGTGTACGAATTTGTTTAACGCATTTGTTTTGGTTACTCGACGTCTCCGTTCTCGTGTAGCCTACATATTGCGTTTTTTTTTTAATTTGCTTACCGGGCTAAAGGTTAGCATGTTTAAAATACGTAAGTCGTTTTGTTCAACAAATCTGAGTAGATAACTCATCAGTTGTTTGCATCAGAGCGACAATTTTTGAGATAGTTACTAAAACTGTTTAAAGGTTGTCAAACGTTGTTTCTCGTTGTATATCCTTTAATTCTAGAGTTAAATTGATAAATAACGTGTACGAATTTGTTTAACGCATTTGTTTTGGTTACTCGACGTCTCCGTTCTCGTGTAGCCTACATATTGCGTTTTTTTTTTAATTTGCTTACCGGGCTAAAGGTTAGCATGTTTCAAATACGTAAGTCGTTTTGTTCAACAAATTTAAGTATATAACTCATCAGTTGTTTGCATCAGAGCGACAATTTTTGAGATAGTTATTAAAACTGTTTAAAGGTTGTCAAACGTTGTTTCTCGTTGTATATCCTTTAATTCTAGAGTTAAATTGATAAATAACGTGTAACGCATTTGTTTTGGTTACTCGACGTCTCCGTTCTCGTGTAGCCTACATATTGCTTTTTTTTTTAATTTGCTTACCGGGCTAAAGGTTAGCATGCTTAAAATACGTAAGTCGTTTTGTTCAACAAATTTGAGTAGATAACTCATCAGTTGTTTGCATCAGAGCGACAATTTTTGAGATAGTTATTAAAACTGTTTAAAGGTTGTCAAACGTTGTTTCTCGTTGTATATCCTTTAATTCTAGAGTTAAATTGATAAATAACGTGTACGAATTTGTTTAACGCATTTGTTTTGGTTACTCGACGTCTCCGTTCTCGTGTAGCCTACATATTGCGTTTTTTTTTTAAATTTGCTTACCGGGCTAAAGGTTAGCATGCTCAAAATACGTAAGTTGTTTTGTTCAACAAATTTAAGTAGATAACTCATCAGTTGTTTGCATCAGAGCGACAATTTTTGAGATAGTTATTAAAACTGTTTAAAGGTTGTCAAACGTTGTTTCTCGTTGTATATCCTTTAATTCTAGAGTTAAATTGATAAATAACGTGTACGAATTTGTTTAACGCATTTGTTTTGGTTACTCGACGTCTCTGTTCTCGTGTAGCCTACATATTGGGTTTTTTTTTTTAATTTGCTTACCGGGCTAAAGGTTAGCATGTTTAAAATACGTAAGTCGTTTTGTTCATCAAATTTAAGTAGATAACTCATCAGTTGTTTGCATCAGAGCGACAATTTTTGAGATAGTTATTAAAACTGTTTAAAGGTTGTCAAACGTTGTTTCTCGTTGTATATCCTTTAATTCTAGAGTTAAATTGATAAATAACGTGTACGAATTTGTTTAACGCATTTGTTTTGGTTACTCGACGTCTCCGTTCTCGTGTAGCCTACATATTGCGTTTTTTTTTTAATTTGCTTACCGGGCTAAAGGCTAGCATGCTTAAAATACGTAAGTCGTTTTGTTCAACAAATTTAAGTAGATAACTCATCAGTTGTTTGCATCAGAGCGATAATTTTTGAGATAGTTATTAAAACTGTTTAAAGGTTGTCAAACGTTGTTTCTCGTTGTATATCCTTTAATTCTAGAGTTAAATTGATAAATAACGTGTACGAATTTGTTTAACGTATTTGTTTTGGTTACTCGACGTCTCCGTTCTCGTGTAGCCTACATATTGCGTTTTTTTTTTAATTTGCTTACCGGGCTAAAGGTTAGCATGTTTAAAATACGTAAGTCGTTTTGTTCAACAAATTTAAGTAGATAACTCATCAGTTGTTTGCATCAGAGCGACAATTTTTGAGATAGTTATTAAAACTGTTTAAAGGTTGTCAAAGTTGTTTCTCGTTGTATATCCTTTAATTCTAGAGTTAAATTGATAAATAACGTGTACGAATTTGTTTAACGCATTTGTTTTGGTTACTCGACGTCTCCGTTCTCGTGTAGCCTACATATTGCGTTTTTTTTTTAATTTGCTTACCGGGCTAAAGGTTAGCATGTTTAAAATACGTAAGTCGTTTTGTTCAACAAATCTGAGTAGATAACTCATCAGTTGTTTGCATCAGAGCGACAATTTTTGAGATAGTTACTAAAACTGTTTAAAGGTTGTCAAACGTTGTTTCTCGTTGTATATCCTTTAATTCTAGAGTTAAATTGATAAATAACGTGTACGAATTTGTTTAACGCATTTGTTTTGGTTACTCGACGTCTCCGTTCTCGTGTAGCCTACATATTGCGTTTTTTTTTTAATTTGCTTACCGGGCTAAAGGTTAGCATGTTTCAAATACGTAAGTCGTTTTGTTCAACAAATTTAAGTAGATAACTCATCAGTTGTTTGCATCAGAGCGACAATTTTTGAGATAGTTATTAAAACTGTTTAAAGGTTGTCAAACGTTGTTTCTCGTTGTATATCCTTTAATTCTAGAGTTAAATTGATAAATAACGTGTAACGCATTTGTTTTGGTTACTCGACGTCTCCGTTCTCGTGTAGCCTACATATTGCGTTTTTTTTTTAATTTGCTTACCGGGCTAAAGGTTAGCATGTTTAAAATACGTAAGTCGTTTTGTTCATCAAATTTAAGTAGATAACTCATCAGTTGTTTGCATCAGAGCGACAATTTTTGAGATAGTTATTAAAACTGTTTAAAGGTTGTCAAACGTTGTTTCTCGTTGTATATCCTTTAATTCTAGAGTTAAATTGATAAATAACGTGTACGAATTTGTTTAACGCATTTGTTTTGGTTACTCGACGTCTCCGTTCTCGTGTAGCCTACATATTGCGTTTTTTTTTAATTTGCTTACCGGGCTAAAGGTTAGCAAGTTTAAAATACGTAAGTCGTTTTGTTCAACAAATTTGAGTAGATAACTCATCAGTTGTTTGCATCAGAGCGACAATTTTTGAGATAGTTATTAAAACTGTTTAAAGGTTGTCAAACGTTGTTTCTCGTTGTATATCCTTTAATTCTAGAGTTAAATTGATAAATAACGTGTACGAATTTGTTTAACGCATTTGTTTTGGTTACTCGACGTCTCCGTTCTCGCGTAGCCTACATATTGCGTTTTTTTTTTTAATTTGCTTACCGGGCTAAAGGTTAGCATGTTTAAAATACGTAAGTCGTTTTGTTCATCAAATTTAAGTAGATAACTCATCAGTTGTTTGCATCAGAGCGACAATTTTTGTGATAGTTATTAAAACTGTTTAAAGGTTGTCAAACGTTGTTTCTCGTTGTATATCCTTTAATTCTAGAGTTAAATTGATAAATAACGTGTACGAATTTGTTTAACGCATTTGTTTTGGTTACTCGACGTCTCCGTTCTCGTGTAGCCTACATATTGCGTTTTTTTTTTAATTTGCTTACCGGGCTAAAGGTTAGCATGTTTAAAATACGTAAGTCGTTTTGTTCAACAAATTTGAGTAGATAACTCATCAGTTGTTTGCATCAGAGCGATAATTTTTGAGATAGTTATTAAAACTGTTTAAAGGTTGTCAAACGTTGTTTCTCGTTGTATATCCTTTAATTCTAGAGTTAAATTGATAAACAACGTGTACGAATTTGTTTAACGCATTTGTTTTGGTTACTCGACGTCTCCGTTCTCGTGTAGCCTACAAATTGCGTTTTTTTTTAATTTGCTTACCGGGCTAAAGGTTAGCATGTTTAAAATACGTAAGTCGTTTTGTTCATCAAATTTAAGTAGATAACTCATCAGTTGTTTGCATCAGAGCGATAATTTTTGAGATAGTTATTAAAACTGTTTAAAGGTTGTCAAACGTTGTTTCTCGTTGTATATCCTTTAATTCTAGAGTTAAATTGATAAATAACGTGTACGAATTTGTTTAACGCATTTGTTTTGGTTACTCGACGTCTCCGTTCTCGTGTAGCCTACATATTGCGTTTTTTTTTTTATTTGCTTACCGGGCTAAAGGTTAGCATGTTTAAAATACGTAAGTCGTTTTGTTCATCAAATTTAAGTAGATAACTCATCAGTTGTTTGCATCAGAGCGACAATTTTTGAGATAGTTATTAAAACTGTTTAAAGGTTGTCAAACGTTGTTTCTCGTTGTATATCCTTTAATTCTAGAGTTAAATTGATAAATAACGTGTACGAATTTGTTTAACGCATTTGTTTTGGTTACTCGACGTCTCCGTTCTCGTGTAGCCTACATATTGCGTTTTTTTTTTTAATTTGCTTAACGGGCTAAAGGTTAGCATGTTTAAAATACGTAAGTCGTTTTGTTCAACAAATTTGAGTAGATAACTCATCAGTTGTTTGCATCAGAGCGACAATTTTTGAGATAGTTATTAAAACTGTTTAAAGGTTGTCAAACGTTGTTTCTCGTTGTATATCCTTTAATTCTAGAGTTAAATTGATAAATAACGTGTACGAATTTGTTTAACGCATTTGTTTTGGTTACTCAACGTCTCCGTTCTCGTGTAGCCTACATATTGCGTTTTTTTTTAATTTGCTTACCGGGATAAAGGTTAGCATGCTTAAAATACGTAAGTCGTTTTGTTCAACAAATTTAAGTAGATAACTCATCAGTTGTTTGCATCAGAGCGACAATTTTTGAGATAGTTATTAAAACTGTTTAAAGGTTGTCAAACGTTGTTTCTCGTTGTATATCCTTTAATTCTAGAGATAAATTGATAAATAACGTGTACGAATTTGTTTAACGCATTTGTTTTGGTTACTCGACGTCTCCGTTCTCGTGTAGCCTACATGTTGCGTTTTTTTTTTAATTTGCTTACCGGGCTAAAGGTTAGCATGTTTAAAATACGTAAGTCGTTTTGTTCATCAAATTTAAGTAGATAACTCATCAGTTGTTTGCATCAGAGCGACAATTTTTGAGATAGTTATTAAAACTGTTTAAAGGTTGTCAAACGTTGTTTCTCGTTGTATATCCTTTAATTCTAGAGTTAAATTGATAAATAACGTGTACGAATTTGTTTAACGCATTTGTTTTGGTTACTCGACGTCTCCGTTCTCGTGTAGCCTACATATTGCGTTTTTTTTTTTAATTTGCTTACCGGGCTAAAGGTTAGCATGTTTAAAATACGGAAGTCGTTTTGTTCATCAAATTTAAGTAGATAACTCATCAGTTGTTTGCATCAGAGCGACAATTTTTGAGATAGTTATTAAAACTGTTTAAAGGTTGTCAAACGTTGTTTCTCGTTGTATATCCTTTAATTCTAGAGTTAAATTGATAAATAACGTGTACGAATTTGTTTAACGCATTTGTTTTGGTTACTCGACGTCTCCGTTCTCGTGTAGCCTACATATTGCGTTTTTTTTTTAATTTGCTTACCGGGCTAAAGGTTAGCATGTTTAAAATACGTAAGCCGTTTTGTTCATCAAATTTAAGTAGATAACTCATCAGTTGTTTGCATCAGAGCGATAATTTTTGAGATAGTTATTAAAACTGTTTAAAGGTTGTCAAACGTTGTTTCTCGTTGTATATCCTTTAATTCTAGAGTTAAATTGATAAATAACGTGTACGAATTTGTTTAACGCATTTGTTTTGGTTACTCGACGTCTCCGTTCTCGTGTAGCCTACATATTGCGTTTTTTTTTTAATTTGCTTACCGGGCTAAAGGTTAGCATGTTTAAAATACGTAAGTCGTTTTGTTCAACAAATTTGAGTAGATAACTCATCAGTTGTTTGCATCAGAGCGACAATTTTTGAGATATTTATTAAAACTGTTTAAAGGTTGTCAAACGTTGTTTCTCGTTGTATATCCTTTAATTCTAGAGTTAAATTGATAAATAACGTGTACGAATTTGTTTAACGCATTTGTTTTGGTTACTCGACGTCTCCGTTCTCGTGTAGCCTACATATTGCGTTTTTTTTTTTAATTTGCTTACCGGGCTAAAGGTTAGCATGTTTAAAATACGTAAGTCGTTTTGTTCATCAAATTTAAGTAGATAACTCATCAGTTGTTTGCATCAGAGCGACAATTTTTGAGATAGTTATTAAAACTGTTTAAAGGTTGTCAAACGTTGTTTCTCGTTGTATATCCTTTAATTCTAGAGTTAAATTGATAAATAACGTGTACGAATTTGTTTAACGCATTTGTTTTGGTTACTCGACGTCTCCGTTCTCGTGTAGCCTACATATTGCGTTTTTTTTTTAATTTGCTTACCGGGCTAAAAGTTAGCATGTTTAAAATACGTAAGTCGTTTTGTTCAACAAATTTGAGTAGATAACTCATCAGTTGTTTGCATCAGAGCGATAATTTTTGAGATAGTTATTAAAACTGTTTAAAGGTTGTCAAACGTTGTTTCTCGTTGTATATCCTTTAATTCTAGAGTTAAATTGATAAATAACGTGTACGAATTTGTTTAACGCATTTGTTTTGGTTACTCGACGTCTCCGTTCTCGTGTAGCCTACATATTGCGTTTTTTTTTAATTTGCTTACCGGGCTAAAGGTTAGCATGTTTAAAATACGTAAGTCGTTTTGTTCATCAAATTGAAGTAGATAACTCATCAGTTGTTTGCATCAGAGCGATAATTTTTGAGATAGTTATTAAAACTGTTTAAAGGTTGTCAAACGTTGTTTCTCGTTGTATATCCTTTAATTCTAGAGTTAAATTGATAAATAACGTGTACGAATTTGTTTAACGCATTTGTTTTGGTTACTCGACGTCTCCGTTCTCGTGTAGCCTACATATTGCATTTTTTTTTAATTTGCTTACCGGGCTAAAGGTTAGCATGTTTAAAATACGTAAGTCGTTTTGTTCATCAAATTTAAGTAGATAACTCATCAGTTGTTTGCATCAGAGCGACAATTTTTGAGATAGTTATTAAAACTGTTTAAAGGTTGTCAAACGTTATTTCTCGTTGTATATCCTTTAATTCTAGAGTTAAATTTATAAATAACGTGTACGAATTTGTTTAACGCATTTGTTTTGGTTACTCGACGTCTCCGTTCTCGTGTAGCCTACATATTGCGTTTTTTTTTTAATTTGCTTACCGGGCTAAAGGTTAGCATGCTTAAAATACGTAAGTCGTTTTGTTCAACAAATTTAAGTAGATAACTCATCAGTTGTTTGCATCAGAGCGACAATTTTTGAGATAGTTATTAAAACTGTTTAAAGGTTGTCAAACGTTGTTTCTCGTTGTATATCCTTTAATTCTAGAGTTAAATTGATAAATAACGTGTACGAATTTGTTTAACGCATTTGTTTTGGTGACTCGACGTCTCCGTTCTCGTGTAGCCTACATGTTGCGTTTTTTTTTTTAATTTGCTTACCGGGCTAAAGGTTAGCATGTTTAAAATACGTAAGTCGTTTTGTTCATCAAATTTAAGTAGATAACTCATCAGGTGTTTGCATCAGAGCGACAATTTTTGAGATAGTTATTAAAACTGTTTAAAGGTTGTCAAACGTTGTTTCTCGTTGTATATCGTTTAATTCTAGAGTTAAATTGATAAATAACGTGTACGAATTTGTTTAACGCATTTGTTTTGGTTACTCGACGTCTCCGTTCTCGTGTAGCCTACATATTGCGTTTTTTTTTTAATTTGCTTACCGGGCTAAAGGTTAGCATGTTTAAAATACGTAAGTCGTTTTGTTCAACAAATTTAAGTAGATAACTCATCAGTTGTTTGCATCAGAGCGACAATTTTTGAGATAGTTATTAAAACTGTTTAAAGGTTGTCAAACGTTGTTTCTCGTTGTATATCCTTTAATTCTAGAGTTAAATTGATAAATAACGTGTACGAATTTGTTTAACGCATTTGTTTTGGTTACTCGACGTCTCCGTCTCGTGTAGCCTACATATTGCGTTTTTTTTTTAATTGGCTTACCGGGCTAAAGATTAGCATGTTTAAAATACGTAAGTCGTTTTGTTCAACAAATTTGAGTAGATAACTCAGCAGTTGTTTGCATCAGAGCGACAATTTTTGAGATAGTTATTAAAACTGTTTAAAGGTTGTCAAACTTTGTTTCTCGTTGTATATCCTTTAATTCTAGAGTTAAATTGATAAATAACGTGTACGAATTTGTTTAACGCATTTGTTTTGGTTACTCTACGTCTCCGTTCTCGTGTAGCCTACATATTGCGTTTTTTTTAATTTGCTTACCGGGCTAAAGGTTAGCATGTTTAAAATACGTAAGTCGTTATGTTCAACAAATTTGAGTAGATAACTCATCAGTTGTTTGCATCAGAGCGACAATTTTTGAGATAGTTATTAAAACTGTTTAAAGGTTGTCAAACGTTGTTTCTCGTTGTATATCCTTTAATTCTAGAGTTAAATTGATAAATAACGTGTACGAATTTGTTTAACGCATTTGTTTTGGTTACTCGACGTCTCCGTTCTCGTGTAGCCTACATATTGGGTTTTTTTTTTAATTTGCTTACCGGGCTAAAGGTTAGCATGCTTAAAATACGTAAGTCGTTTTGTTCAACAAATTTAAGTAGATAACTCATCAGTTGTTTGCATCAGAGCGACAATTTTTGAGATAGTTATTAAAACTGTTTAAAGGTTGTCAAACGTTGTTTCTCGTTGTATATCCTTTAATTCTAGAGATAAATTGATAAATAACGTGTACGAATTTGTTTAACGCATTTGTTTTGGTTACTCGACGTCTCCGTTCTCGTGTAGCCTACATGTTGCGTTTTTTTTTTAATTTGCTTTCCGGGCTAAAGGTTAGCATGTTTAAAATACGTAAGTCGTTTTGTTCATCAAATTTAAGTAGATAACTCATCAGTTGTTTGCATCAGAGCGACAATTTTTGAGATAGTTATTAAAACTGTTTAAAGATTGTCAAACGTTGTTTCTCGTTGTATATCCTTTAATTCTAGAGTTAAATTGATAAATAACGTGTACGAATTTGTTTAACGCATTTGTTTTGGTTACTCGACGTCTCCGTTCTCGTGTAGCCTACATATTGCGTTTTTTTTTTTAATTTGCTTACCGGGCTAAAGGTTAGCATGTTTAAAATACGTAAGTCGTTTTGTTCATCAAATTTAAGTAGATAACTCATCAGTTGTTTGCATCAGAGCGACAATTTTTGAGATAGTTATTAAAACTGTTTAAAGGTTGTCAAACGTTGTTTCTCGTTGTATATCCTTTAATTCTAGAGTTAAATTGATAAATAACGTGTACGAATTTGTTTAACGCATTTGTTTTGGTTACTCGACGTCTCCGTTCTCGTGTAGCCTACATATTGCGTTTTTTTTTTTAATTTGCTTACCGGGCTAAAGGTTAGCATGTTTAAAATACGTAAGTCGTTTTGTTCATCAAATTTAAGTAGATAACTCATCAGTTGTTTGCATCAGAGCGATAATTTTTGAGATAGTTATTAAAACTGTTTAAAGGTTGTCAAACGTTGTTTCTCGTTGTATATCCTTTAATTCTAGAGTTAAATTGATAAATAACGTGTACGAATTTGTTTAACGCATTTGTTTTGGTTACTCGACGTCTCCGTTCTCGTGTAGCCTACATATTGCGTTTTTTTTTTTAATTTGCTTACCGGGCTAAAGGTTAGCATGTTTAAAATACGTAAGTCGTTTTGTTCAACAAATTTGAGTAGATAACTCATCAGTTGTTTGCATCAGAGCGACAATTTTTGAGATAGTTATTAAAACTGTTTAAATTTTGTCAAACGTTGTTTCTCGTTGTATATCCTTTAATTCTAGAGTTAAATTGATAAATAACGTGTACGAATTTGTTTAACGCATTTGTTTTGGTTACTCGACGTCTCCGTTCTCGTGTAGCCTACATATTGCGTTTTTTTTTTAATTTGCTTACCGGGCTAAAGGTTAGCATGTTTAAAATACGTAAGTCGTTTTGTTCATCAAATTTAAGTAGATAACTCATCAGTTGTTTGCATCAGAGCGACAATTTTTGAGATAGTTATTAAAACTGTTTAAAGGTTGTCAAACGTTGTTTCTCGTTGTATATCCTTTAATTCTAGAGTTAAATTGATAAATAACATGTACGAATTTGTTTAACGCATTTGGTTTGGTTACTCGACGTCTCCGTTCTCGTGTAGCCTACATATTGCGTTTTTTTTTTAATTTGCTTACCGGGCTAAAAGTTAGCATGTTTAAAATACGTAAGTCGTTTTGTTCAACAAATTTGAGTAGATAACTCATCAGTTGTTTGCATCAGAGCGATAATTTTTGAGATAGTTATTAAAACTGTTTAAAGGTTGTCAAACGTGGTTTCTCGTTGTATATCCTTTAATTCTAGAGTTAAATTGATAAATAACGTGTACGAATTTGTTTAACGCATTTGTTTTGGTTACTCGACGTCTCCGTTCTCGTGTAGCCTACATGTTGCGTTTTTTTTTTTAATTTGCTTACCGGGCTAAAGGTTAGCATGTTTAAAATACGTAAGTCGTTTTGTTCATCAAATTTAAGTAGATAACTCATCAGTTGTTTGCATCAGAGCGACAATTTTTGAGATAGTTATTAAAACTGTTTAAAGGTTGTCAAACGTTGTTTCTCGTTGTATATCCTTTAATTCTAGAGTTAAATTGATAAATAACGTGTACGAATTTGTTTAACGCATTTGTTTTGGTTACTCTACGTCTCCGTTCTCGTGTAGCCTACATATTGCGTTTTTTTTTAATTTGCTTACCGGGCTAAAGGTTAGCATGTTTAAAATACGTAAGTCGTTTTGTTCATCAAATTTAAGTAGATAACTCATCAGTTGTTTGCATCAGAGCGACAATTTTTGAGATAGTTATTAAAACTGTTTAAAGGTTGTCAAACGTTGTTTCTCGTTGTATATCCTTTAATTCTAGAGTTAAATTGATAAATAACGTGTACGAATTTGTTTAACGCATTTGTTTTGGTTACTCGACGTCTCCGTTCTCGTGTAGCCTACATATTGCGTTTTTTTTTTAATTTGCTTACCGGGCTAAAGGTTAGCATGCTTAAAATACGTAAGTCGTTTTGTTCAACAAATTTAAGTAGATAACTCATCAGTTGTTTGCATCAGAGCGACAATTTTTGAGATAGTTATTAAAACTGTTTAAAGGTTGTCAAACGTCGTTTCTCGTTGTATATCCTTTAATTCTAGAGTTAAATTGATAAATAACGTGTACGAATTTGTTTAACGCATTTGTTTTGGTTACTCGACGTCTCCGTTCTCGTGTAGCCTACATGTTGCGTTTTTTTTTTTAATTTGCTTATCGGGCTAAAGGTTAGCATGTTTAAAATACGTAAGTCGTTTTGTTCATCAAATTTAAGTAGATAACTCATCAGTTGTTTGCATCAGAGCGACAATTTTTGAGATAGTTATTAAAACTGTTTAAAGGTTGTCAAACGTTGTTTCTCGTTGTATATCCTTTAATTCTAGAGTTAAATTGATAAATAACGTGTACGAATTTGTTTAACGCATTTGTTTTGGTTACTCGACGTCTCCGTTCTCGTGTAGCCTACATATTGCGTTTTTTTTTTAATTTGCTTACCGGGCTAAAGATTAGCATGTTTAAAATACGTAAGTCGTTTTGTTCAACAAATTTGAGTAGATAACTCAGCAGTTGTTTGCATCAGAGCGACAATTTTTGAGATAGTTATTAAAACTGTTTAAAGGTTGTCAAACGTTGTTTCTCGTTGTATATCCTTATATTCTAGAGTTAAATTGATAAATAACGTGTACGAATTTGTTTAACGCATTTGTTTTGGTTACTCGACGTCTCCGTTCTCGTGTAGCCTACATATTGCGTTTTTTTTTAATTTGCTTACCGGGCTAAAGGTTAGCATGTTTAAAATACGTAAGTCGTTTTGTTCATCAAATTTAAGTAGATAACTCATCAGTTGTTTGCATCAGAGCGACAATTTTTGAGATAGTTATTAAAACTGTTTAAAGGTTGTCAAACGTTGTTTCTCGTTGTATATCCTTTAATTCTAGAGTTAAATTGATAAATAACGTGTACGAATTTGTTTAACGCATTTGTTTTGGTTACTCGACGTCTCCGTTCTCGTGTAGCCTACATATTGCGTTTTTTTTTTAATTTGCTTATCGGGCTAAATGTTAGCATGTTTAAAATACGTAAGTCGTTTTGTTCAACAAATTTGAGTAGATAACTCAGCAGTTGTTTGCATCAGAGCGACAATTTTTGAGATAGTTATTAAAACTGTTTAAAGGTTGTCAAACGTTGTTTCTCGTTGTATATCCTTTAATTCTAGAGTTAAATTGATAAATAACGTGTACGAATTTGTTTAACGCATTTGTTTTGGTTACTCGGCGTCTCCGTTCTCGTGTAGCCTACATATTGCGTTTTTTTTTAATTTGCTTACCGGGCTAAAGGTTAGCATGTTTAAAATACGTAAGTCGTTTTGTTCAACAAATTTGAGTAGATAACTCATCAGTTGTTTGCATCAGAGCGACAATTTTTGAGATAGTTATTAAAACTCTTTAAAGGTTGTCAAACGTTGTTTCTCGTTGTATATCCTTTAATTCTAGAGTTAAATTGATAAATAACGTGTACGAATTTGTTTAACGCATTTGTTTTGGTTACTCGACGTCTCCGTTCTCGTGTAGCCTACATATTGGGTTTTTTTTTTTTTTAATTTGCTTACCGGGCTAAAGTTTAGCATGTTTAAAATACGTAAGTCGTTTTGTTCAACAAATTTGAGTAGATAACTCATCAGTTGTTTGCATCAGAGCGACAATTTTTGAGATAGTTATTAAAACTGTTTAAAGGTTGTCAAACGTTGTTTCTCGTTGTATATCCTTTAATTCTAGAGTTAAATTGATAAATAACGTGTACGAATTTGTTTAACGCATTTGTTTTGGTTACTCGACGTCTCCGTTCTCGTGTAGCCTACATATTGCGTTTTTTTTTTTAATTTGCTTACCGGGCTAAAGGTTAGCATGCTTAAAATACGTAAGTCGTTTTGTTCAACAAATTTAAGTAGATAACTCATCAGTTGTTTGCATCAGAGGGACAATTTTTGAGATAGTTATTAAAACAGTTTAAAGGTTGTCAAACGTTGTTTCTCGTTGTATATCCTTTAATTTTAGAGTTAAATTGATAAATAACGTGTACGAATTTGTTTAACGCAATTGTTTTGGTTACTCGACGTCTCCGTTCTCGTGTAGCCTACATATTGCGTTTTTTTTTTAATTTGCTTACCGGGTTAAAGGTTAGCATGTTTAAAATACGTAAGTCGTTTTGTTCAACAAATTTGAGTAGATAACTCAGCAGTTGTTTGCATCAGAGCGACAATTTTTGAGATAGTTATTAAAACTGTTTAAAGGTTGTCAAACGTTTTTTTTCGTTGTATATCCTTTAATTCTAGAGTTAAATTGATAAATAACGTGTACGAATTTGTTTAACGCATTTGATTTGGTTACTCGACGTCTCCGTTCTCGTGTAGCCTACATATTGCGTTTTTTTTTTTAATTTGCTTACCGGGCTAAAGGTTAGCATGTTTAAAATACGTAAGTCGTTTTGTTCAACAAATCTGAGTAGATAACTCATCAGTTGTTTGCATCAGAGCGACAATTTTTGAGATAGTTATTAAAACTGTTTAAAGGTTGTCAAACGTTGTTTCTCGTTGTATATCCTTTAATTCTAGATTTAAATTGATAAATAACGTGTACGAATTTGTTTAACGCATTTGTTTTGGTTACTCGACGTCTCCGTTCTCGTGTAGCCTACATATTGCGTTTTTTTTTTAATTTGCTTACCGGGCTAAAGGTTAGCATGTTTAAAATACGTAAGTCGTTTTGTTCAACAAATTTGAGTAGATAACTCAGCAGTTGTTTGCATCAGAGCGACAATTTTTGAGATAGTTATTAAAACTGTTTAAAGGTTGTCAAACGTTGTTTCTCGTTGTATATCCTTTAATTCTAGAGTTAAATTGATAAATAACGTGTACGAATTTGTTTAACGCATTTGTTTTGGTTACTCGACGTCTCCGTTCTCGTGTAGCCTACATATTGCGTTTTTTTTTTAATTTGCTTACCGGGCTAAAGGTTAGCATGTTTAAAATACGTAAGTCGTTTTGTTCAACAAATTTGAGTAGATAACTCATCAGTTGTTTGCGTCAGAGCGACAATTTTTGAGATAGTTATTAAAACTGTTTAAAGGTTGTCAAACGTTGTTTCTCGTTGTATATCCTTTAATTCTAGAGTTAAATTGATAAATAACGTGTACGAATTTGTTTAACGCATTTGTTTTGGTTACTCAACGTCTCCGTTCTCGTGTAGCCTACATATTGCGTTTTTTTTTTTTTTAATTTGCTTACCGGGCTAAAGGTTAGCATGTTTAAAATACGTAAGTCGTTTTGTTCAACAAATTTGAGTAGATAACTCATCAGTTGTTTGCATCAGAGCGACAATTTTTGAGATAGTTATTAAAACTGTTTAAAGGTTGTCAAACGTTGTTTCTCGTTGTATATCCTTTAATTCTAGAGTTAAATTGATAAATAACGTGTACGAATTTGTTTAACGCATTTGTTTTGGTTACTCGACGTCTCCGTTCTCGTGTTGCCTACATATTGCGTTTTTTTTTTAATTTGCTTACCCGGCTAAAGGTTAGCATGTTTAAAATACGTAAGTCGTTTTGTTCAACAAATTTAAGTAGATAACTCATCAGTTGTTTGCATCAGAGCGACAATTTTTGAGATAGTTATTAAAACTGTTTAAAGGTTGTCAAACGTTGTTTCTGGTTGTATATCCTTTAGTTCTAGAGTTAAATTGATAAATAACGTGTACGAATTTGTTTAACGCATTTGTTTTGGTTACTCGACGTCTCCGTTCTCGTGTAGCCTACATATTGCGTTTTTTTTTAATTTGCTTACCGGGCTAAAGGTTAGCATGTTTAAAATACGTAAGTCGTTTTGTTCAACAAATTTAAGTAGATAACTCATCAGTTGTTTGCATCAGAGCGACAATTTTTGAGATAGTTATTAAAACTGTTTAAAGGTTGTCAAACGTTGTTTCTCGTTGTATATCCTTTAATTCTAGAGTTAAATTGATAAATAACGTGTACGAATTTGTTTAACGCATTTGTTTTGGTTACTCGACGTCTCCGTTCTCGTGTTGCCTACATATTGTGTTTTTTTTTTAATTTGCTTACCGGGCTAAAGGTTAGCATGTTTAAAATACGTAAGTCGTTTTGTTCAACAAATTTAAGTAGATAACTCATCAGTTGTTTGCATCAGAGCGACAATTTTTGAGATAGTTATTAAAACTGTTTAAAGGTTGTCAAACGTTGTTTCTGGTTGTATATCCTTTAGTTCTAGAGTTAAATTGATAAATAACGTGTACGAATTTGTTTAACGCATTTGTTTTGGTTACTCGACGTCTCCGTTCTCGTGTAGCCTACATATTGCGTTTTTTTTTAATTTGCTTACCGGGCTAAAGGTTAGCATGTTTAAAATACGTAAGTCGTTTTGTTCAACAAATTTAAGTAGATAACTCATCAGTTGTTTGCATCAGAGCGACAATTTTTGAGATAGTTATTAAAACTGTTTAAAGGTTGTCAAACGTTGTTTCTCGTTGTATATCCTTTAATTCTAGAGTTAAATTGATAAATAACGTGTACGAATTTGTTTAACGCATTTGTTTTGGTTACTCGACGTCTCCGTTCTCGTGTAGCCTACATATTGCGTTTTTTTTTTAATTTGCTTACCGGGCTAAAGGTTAGCATGTTTAAAATACGTAAGTCGTTTTGTTCATCAAATTTAAGTAGATAACTCATCAGTTGTTTGCATCAGAGCGACAATTTTTGAGATAGTTATTAAAACTGTTTAAAGGTTGTCAAACGTTGTTTCTCGTTGTATATCCTTTAATTCTAGATTTAAATTGATAAATAACGTGTACGAATTTGTTTAACGCATTTGTTTTGGTTACTCGACGTCTCCGTTCTCGTGTAGCCTACATATTGCGTTTTTTTTTAATTTGCTTACCGGGCTAAAGGTTAGCATGTTTAAAATACGTAACTCGTTTTGTTCAATAAATTTAAGTAGATAACTCATCAGTTGTTTGCATCAGAGTGACAATTTTTGAGATAGTTATTAAAACTGTTTAAAGGTTGTCAAACGTTGTTTCTCGTTGTATATCCTTTAATTCTAGAGTTAAATTGATAAATAACGTGTACGAATTTGTTTAACGCATTTGTTTTGGTTACTCGACGTCTCCGTTCTCGTGTAGCCTACATATTGCGTTTTTTTTTTAATTTGCTTACCGGGCTAAAGGTTAGCATGTTTAAAATACGTAAGTCGTTTTGTCCAACAAATTTAAGTAGATAACTCATCAGTTGTTTGCATCAGAGCGACAATTTTTGAGATAGTTATTAAAACTGTTTAAAGGTTGTCAAACGTTGTTTCTCGTTGTATATCCTTTAATTCTAGAGTTAAATTGATAAATAACGTGTACGAATTTGTTTAACGCATTTGTTTTGGTTACTCGACGTCTCCGTTCTCGTGTAGCCTACATATTGCGTTTTTTTTTTAATTTGCTTACCGGGCTAAAGGTTAGCATGTTTAAAATACGTAAGTCGTTGTGTTCATCAAATTTAAGTAGATAACTCATCAGTTGTTTGCATCAGAGCGACAATTTTTGAGATAGTTATTAAAACTGTTTAAAGGTTGTCAAACGTTGTTTCTCGTTGTATATCCTTTAATTCTAGAGTTAAATTGATAAATAACGTGTACGAATTTGTTTAACGCATTTGTTTTGGTTACTCGACGTCTCCGTTCTCGTGTAGCCTACATATTGCGTTTTTTTTTTAATTTGCTTACCGGGCTAAAGGTTAGCATGTTTAAAATACGTAAGTCGTTTTGTTCAACAAATTTAAGTAGATAACTCATCAGTTGTTTGCATCAGAGCGACAATTTTTGAGATAGTTATTAAAACTGTTTAAAGGTTGTCAAACGTTGTTTCTTGTTGTATATCCTTTAATTCTAGAGTTAAATTGATAAATAACGTGTTCGAATTTGTTTAACGCATTTGTTTTGGTTACTCGACGTCTCCGTTCTCGTGTAGCCTACATATTGCGTTTTTTTTTTAATTTGCTTACCGGGCTAAAGGTTAGCATGTTTAAAATACGTAAGTCGTTTTGTTCATCAAATTTAAGTAGATAACTCATCAGTTGTTTGCATCAGAGCGACAATTTTTGAGATAGTTATTAAAACTGTTTAAAGGTTCTCAAACGTTGTTTCTCGTTGTATATCCTTTAATTCTAGAGTTAAATTGATAAATAACGTGTACGAATTTGTTTAACGCATTTGTTTTGGTTACTCGACGTCTCCGTTCTCGTGTAGCCTACATATTGCGTTTTTTTTTTTAATTTGCTTACCGGGCTAAAGGTTAGCATGTTTAAAATACGTAAGTCGTTTTGTTCAACAAATTTAAGTAGATAACTCATCAGTTGTTTGCATCAGAGCGACAAATTTTGAGATAGTTATTAAAACTGTTTAAAGGTTGTCAAACGTTGTTTCTCGTTGTATATCCTTTAATTCTAGAGTTAAATTCATAAATAACGTGTACGAATTTGTTTAACGCATTTGTTTTGGTTACTCGACGTCTCCGTTCTCGTGTAGCTTACATATTGCGTTTTTTTTTTTAATTTGCTTACCGGGCTAAAGGTTAGCATGTTTAAAATACGTAAGTCGTTTTGTTCATCAAATTTAAGTAGATAACTCATCAGTTGTTTGCATCAGAGCGACAATTTTTGAGATAGTTATTAAAACTGTTTAAAGGTTGTCAAACGTTGTTTCTCGTTGTATATCCTTTAATTCTAGAGTTAAATTGATAAATAACGTGTACGAATTTGTTTAACGCATTTGTTTTGGTTACTCGACGTCTCCGTTCTCGTGTAGCCTACATATTGCGTTTTTTTTTTTAATTTGCTTACCGGGCTAAAGGTTAGCATGTTTAAAATACGTAAGTCGTTTTGTTCAACAAATTGGAGTAGATAACTCAGCAGTTGTTTGCATCAGAGCGACAATTTTTGAGATAGTTATTAAAACTGTTTAAAGGTTGTCAAACGTTGTTTCTCGTTGTATATCCTTTAATTCTAGAGTTAAATTGATAAATAACGTGTACGAATTTGTTTAACGCATTTGTTTTGGTTACTCGACGTCTCCGTTCTCGTGTAGCCTACATATTGCGTTTTTTTTTTAATTTGCTTACCGGGCTTAAGGCTAGCATGTTTAAAATACGTAAGTCGTTTTGTTCATCAAATTTAAGTAGATAACTCATCAGTTGTTTGCATCAGAGCGACAATTTTTGAGATAGTTATTAAAACTGTTTAAAGGTTGTCAAACGTTGTTTCTCGTTGTATATCCTTTAATTCTAGAGTTAAATTGATAAATAACGTGTACGAATTTGTTTAACGCATTTGTGTTGGTTACTCGACGTCTCCGTTCTCGTGTAGCCTACATATTGCGTTTTTTTTTTAATTTGCTTACCGGGCTAAAGGTTAGCATGTTTAAAATACGTAAGTCGTTTTGTTCAACAAATTTAAGTAGATAACTCATCAGTTGTTTGCATCAGAGCGACAATTTTTGAGATAGTTATTAAAACTGTTTAAAGGTTGTCAAACGTTGTTTCTCGTTGTATATCCTTTAATTCTAGAGTTAAATTGATAAATAACGTGTACGAATTTGTTTAACGCATTTGTTTTGGTTACTCGACGTCTCCGTTCTCGTGTAGCCTACATATTGCGTTTTTTTTTAATTTGCTTACCGGGCTAAAGGTTAGCATGTTTAAAATGCGTAAGTCGTTTTGTTCATCAAATTTAAGTAGATAACTTATCAGTTGTTTGCATCAGAGCGACAATTTTTGAGATAGTTATTAAAACTGTTTAAAGGTTGTCAAACGTTGTTTCTCGTTGTATATCCTTTAATTCTAGAGTTAAATTGATAAATAACGTGTACGAATTTGTTTAACGCATTTGTTTTGGTTACTAGACGTCTCCGTTCTCGTGTAGCCTACATATTGCGTTTTTTTTTTTAATTTGCTTACCGGGCTAAAGGTTAGCATGTTTAAAATACGTAAGTCGGTTTGTTCAACAAATTTAAGTAGATAACTCATCAGTTGTTTGCATTAGAGCGACAATTTTTGAGATAGTTATTAAAACTGTTTAAAGGTTGTCAAACGTTGTTTCTCGTTGTATATCCTTTAATTCTAGAGTTAAATTGATAAATAACGTGTACGAATTTGTTTAACGCATTTGTTTTGGTTACTCGACGTCTCCGTTCTCGTGTAGCCTACATATTGCGTTTTTTTTTTAATTTGCTTACCGGGCTAAAGGTTAGCATGTTTAAAATACGTAAGTCGTTTTGTTCAACAAATTTGAGTAGATAACTCAGCAGTTGTTTGCATCAGAGCGACAATTTTTGAGATAGTTATTAAAACTGTTTAAAGGTTGTCAAACGTTGTTTCTCGTTGTATATCCTTTAATTCTAGAGTTAAATTGATAAATAACGTGTACGAATTTGTTTAACGCATTTGTTTTGGTTACTCGACGTCTCCGTTCTCGTGTAGCCTACATATTGCGTTTTTTTTTTAATTTGCTTACCGGGCTAAAGGTTAGCATGTTTAAAATACGTAAGTCGTTTTGTTCAACAAATTTAAGTAGATAACTCATCAGTTGTTTGCATCAGAGCGACAATTTTTGAGATAGTTATTAAAACTGTTTAAAGGTTGTCAAACGTTGTTTCTCGTTGTATATCCTTTAATTCTAGAGTTAAATTGATAAATAACGTGTACGAATTTGTTTAACGCATTTGTTTTGGTTACTCGACGTCTCCGTTCTCGTGTAGCCTACATATTGCGTTTTTTTTTTAATTTGCTTACCGGGCTAAAGGTTAGCATGTTTAAAATACATAAGTCGTTTTGTTCATCAAATTTAAGTAGATAACTCATCAGTTGTTTGCATCAGAGCGACAATTTTTGAGATAGTTATTAAAACTGTTTAAAGGTTGTCAAACGTTGTTTCTCGTTGTATATCCTTTAATTCTAGAGTTAAATTGATAAATAACGTGTACGAATTTGTTTAACGCATTTGTTTTGGTTACTCGACGTCTCCGTTCTCGTGTAGCCTACATATTGCGTTTTTTTTTTTATTTGCTTACCGGGCTAAAGGTTAGCATGTTTAAAATACGTAAGTCGTTTTGTTCATCAAATTTAAGTAGATAACTCATCAGTTGTTTGCATCAGAGCGACAATTTTTGAGATAGTTATTAAAACTGTTTAAAGGTTGTCAAACGTTGTTTCTCGTTGTATATCCTTTAATTCTAGAGTTAAATTGATAAATAACGTGTACGAATTTGTTTAACGCATTTGTTTTGGTTACTCGACGTCTCCGTTCTCGTGTAGCCTACATATTGCGTTTTTTTTTTTAATTTGCTTACCGGGCTAAAGGTTAGCATGTTTAAAATACGTAAGTAGTTTTGTTCATCAAATTTAAGTAGATAACTCATCAGTTGTTTGCATCAGAGCGACAATTTTTGAGATAGTTATTAAAACTGTTTAAAGGTTGTCAAACGTTGTTTCTCGTTGTATATCCTTTAATTCTAGAGTTAAATTGATAAATAACGTGTACGAATTTGTTTAACGCATTTGTTTTGGTTACTCGACGTCTCCGTTCTCGTGTAGCCTACATATTGCGTTTTTTTTTTAATTTGCTTACCGGGCTAAAGGTTAGCATGTTTAAAATACGTAAGTCGTTTTGTTCAACAAATTTAAGTAGATAACTCATCAGTTGTTTGCATCAGAGCGACAATTTTTGAAATAGTTATTAAAACTGTTTAAAGGTTGTCAAACGTTGTTTCTCGTTGTATATCCTTTAATTCTAGAGTTAAATTGATAAATAACGTGTACGAATTTGTTTAACGCATTTGTTTTGGTTACTCGATGTCTCCGTTCTCGTGTAGCCTACATATTGCGTTTTTTTTTTTAATTTGCTTACCGGGCTAAAGGTTAGCATGTTTAAAATACGTAAGTCGTTTTAATCATCAAATTTAAGTAGATAACTCATCAGTTGTTTGCATCAGAGCGACAATTTTTGAGATAGTTATTAAAACTGTTTAAAGGTTGTCAAACGTTGTTTCTCGTTGTATATCCTTTAATTCTAGAGTTAAATTGATAAATAACGTGTACGAATTTGTTTAACGCATTTGTTTTGGTTACTCGACGTCTCCGTTCTCGTGTAGCCTACATATTGCGTTTTTTTTTTAATTTGCTTACCGGGCTAAAGGTTAGCATGTTTAAAATACGTAAGTCGTTTTGTTCATCAAATTTAAGTAGATAACTCATCAGTTGTTTGCATCAGAGCGACAATTTTTGAGATAGTTATTAAAACTGTTTAAAGGTTGTCAAACATTGTTTCTCGTTGTATATCCTTTAATTCTAGAGTTAAATTGATAAATAACGTGTACGAATTTGTTTAACGCATTTGTTTTGGTTACTCGACGTCTCCGTTCTCGTGTAGCCTACATATTGCGTTTTTTTTTTAATTTGCTTACCGGGCTAAAGGTTAGCATGTTTAAAATACGTAAGTCGTTTTGTTCAACAAATTTAAGTAGATAACTCATCAGTTGTTTGCATCAGAGCGACAATTTTTGAGATAGTTATTAAAACTGTTTAAAGGTTGTCAAACGTTGTTTCTCGTTGTATATCCTTTAATTCTAGAGTTAAATTGATAAATAACGTGTACGAATTTGTTTAACGCATTTGTTTTGGTTACTCGACGTCTCCGTTCTCGTGTAGCCTACATATTGCGTTTTTTTTTTTAATTTGCTTACCGGGCTAAAGGTTAGCATGTTTAAAATACGTAAGTCGTTTTGTTCAACAAATTTGAGTAGATAACTTAGCAGTTGTTTGCATCAGAGCGACAATTTTTGAGATAGTTATTAAAACTGTTTAAAGGTTGTCAAACGTTGTTTCTCGTTGTATATCCTTTAATTCTAGAGTTAAATTGATAAATAACGTGTACGAATTTGTTTAACGCATTTGTTTTGGTTACTCGACGTCTCCGTTCTCGTGTAGCCTACATATTGCGTTTTTTTTTTAATTTGCTTACCGGGCTAAAGGTTAGCATGTTTAAAATACGTAAGTCGTTTTGTTCAACAAGTTTAAGTAGATAACTCATCAGTTGTTTGCATCAGAGCGACAATTTTTGAGATAGTTATTAAAACTGTTTAAAGGTTGTCAAACGTTGTTTCTCGTTGTATATCCTTTACTTCTAGAGTTAAATTGATAAATAAGGTGTACGAATTTGTTTAACGCATTTGTTTTGGTTACTCGACGTCTCCGTTCTCGTGTAGCCTACATATTGCGTTTTTTTTTAAATTTGCTTACCGGGCTAAAGGTTAGCATGTTTAAAATACGTAAGTCGTTTTGTTCATCAAATTTAAGTAGATAACTCATCAGTTGTTTGCATCAGAGCGACAATTTTTGAGATAGTTATTAAAACTGTTTAAAGGTTGTCAAACGTTGTTTCTCGTTGTATATCCTTTAATTCTAGAGTTAAATTGATAAATAACGTGTACGAATTTGTTTAACGCATTTGTTTTGGTTACTCGACGTCTCCGTTCTCGTGTAGCCTACATATTGCGTTTTTTTTTTTTAATTTGCTTACCGGGCTAAAGGTTAGCATGTTTAAAATACGTAAGTCGTTTTGTTCATCAAATTTAAGTAGATAACTCATCAGTTGTTTGCATCAGAGCGACACTTTTTGAGATAGTTATTAAAACTGTTTAAAGGTTGTGAAACGTTGTTTCTCGTTGTATATCCTTTAATTCTAGAGTTAAATTGATAAATAACGTGTACGAATTTGTTTAACGCATTTGTTTTGGTTACTCGACGTCTCTGTTCTCGTGTAGCCTACATATTGCGTTTTTTTTTTTTAATTTGCTTACCGGGCTAAAGGTTAGCATGTTTAAAATACGTAAGTCGTTTTGTTCATCAAATTTAAGTAGATAACTCATCAGTTGTTTGCATCAGAGCGACAATTTTTGAGATAGTTATTAAAACTGTTTAAAGGTTGTCAAACGTTGTTTCTCGTTGTATATCCTTTAATTCTAGAGTTAAATTGATAAATAACGTGTACGAATTTGTTTAACGCATTTGTTTTGGTTACTCGACGTCTCCGTTCTCGTGTAGCCTACATATTGCGTTTTTTTTTTTAATTTGCTTACCGGGCTAAAGGTTAGCATGTTTAAAATACGTAAGTCGTTTTGTTCAACAAATTTAAGTAGATAACTCATCAGTTGTTTGCATCAGAGCGACAATTTTTGAGATAGTTATTAAAACTATTTAAAGGTTGTCAAACGTTGTTTCTCGTTGTATATCCTTTAATTCTAGAGTTAAATTGATAAATAACGTGTACGAATTTGTTTAACACATTTGTTTTGGTTACTCGACGTCTCCGTTCTCGTGTAGCCTACATATTGCGTTTTTTTTTTAATTTGCTTACCGGGCTAAAGGTTAGCATGTTTAAAATACGTAAGTCGTTTTGTTCAACAAATTTGAGTAGATAACTCAGCAGTTGTTTGCATCAGAGCGACAATTTTTGAGATAGTTATAAAAACTGTTTAAAGGTTGTCAAACGTTGTTTCTCGTTGTATATCCTTTAATTCTAGAGTTAAATTGATAAATAACGTGTACGAATTTGTTTAACGCATTTGTTTTGGTTACTCGACGTCTCCGTTCTCGTGTAGCCTACATATTGCGTTTTTTTTTTTAATTTGCTTACCGGGCTAAAGGTTAGCATGTTTAAAATACGTAAGTCGTTTTGTTCATCAAATTTAAGTAGATAACTCATCAGTTTTTTGCATCAGAGCGACAATTTTTGAGATAGTTATTAAAACTGTTTAAAGGTTGTCAAACGTTGTTTCTCGTTGTATATCCTTTAATTCTAGAGTTAAATTGATAAATAACGTGTACGAATTTGTTTAACGCATTTGTTTTGGTTACTCGACGTCTCCGTTCTCGTGTCGCCTACATATTGCGTTTTTTTTTTAATTTGCTTACCGGGCTAAAGGTTAGCATGTTTAAAATACGTAAGTCGTTTTGTTCATCAAATTTAAGTAGATAACTCATCAGTTGTTTGCATCAGAGCGACAATTTTTGAGATAGTTATTAAAACTGTTTAAAGGTTGTCAAACGTTGTTTCTCGTTGTATATCCTTTAATTCTAGAGTTAAATTGATAAATAACGTGTACGAATTTGTTTAACGCATTTGTTTTGGTTACTAGACGTCTCCGTTCTCGTGTAGCCTACATATTGCGTTTTTTTTTTAATTTGCTTACCGGGCTAAAGGTTAGCATGCCTAAAATACGTAAGTCGTTTTGTTCAACAAATTTAAGTAGATAACTCATCAGTTGTTTGCATCAGAGCGATAATTTTTGAGATAGTTATTAAAACTATTTAAAGGTTGTCAAACGTTGTTTCTCGTTGTTTATCCTTTAATTCTAGAGTTAAATTGATAAATAACGTGTACGAATTTGTTTAACGCATTTGTTTTGGTTACTCGACGTCTCCGTTCTCGTGTCGCCTACATATTGCGTTTTTTTTTTAATTTGCTTACCGGGCTAAAGGTTAGCATGTTTAAAATACGTAAGTCGTTTTGTTCATCAAATTTAAGTAGATAACTCATCAGTTGTTTGCATCAGAGCGACAATTTTTGAGATGGTTATTAAAACTGTTTAAAGGTTGTCAAACGTTGTTTCTCGTTGTATATCCTTTAATTCTAGAGTTAAATTGATAAATAACGTGTACGAATTTGTTTAACGCATTTGTTTTGGTTACTCGACGTCTCCGTTCTCGTGTAGCCTACATATTGCGTTTTTTTTTTAATTTGCTTACCGAGCTAAAGGTTAGCATGTTTAAAATACGTAAGTCGTTTTGTTCAACAAATTTGAGTAGATAACTCAGCAGTTGTTTGCATCAGAGCGACAATTTTTGAGATAGTTATTAAAACTGTTTAAAGGTTGTCAAACGTTGTTTCTCGTTGTATTTCCTTTAATTCTAGAGTTAAATTGATAAATAACGTGTACGAATTTGTTTAACGCATTTGTTTTGGTTACTCGACGTCTCCGTTCTCGTGTAGCCTACATATTGCGTTTTTTTTTTTTAATTTGCTTACCGGGCTAAAGGTTAGCATGTTTAAAATACGTAAGTCGTTTTGTTCATCAAATTTAAGTAGATAACTCATCAGTTGTTTGCATCAGAGCGACAATTTTTGAGATAGTTATTAAAACTGTTTAAAGGTTGTCAAACGTTGTTTCTCGTTGTATATCCTTTAATTCTAGAGTTAAATTGATAAATAACGTGTACGAATATGTTTAACGCATTTGTTTTGGTTACTCGACGTCTCCGTTCTCGTGTCGCCTACATATTGCGTTTTTTTTTTTTAATTTGCTTACCGGGCTAAAGGTTAGCATGTTTAAAATACGTAAGTCGTTTTGTTCATCAAATTTAAGTAGATAACTCATCAGTTGTTTGCATCAGAGCGACAATTTTTGAGATAGTTATTAAAACTGTTTAAAGGTTGTCAAACGTTGTTTCTCGTTGTATATCCTTTAATTCTAGAGTTAAATTGATAAATAACGTGTACGAATTTGTTTAACGCATTTGTTTTGGTTACTCGACGTCTCCGTTCTCGTGTAGCCTACATATTGCGTTTTTTTTTTAATTTGCTTACCGGGCTAAAGGTTAGCATGCTTAAAATACGTAAGTCGTTTTGTTCAACAAATTTAAGTAGATAACTCATCAGTTGTTTGCATCAGAGCGACAATTTTTGAGATAGTTATTAAAACTGTTTAAAGGTTGTCAAACGTTGTTTCTCGTTGTATATCCTTTAATTCTAGAGTTAAATTGTTAAATAACGTGTACGAATTTGTTTAACGCATTTGTTTTGGTTACTCGACGTCTCCGTTCTCGTGTAGCCTACATATTGCGTTTTTTTTTTTAATTTGCTTACCGGGCTAAAGGTTAGCATGTTTAAAATACGTAAGTAGTTTTGTTCATCAAATTTAAGTAGATAACTCATCAGTTGTTTGCATCAGAGCGACAATTTTTGAGATAGTTATTAAAACTGTTTAAAGGTTGTCAAACGTTGTTTCTCGTTGTATATCCTTTAATTCTAGAGTTAAATTGATAAATAACGTGTACGAATTTGTTTAACGCATTTGTTTTGGTTACTCGACGTCTCCGTTCTCGTGTAGCCTACATATTGCGTTTTTTTTTTTAATTTGCTTACCGGGCTAAAGGTTAGCATGTTTAAAATACATAAGTCGTTTTGTTCAACAAATTTGAGTAGATAACTCATCAGTTGTTTGCATCAGAGCGACAATTTTTGAGATAGTTATTAAAACTGTTTAAAGGTTGTCAAACGTTGCTTCTCGTTGTATATCCTTTAATTCTAGAGTTAAATTGATAAATAACGTGTACGAATTTGTTTAACGCATTTGTTTTGGTTACTCGACGTCTCCGTTCTCGTGTAGCCTACATATTGCGTTTTTTTTTAATTTGCTTACCGGGCTAAAGGTTAGCATTCTTAAAATACGTAAGTCGTTTTGTTCATCAAATTTAAGTAGATAACTCATCAGTTGTTTGCATCAGAGCGACAATTTTTGAGATAGTTATTAAAACTGTTTAAAGGTTGTCAAACGTTGTTTCTCGTTGTATATCCTTTAATTCTAGAGTTAAATTGATAAATAACGTGTACGAATTTGTTTAACGCATTTGTTTTGGTTACTCGACGTCTCCGTTCTCGTGTAGCCTACATATTGCCTTTTTTTTTTAATTTGCTTACCGGGCTAAAGGTTAGCATGTTTAAAATACGTAAGTCGTTTTGTTCAACAAATTTAAGTAGATAACTCATCAGTTGTTTGCATCAGAGCGACAATTTTTGAGATAGTTATTAAAACTGTTTAAAGGTTGTCAAACGTTGTTTCTCGTTGTATATCCTTTAATTCTAGAGTTAAATTGATAAATAACGTGTACGAATTTGTTTAACGCATTTGTTTTGGTTACTCGACGTCTCCGTTATCGTGTAGCCTACATATTGCGTTTTTTTTTTAATTTGCTTACCGGGCTAAAGGTTAGCATGTTTAAAATACGTAAGTCGTTTTGTTCAACAAATATAAGTAGATAACTCATCAGTTGTTTGCATCAGAGCGATAATTTTTGAGATAGTTATTAAAACTGTTTAAAGGTTGTCAAACGTTGTTTCTCGTTGTATATCCTTTAATTCTAGAGTTAAATTGATAAATAACGTGTACGAATTTGTTTAACGCATTTGTTTTGGTTACTCGATGTCTCCGTTCTCGTGTAGCCTACATATTGCGTTTTTTTTTTAATTTGCTTACCGGGCTAAAGGTTAGCATGTTTAAAATACGTAAGTCGTTTTAATCATCAAATTTAAGTAGATAACTCATCAGTTGTTTGCATCAGAGCGACAATTTTTGAGATAGTTATTAAAACTGTTTAAAGGTTGTCAAACGTTGTTTCTCGTTGTATATCCTTTACTTCTAGAGTTAAATTGATAAATAAGGTGTACGAATTTGTTTAACGCATTTGTTTTGGTTACTCGACGTCTCCGTTCTCGTGTAAAGGTTGTCAAACGTTGTTTCTCGTTGTATATCCTTTAATTCTAGAGTTAAATTGATAAATAACGTGTACGAATTTGTTTAACGCATTTGTTTTGGTTACTCGACGTCTCCGTTCTCGTGTAGCCTACATATTGCGTTTTTTTCTTAATTTGCTTACCGGGCTAAAGGTTAGCATGTTTAAAATACGTAAGTCGTTTTGTTCATCAAATTTAAGTAGATAACTCATCAGTTGTTTGCATCAGAGCGACAATTTTTGAGATAGTTATTAAAACTGTTTAAAGGTTGTCAAACATTGTTTCTCGTTGTATATCCTTTAATTCTAGAGTTAAATTGATAAATAACGTGTACGAATTTGTTTAACGCATTTGTTTTGGTTACTCGACGTCTCCGTTCTCGTGTAGCCTACATATTGCGTTTTTTTTTTAATTTGCTTACCGGGCTAAAGGTTAGCATGTTTAAAATACGTAAGTCGTTTTGTTCAACAAATTTAAGTAGATAACTCATCAGTTGTTTGCATCAGAGCGACAATTTTTGAGATAGTTATTAAAACTGTTTAAAGGTTGTCAAACGTTGTTTCTCGTTGTATATCCTTTAATTCTAGAGTTAAATTGATAAATAACGTGTACGAATTTGTTTAACGCATTTGTTTTGGTTACTCGACGTCTCCGTTCTCGTGTAGCCTACATATTGCGTTTTTTTTTTTAATTTGCTTACCGGGCTAAAGGTTAGCATGTTTAAAATACGTAAGTCGTTTTGTTCAACAAATTTGAGTAGATAACTTAGCAGTTGTTTGCATCAGAGCGACAATTTTTGAGATAGTTATTAAAACTGTTTAAAGGTTGTCAAACGTTGTTTCTCGTTGTATATCCTTTAATTCTAGAGTTAAATTGATAAATAACGTGTACGAATTTGTTTAACGCATTTGTTTTGGTTACTCGACGTCTCCGTTCTCGTGTAGCCTACATATTGCGTTTTTTTTAAATTTGCTTACCGGGCTAAAGGTTAGCATGTTTAAAATACGTAAGTCGTTTTGTTCAACAAGTTTAAGTAGATAACTCATCAGTTGTTTGCATCAGAGCGACAATTTTTGAGATAGTTATTAAAACTGTTTAAAGGTTGTCAAACGTTGTTTCTCGTTGTATATCCTTTACTTCTAGAGTTAAATTGATAAATAAGGTGTACGAATTTGTTTAACTTATTTGTTTTGGTTACTCGACGTCTCCGTTCTCGTGTAGCCTACATATTGCGTTTTTTTTTTTAATTTGCTTACCGGGCTAAAGGTTAGCATGTTTAAAATACGTAAGTCGTTTTGTTCATCAAATTTAAGTAGATAACTCATCAGTTGTTTGCATCAGAGCGACAATTTTTGAGATAGTTATTAAAACTGTTTAAAGGTTGTCAAACGTTGTTTCTCGTTGTATATCCTTTAATTCTAGAGTTAAATTGATAAATAACGTGTACGAATTTGTTTAACGCATTTGTTTTGGTTACTCGACGTCTCCGTTCTCGTGTAGCCTACATATTGCGTTTTTTTTTTTTAATTTGCTTACCGGGCTAAAGGTTAGCATGTTTAAAATACGTAAGTCGTTTTGTTCATCAAATTTAAGTAGATAACTCATCAGTTGTTTGCATCAGAGCGACAATTTTTGAGATAGTTATTAAAACTGTTTAAAGGTTGTGAAACGTTGTTTCTCGTTGTATATCCTTTAGTTCTAGAGTTAAATTGATAAATAACGTGTACGAATTTGTTTAACGCATTTGTTTTGGTTACTCGACGTCTCTGTTCTCGTGTAGCCTACATATTGCGTTTTTTTTTTTTTTAATTTGCTTACCGGGCTAAAGGTTAGCATGTTTAAAATACGTAAGTCGTTTTGTTCATCAAATTTAAGTAGATAACTCATCAGTTGTTTGCATCAGAGCGACAATTTTTGAGATAGTTATTAAAACTGTTTAAAGGTTGTCAAACGTTGTTTCTCGTTGTATATCCTTTAATTCTAGAGTTAAATTGATAAATAACGTGTACGAATTTGTTTAACGCATTTGTTTTGGTTACTCGACGTCTCCGTTCTCGTGTAGCCTACATATTGCGTTTTTTTTTAATTTGCTTACCGGGCTAAAGGTTAGCATGTTTAAAATACGTAAGTCGTTTTGTTCAACAAATTTGAGTAGATAACTCAGCAGTTGTTTGCATCAGAGCGACAATTTTTGAGATAGTTATAAAAACTGTTTAAAGGTTGTCAAACGTTGTTTCTCGTTGTATATCCTTTAATTCTAGAGTTAAATTGATAAATAACGTGTACGAATTTGTTTAACGCATTTGTTTTGGTTACTCGACGTCTCCGTTCTCGTGTAGCCTACATATTGCGTTTTTTTTTTTAATTTGCTTACCGGGCTAAAGGTTAGCATGTTTAAAATACGTAAGTCGTTTTGTTCATCAAATTTAAGTAGATAACTCATCAGTTGTTTGCATCAGAGCGACAATTTTTGAGATAGTTATTAAAACTGTTTAAAGGTTGTCAAACGTTGTTTCTCGTTGTATATCCTTTAATTCTAGAGTTAAATTGATAAATAACATGTACGAATATGTTTAACGCATTTGTTTTGGTTACTCGACGTCTCCGTTCTCGTGTCGCCTACATATTGCGTTTTTTTTTTTTAATTTGCTTACCGGGCTAAAGGTTAGCATGTTTAAAATACGTAAGTCGTTTTGTTCATCAAATTTAAGTAGATAACTCATCAGTTGTTTGCATCAGAGCGACAATTTTTGAGATAGTTATTAAAACTGTTTAAAGTTTGTCAAACGTTGTTTCTCGTTGTATATCCTTTAATTCTAGAGTTAAATTGATAAATAACGTGTACGAATTTGGTTAACGCATTTGTTTTGGTTACTCGACGTCTCCGTTCTCGTGTAGCCTACATATAGCGTTTTTTTTTTAATTTGCTTACCGGGCTAAAGGTTAGCATGTTTAAAATACGTAAGTCGTTTTGTTCAACAAATTTAAGTAGATAACTCATCAGTTGTTTGCATCAGAGCGATAATTTTTGAGATAGTTATTAAAACTATTTAAAGGTTGTCAAACGTTGTTTGTCGTTGTATATCCTTTAATTCTAGAGTTAAATTGATAAATAACGTGTACGAATTTGTTTAACGCATTTGTTTCGGTTACTCGACGTCTCCGTTCTCGTGTAGCCTACATATTGCGTTTTTTTTTTAATTTGCTTACCGGGCTAAAGGTTAGCATGTTTAAAATACGTAAGTCGTTTTGTTCAACAAATTTGAGTAGATAACTCATCAGTTGTTTGCATCAGAGCGACAATTTTTGAGATAGTTATTAAAACTGTTTAAAGGTTGTCAAACGTTGTTTCTCGTTGTATATCCTTTAATTCTAGAGTTAAATTGATAAATAACGTGTACGAATTTGTTTAACGCATTTGTTTTGGTTACTCGACGTCTCCGTTCTCGTGTAGCCTACATATTGCGTTTTTTTTTTAATTTGCTTACCGGGCTAAAGGTTAGCATTCTTAAAATACGTAAGTCGTTTTGTTCAACAAATTTAAGTAGATAACTCATCAGTTGTTTGCATCAGAGCGACAATTTTTGAGATAGTTATTAAAACTGTTTAAAGGTTGTCAAACGTTGTTTCTCGTTGTATATCCTTTAATTCTAGAGTTAAATTGATAAATAACGTGTACGAATTTGTTTAACGCATTTGTTTTGGTTACTCGACGTCTCCGTTCTCGTGTAGCCTACATATTGCGTTTTTTTTTTTAATTTGCTTACCGGGCTAAAGGTTAGCATGCTTAAAATACGTAAGTCGTTTTGTTCAACAAATTTAAGTAGATAACTCATCAGTTGTTTGCATCAGAGCGACAATTTTTGAGATAGTTATTAAAACTGTTTAAAGGTTGTCAAACGTTGTTTCTCGTTGTATATCCTTTAATTCTAGAGTTAAATTGATAAATAACGTGTACGAATTTGTTTAACGCATTTGTTTTGGTTACTCGACGTCTCCGTTATCGTGTAGCCTACATATTGCGTTTTTTTTTAATTTGCTTACCGGGCTAAAGGTTAGCATGTTTAAAATACGTAAGTCGTTTTGTTCAACAAATTTAAGTAGATAACTCATCAGTTGTTTGCATCAGAGCGATAATTTTTGAGATAGTTATTAAAACTGTTTAAAGGTTGTCAAACGTTGTTTCTCGTTGTATATCCTTTAATTCTAGAGTTAAATTGATGAATAACGTGTACGAATTTGTTTAACGCATTTGTTTTGGTTACTCGACGTCTCCGTTCTCGTGTAGCCTACATATTGCGTTTTTTTTTTTTAATTTGCTTACCGGGCTAAAGGTTAGCATGCTTAAAATACGTAAGTCGTTTTGTTCAACAAATTTGAGTAGATAACTCATCAGTTGTTTGCATCAGAGCGACAATTTTTGAGATAGTTATTAAAACTGTTTAAAGGTTGTCAAACGTTGTTTCTCGTTGTATATCCTTTAATTCTAGAGTTAAATTGATAAATAACGTGTACGAATTTGTTTAACGCATTTGTTTTGGTTACTCGACGTCTCCGTTCTCGTGTAGCCTACATATTGCGTTTTTTTTTTTAATTTGCTTACCGGGCTAAAGGTTAGCATGTTTAAAATACGTAAGTCGTTTTGTTCAACAAATTTGAGTAGATAACTCATCAGTTGTTTGCATCAGAGCGACAATTTTTGAGATAGTTATTAAAACTGTTTAAAGGTTGTCAAACGTTGCTTCTCGTTGTATATCCTTTAATTCTAGAGTTAAATTGATAAATAACGTGTACGAATTTGTTTAACGCATTTGTTTTGGTTACTCGACGTCTCCGTTCTCGTGTAGCCTACATATTGCGTTTTTTTTTTAATTTGCTTACCGGGCTAAAGGTTAGCATGTTTAAAATACGTAAGTCGTTTTGTTCATCAAATTTAAGTAGATAACTCATCAGTTGTTTGCATCAGAGCGACAATTTTTGAGATAGTTATTAAAACTGTTTAAAGGTTGTCAAACGTTGTTTCTCGTTGTATATCCTTTAATTCTAGAGTTAAATTGATAAATAACGTGTACGAATTTGTTTAACGCATTTGGTTTGGTTACTCGACGTCTCCGTTCTCGTGTAGCCTACATATTGCGTTTTTTTTTTAATTTGCTTACCGGGCTAAAGGTTAGCATGTTTAAAATACGTAAGTCGTTTTGTTCATCAAATTTAAGTAGATAACTCATCAGTTGTTTGCATCAGAGCGACAATTTTTGAGATAGTTATTAAAACTGTTTAAAGGTTGTCAAACGTTGTTTCTCGTTGTATATCCTTTAATTCTAGAGTTAAATTGATAAATAACGTGTACGAATTTGTTTAACGCATTTGTTTTGGTTACTCGACGTCTCCGTTCTCGTGTAGCATACATATTGCGTTTTTTTTTTTATTTGCTTACCGGGCTAAAGGTTAGTATGTTTAAAATACGTAAGTCGTTTTGTTCAACAAATTTAAGTAGATAACTCATCAGTTGTTTGCATCAGAGCGACAATTTTTGAGATAGTTATTAAAACTGTTTAAAGGTTCTCAAACGTTGTTTCTCGTTATATATCCTTTAATTCTAGAGTTAAATTGATAAATAACGTGTACGAATTTGTTTAACGCATTTGTTTTGGTTACTCGACGTCTCCGTTCTCGTGTAGCCTACATATTGCGTTTTTTTTTTAATTTGCTTACCGGGCTAAAGGTTAGCATGTTTAAAATACGTAAGTCGTTTTGTTCAACAAATTTGAGTAGATAACTCATCAGTTGTTTGCATCAGAGCGACAATTTTTGAGATAGTTATTAAAACTGTTTAAAGGTTGTCAAACGTTGTTTCTCGTTGTATATCCTTTAATTCTAGAGTTAAATTGATAAATAACGTGTACGAATTTGTTTAACGCATTTGTTTTGGTTACTCGACGTCTCCGTTCTCGTGTAGCCTACATATTGCGTTTTTTTTTAATTTGCTTACCGGGCTAAAGGTTAGCATGTTTAAAATACGTAAGTCGTTTTGTTCATCAAATTAAAGTAGATAACTCATCAGTTGTTTGCATCAGAGCGACAATTTTTGAGATAGTTATTAAAACTGTTTAAAGGTTGTCAAACGTTGTTTCTCGTTGTATATCCTTTAATTCTAGAGTTAAATTGATAAATAACGTGTACGAATTTGTTTAACGCATTTGTTTTGGTTACTCGACGTCTCCGTTCTCGTGTCGCCTACATATTGCGTTTTTTTTTTAATTTGCTTACCGGGCTAAAGGTTAGCATGTTTAAAATACGTAAGTCGTTTTGTTCATCAAATTTAAATAGATAACTCATCAGTTGTTTGCATCAGAGCGACAATTTTTGAGATAGTTATTAAAACTGTTTAAAGGTTGTCAAACGTTGTTTCTCGTTGTATATCCTTTAATTCTAGAGTTAAATTGATAAATAACGTGTACGAATTTGTTTAACGCATTTGTTTTGGTTACTAGACGTCTCCGTTCTCGTGTAGCCTACATATTGCGTTTTTTTTTTTAATTTGCTTACCGGGCTAAAGGTTAGCATGCCTAAAATACGTAAGTCGTTTTGTTCAACAAATTTAAGTAGATAACTCATCAGTTGTTTGCATCAGAGCGATAATTTTTGAGATAGTTATTAAAACTATTTAAAGGTTGTCAAACGTTGTTTCTCGTTGTATATCCTTTAATTCTAGAGTTAAATTGATAAATAACGTGTACGAATTTGTTTAACGCATTTGTTTTGGTTACTCGACGTCTCCGTTCTCGTGTCGCCTACATATTACGTTTTTTTTTTAATTTGCTTACCGGGCTAAAGGTTAGCATGTTTAAAATACGTAAGTCGTTTTGTTCATCACATTTAAGTAGATAACTCATCAGTTGTTTGCATCAGAGCGACTATTTTTGAGATAGTTATTAAAACTGTTTAAAGGTTGTCAAACGTTGTTTCTCGTTGTATATCCTTTAATTCTAGAGTTAAATTGATAAATAACGTGTACGAATTTGTTTAACGCATTTGTTTTGGTTACTCGACGTCTCCGTTCTCGTGTAGCCTACATATTGCGTTTTTTTTTTAATTTGCTTACCGAGCTAAAGGTTAGCATGTTTAAAATACGTAAGTCGTTTTGTTCAACAAATTTGAGTAGATAACTCAGCAGTTGTTTGCATCAGAGCGACAATTTTTGAGATAGTTATTAAAACTGTTTAAAGGTTGTCAAACGTTGTTTCTCGTTGTATATCCTTTAATTCTAGAGTTAAATTGATAAATAACGTGTACGAATTTGTTTAACGCATTTGTTTTGGTTACTCGACGTCTCCGTTCTCGTGTAGCCTACATATTGCGTTTTTTTTTTAATTTGCTTACCGGGCTAAAGGCTAGCATGTTTAAAATACGTAAGTCGTTTTGTTCATCAAATTTAAGTAGATAACTCATCAGTTGTTTGCATCAGAGCGACAATTTTTGAGATAGTTATTAAAACTGTTTAAAGGTTGTCAAACGTTGTTTCTCGTTGTATATCCTTTAATTCTAGAGTTAAATTGATAAATAACGTGTACGAATATGTTTAACGCATTTGGTTTGGTTACTCGACGTCTCCGTTCTCGTGTCGCCTACATATTGCGTTTTTTTTTAATTTGCTTACCGGGCTAAAGGTTAGCATGTTTAAAATACGTAAGTCGTTTTGTTCATCAAATTTAAGTAGATAACTCATAAGTTGTTTACATCAGAGCGACAATTTTTGAGATAGTTATTAAAACTGTTTAAAGGTTGTCAAACGTTGTTTCTCGTTGTATATCCTTTAATTCTAGAGTTAAATTGATAAATAACGTGTACGAATTTGTTTAACGCATTTGTTTTGGTTACTCGACGTCTCCGTTCTCGTGTAGCCTACATATTGCGTTTTTTTTTTAATTTGCTTACCGGGCTAAAGGTTAGCATGCTTAAAATACGTAAGTCGTTTTGTTCAACAAATTTAAGTAGATAACTCATCAGTTGTTTGCATCAGAGCGATAATTTTTGAGATAGTTATTAAAACTATTTAAAGGTTGTCAAACGTTGTTTGTCGTTGTATATCCTTTAATTCTAGAGTTAAATTGATAAATAACGTGTACGAATTTGTTTAACGCATTTGTTTTGGTTACTCGACGTCTCCGTTCTCGTGTAGCCTACATATTGCGTTTTTTTTTTAATTTGCTTACCGGGCTAAAGGTTAGCATGTTTAAAATACGTAAGTCGTTTTGTTCAACAAATTTGAGTAGATAACTCATCAGTTGTTTGCATCAGAGCGACAATTTTTGAGATAGTTATTAAAACTGTTTAAAGGTTGTCAAACGTTGTTTCTCGTTGTATATCCTTTAATTCTAGAGTTAAATTGATAAATAACGTGTACGAATTTGTTTAACGCATTTGTTTTGGTTACTCGACGTCTCCGTTCTCGTGTAGCCTACATATTGCGTTTTTTTTTTAATTTGCTTACCGGGCTAAAGGTTAGCATGCTTAAAATACGTAAGTCGTTTTGTTCAACAAATTTAAGTAGATAACTCATCAGTTGTTTGCATCAGAGCGACAATTTTTGAGATAGTTATTAAAACTGTTTAAAGGTTGTCAAACGTTGTTTCTCGTTGTATATCCTTTAATTCTAGAGTTAAATTGATAAATAACGTGTACGAATTTGTTTAACGCATTTGTTTTGGTTACTCGACGTCTCCGTTCTCGTGTAGCCTACATATTGCGTTTTTTTTTTAATTTGCTTACCGGGCTAAAGATTAGCATGCTTAAAATACGTAAGTCGTTTTGTTCAACAAATTTAAGTAGATAACTCATCAGTTGTTTGCATCAGAGCGACAATTTTTGAGATAGTTATTAAAACTGTTTAAAGGTTGTCAAACGTTGTTTCTCGTTGTATATCCTTTAATTCTAGAGTTAAATTGATAAATAACGTGTACGAATTTGTTTAACGCATTTGTTTTGGTTACTCGACGTCTCCGTTATCGTGTAGCCTACATATTGCGTTTTTTTTTAATTTGCTTACCGGGCTAAAGGTTAGCATGTTTAAAATACGTAAGTCGTTTTGTTCAACAAATTTAAGTAGATAACTCATCAGTTGTTTGCATCAGAGCGATAATTTTTGAGATAGTTATTAAAACTGTTTAAAGGTTGTCAAACGTTGTTTCTCGTTGTATATCCTTTAATTCTAGAGTTAAATTGATAAATAACGTGTACGAATTTGTTTAACGCATTTGTTTTGGTTACTCGACGTCTCTGTTCTCGTGTAGCCTACATATTGCGTTTTTTTTTTTAATTTGCTTACCGGGCTAAAGGTTAGCATGCTTAAAATACGTAAGTCGTTTTGTTCAACAAATTTGAGTAGATAACTCATCAGTTGTTTGCATCAGAGCGACAATTTTTGAGATAGTTATTAAAACTGTTTAAAGGTTGTCAAACGTTGTTTCTCGTTGTATATCCTTTAATTCTAGAGTTAAATTGATAAATAACGTGTACGAATTTGTTTAACGCATTTGTTTTGGTTACTCGACGTCTCCGTTCTCGTGTAGCCTACATATTGCGTTTTTTTTTTAATTTGCTTACCGGGCTAAACGTTAGCATGTTTAAAATACGTAAGTCGTTTTGTTCAACAAATTTGAGTAGATAACTCATCAGTTGTTTGCATCAGAGCGACAATTTTTGAGATAGTTATTAAAACTGTTTAAAGGTTGTCAAACGTTGTTTCTCGTTGTATATCCTTTAATTCTAGAGTTAAATTGATAAATAACGTGTACGAATTTGTTTAACGCATTTGTTTTGGTTACTCGACGTCTCCGTTCTCGTGTAGCCTACATATTGCGTTTTTTTTTTTAATTTGCTTACCGGGCTAAAGGTTAGCATGTTTAAAATACGTAAGTCGTTTTGTTCAACAAATTTGAGTAGATAACTCATCAGTTGTTTGCATCAGAGCGACAATTTTTGAGATAGTTATTAAAACTGTTTAAAGGTTGTCAAACGTTGCTTCTCGTTGTATATCCTTTAATTCTAGAGTTAAATTGATAAATAACGTGTACGAATTTGTTTAACGCATTTGTTTTGGTTACTCGACGTCTCCGTTCTCGTGTAGCCTACATATTGCGTTTTTTTTTTAATTTGCTTACCGGGCTAAAGGTTAGCATGTTTAAAATACGTAAGTCGTTTTGTTCATCAAATTTAAGTAGATAACTCATCAGTTGTTTGCATCAGAGCGACAATTTTTGAGATAGTTATTAAAACTGTTTAAAGGTTGTCAAACGTTGTTTCTCGTTGTATATCCTTTAATTCTAGAGTTAAATTGATAAATAACGTGTACGAATTTGTTTAACGCATTTGGTTTGGTTACTCGACGTCTCCGTTCTCGTGTAGCCTACATATTGCGTTTTTTTTTTAATTTGCTTACCGGGCTAAAGGTTAGCATGTTTAAAATACGTAAGTCGTTTTGTTCATCAAATTAAAGTAGATAACTCATCAGTTGTTTGCATCAGAGCGACAATTTTTGAGATAGTTATTAAAACTGTTTAAAGGTTGTCAAACGTTGTTTCTCGTTGTATATCCTTTAATTCTAGAGTTAAATTGATAAATAACGTGTACGAATTTGTTTAACGCATTTGGTTTGGTTACTCGACGTCTCCGTTCTCGTGTAGCCTACATATTGCGTTTTTTTTTAATTTGCTTACCGGGCTAAAGGTTAGCATGTTTAAAATACGTAAGTCGTTTTGTTCATCAAATTAAAGTAGATAACTCATCAGTTGTTTGCATCAGAGCGACAATTTTTGAGATAGTTATTAAAACTGTTTAAAGGTTGTCAAACGTTGTTTCTCGTTGTATATCCTTTAATTCTAGAGTTAAATTGATAAATAACGTGTACGAATTTGTTTAAACGCATTTGTTTTGGTTACTCGACGTCTCCGTTCTCGTGTCGCCTACATATTGCGTTTTTTTTTTAATTTGCTTACCGGGCTAAAGGTTAGCATGTTTAAAATACGTAAGTCGTTTTGTTCATCAAATTTAAATAGATAACTCATCAGTTGTTTGCATCAGAGCGACAATTTTTGAGATAGTTATTAAAACTGTTTAAAGGTTGTCAAACGTTGTTTCTCGTTGTATATCCTTTAATTCTAGAGTTAAATTGATAAATAACGTGTACGAATTTGTTTAACGCATTTGTTTTGGTTACTAGACGTCTCCGTTCTCGTGTAGCCTACATATTGCGTTTTTTTTTTTAATTTGCTTACCGGGCTAAAGGTTAGCATGCCTAAAATACGTAAGTCGTTTTGTTCAACAAATTTAAGTAGATAACTCATCAGTTGTTTGCATCAGAGCGATAATTTTTGAGATAGTTATTAAAACTATTTAAAGGTTGTCAAACGTTGTTTCTCGTTGTATATCCTTTAATTCTAGAGTTAAATTGATAAATAACGTGTACGAATTTGTTTAACGCATTTGTTTTGGTTACTCGACGTCTCCGTTCTCGTGTCGCCTACATATTACGTTTTTTTTTTAATTTGCTTACCGGGCTAAAGGTTAGCATGTTTAAAATACGTAAGTCGTTTTGTTCATCAAATTTAAGTAGATAACTCATCAGTTGTTTGCATCAGAGCGACTATTTTTGAGATAGTTATTAAAACTGTTTAAAGGTTGTCAAACGTTGTTTCTCGTTGTATATCCTTTAATTCTAGAGTTAAATTGATAAATAACGTGTACGAATTTGTTTAACGCATTTGTTTTGGTTACTCGACGTCTCCGTTCTCGTGTAGCCTACATATTGCGTTTTTTTTTTAATTTGCTTACCGAGCTAAAGGTTAGCATGTTTAAAATACGTAAGTCGTTTTGTTCAACAAATTTGAGTAGATAACTCAGCAGTTGTTTGCATCAGAGCGACAATTTTTGAGATAGTTATTAAAACTGTTTAAAGGTTGTCAAACGTTGTTTCTCGTTGTATATCCTTTAATTCTAGAGTTAAATTGATAAATAACGTGTACGAATTTGTTTAACGCATTTGTTTTGGTTACTCGACGTCTCCGTTCTCGTGTAGCCTACATATTGCGTTTTTTTTTTAATTTGCTTACCGGGCTAAAGGCTAGCATGTTTAAAATACGTAAGTCGTTTTGTTCATCAAATTTAAGTAGATAACTCATCAGTTGTTTGCATCAGAGCGACAATTTTTGAGATAGTTATTAAAACTGTTTAAAGGTTGTCAAACGTTGTTTCTCGTTGTATATCCTTTAATTCTAGAGTTAAATTGATAAATAACGTGTACGAATATGTTTAACGCATTTGGTTTGGTTACTCGACGTCTCCGTTCTCGTGTCGCCTACATATTGCGTTTTTTTTTAATTTGCTTACCGGGCTAAAGGTTAGCATGTTTAAAATACGTAAGTCGTTTTGTTCATCAAATTTAAGTAGATAACTCATCAGTTGTTTACATCAGAGCGACAATTTTTGAGATAGTTATTAAAACTGTTTAAAGGTTGTCAAACGTTGTTTCTCGTTGTATATCCTTTAATTCTAGAGTTAAATTGATAAATAACGTGTACGAATTTGTTTAACGCATTTGTTTTGGTTACTCGACGTCTCCGTTCTCGTGTAGCCTACATATTGCGTTTTTTTTTTAATTTGCTTACCGGGCTAAAGGTTAGCATGCTTAAAATACGTAAGTCGTTTTGTTCAACAAATTTAAGTAGATAACTCATCAGTTGTTTGCATCAGAGCGATAATTTTTGAGATAGTTATTAAAACTATTTAAAGGTTGTCAAACGTTGTTTGTCGTTGTATATCCTTTAATTCTAGAGTTAAATTGATAAATAACGTGTACGAATTTGTTTAACGCATTTGTTTTGGTTACTCGACGTCTCCGTTCTCGTGTAGCCTACATATTGCGTTTTTTTTTTAATTTGCTTACCGGGCTAAAGGTTAGCATGTTTAAAATACGTAAGTCGTTTTGTTCAACAAATTTGAGTAGATAACTCATCAGTTGTTTGCATCAGAGCGACAATTTTTGAGATAGTTATTAAAACTGTTTAAAGGTTGTCAAACGTTGTTTCTCGTTGTATATCCTTTAATTCTAGAGTTAAATTGATAAATAACGTGTACGAATTTGTTTAACGCATTTGTTTTGGTTACTCGACGTCTCCGTTCTCGTGTAGCCTACATATTGCGTTTTTTTTTTAATTTGCTTACCGGGCTAAAGGTTAGCATGCTTAAAATACGTAAGTCGTTTTGTTCAACAAATTTAAGTAGATAACTCATCAGTTGTTTGCATCAGAGCGACAATTTTTGAGATAGTTATTAAAACTGTTTAAAGGTTGTCAAACGTTGTTTCTCGTTGTATATCCTTTAATTCTAGAGTTAAATTGATAAATAACGTGTACGAATTTGTTTAACGCATTTGTTTTGGTTACTCGACGTCTCCGTTATCGTGTAGCCTACATATTGCGTTTTTTTTTAATTTGCTTACCGGGCTAAAGGTTAGCATGTTTAAAATACGTAAGTCGTTTTGTTCAACAAATTTAAGTAGATAACTCATCAGTTGTTTGCATCAGAGCGATAATTTTTGAGATAGTTATTAAAACTGTTTAAAGGTTGTCAAACGTTGTTTCTCGTTGTATATCCTTTAATTCTAGAGTTAAATTGATAAATAACGTGTACGAATTTGTTTAACGCATTTGTTTTGGTTACTCGACGTCTCCGTTCTCGTGTAGCCTACATATTGCGTTTTTTTTTTTAATTTGCTTACCGGGCTAAAGGTTAGCATGCTTAAAATACGTAAGTCGTTTTGTTCAACAAATTTGAGTAGATAACTCATCAGTTGTTTGCATCAGAGCGACAATTTTTGAGATAGTTATTAAAACTGTTTAAAGGTTGTCAAACGTTGTTTCTCGTTGTATATCCTTTAATTCTAGAGTTAAATTGATAAATAGCGTGTACGAATTTGTTTAACGCATTTGTTTTGGTTACTCGACGTCTCCGTTCTCGTGTAGCCTACATATTGCGTTTTTTTTTTTAATTTGCTTACCGGGCTAAACGTTAGCATGTTTAAAATACGTAAGTCGTTTTGTTCAACAAATTTGAGTAGATAACTCATCAGTTGTTTGCATCAGAGCGACAATTTTTGAGATAGTTATTAAAACTGTTTAAAGGTTGTCAAACGTTGTTTCTCGTTGTATATCCTTTAATTCTAGAGTTAAATTGATAAATAACGTGTACGAATTTGTTTAACGCATTTGTTTTGGTTACTCGACGTCTCCGTTCTCGTGTAGCCTACATATTGCGTTTTTTTTTTTTAATTTGCTTACCGGGCTAAAGGTTAGCATGTTTAAAATACGTAAGTCGTTTTGTTCATCAAATTTAAGTAGATAACTCATCAGTTGTTTGCATCAGAGCGACAATTTTTGAGATAGTTATTAAAACTGTTTAAAGGTTGTCAAACGTTGTTTCTCGTTGTATATCCTTTAATTCTAGAGTTAAATTGATAAATAACGTGTACGAATTTGTTTAACGCATTTGGTTTGGTTACTCGACGTCTCCGTTCTCGTGTAGCCTACATATTGCGTTTTTTTTTTTAATTTGCTTACCGGGCTAAAGGTTAGCATGTTTAAAATACGTAAGTCGTTTTGTTCATCAAATTTAAGTAGATAACTCATCAGTTGTTTGCATCAGAGCGACAATTTTTGAGATAGTTATTAAAAACTGTTTAAAGGTTGTCAAACGTTGTTTCTCGTTGTATATATCCTTTAATTCTAGAGTTAAATTGATAAATAACGTGTACGAATTTGTTTAACGCATTTGTTTTGGTTACTCGACGTCTCCGTTCTCGTGTAGCATACATATTGCGTTTTTTTTTTTAATTTGCTTACCGGGCTAAAGGTTAGTATGTTTAAAATACGTAAGTCGTTTTGTTCAACAAATTTAAGTAGATAACTCATCAGTTGTTTGCATCAGAGCGACAATTTTTGAGATAGTTATTAAAACTGTTTAAAGGTTGTCAAACGTTGTTTCTCGTTATATATCCTTTAATTCTAGAGTTAAATTGATAAATAACGTGTACGAATTTGTTTAACGCATTTGTTTTGGTTACTCGACGTCTCCGTTCTCGTGTAGCCTACATATTGCGTTTTTTTTTTTAATTTGCTTACCGGGCTAAAGGTTAGCATGTTTAAAATACGTAAGTCGTTTTGTTCAACAAATTTGAGTAGATAACTCATCAGTTGTTTGCATCAGAGCGACAATTTTTGAGATAGTTATTAAAACTGTTTAAAGGTTGTCAAACGTTGTTTCTCGTTGTATATCCTTTAATTCTAGAGTTAAATTGATAAATAACGTGTACGAATTTGTTTAACGCATTTGTTTTGGTTACTCGACGTCTCCGTTCTCGTGTAGCCTACATATTGCGTTTTTTTTTAATTTGCTTACCGGGCTAAAGGTTAGCATGTTTAAAATACGTAAGTCGTTTTGTTCATCAAATTTAAGTAGATAACTCATCAGTTGTTTGCATCAGAGCGACAATTTTTGAGATAGTTATTAAAACTGTTTAAAGGTTTTCGAACGTTGTTTCTAGTTGTATATCCTTTAATTCTAGAGTTAAATTGATAAATAACGTGTACGAATTTGTTTAACGCATTTGTTTTGGTTACTCGACGTCTCCGTTCTCGTGTAGCCTACATATTGCGTTTTTTTTTTTAATTTGCTTACCGGGCTAAAGGTTAGCATGCTTAAAATACGTAAGTCGTTTTGTTCAACAAATTTAAGTAGATAACTCATCAGTTGTTTGCATCAGAGCGACAATTTTTGAGATAGTTATTAAAACTGTTTAAAGGTTGTCAAACGTTGTTTCTCGTTGTATATCCTTTAATTCTAGAGTTAAGTTGATAAATAACGTGTACGAATTTGTTTAACGCATTTGTTTTGGTTACTCGACGTCTCCGTTCTCGTGTAGCCTACATATTGCGTTTTTTTTTTAATTTGCTTACCGGGCTAAAGGTTAGCATGTTTAAAATACGTAAGTCGTTTTGTTCAACAAATTTGAGTAGATAACTCATCAGCTGTTTGCATCAGAGCGACAATTTTTGAGATAGTTATTAAAACTGTTTAAAGGTTGTCAAACGTTGTTTCTCGTTGTATATCCTTTAATTCTAGAGTTAAATTCATAAATAACGTGTACGAATTTGTTTAACGCATTTGTTTTGGTTACTCGACGTCTCCGTTCTCGTGTAGCCTACATATTGCGTTTTTTTTTTTAATTTGCTTACCGGGCTAAAGGTTAGCATGCTTAAAATACGTAAGTCGTTTTGTTCAACAAATTTAAGTAGATAACTCATCAGTTGTTTGCATCAGAGCGATAATTTTTGAGATAGTTATTAAAACTGTTTAAAGGTTGTCAAACGTTGTTTCTCGTTGTATATCCTTTAATTCTAGAGTTAAATTGATAAATAACGTGTACGAATTTGTTTAACGCATTTGTTTTGGTTACTCGACGTCTCCGTTCTCGTGTAGCCTACATATTGCGTTTTTTTTTTTTAATTTGCTTACCGGGCTAAAGGTTAGCATGCTTAAAATACGTAAGTCGTTTTGTTCAACAAATTTAAGTAGATAACTCATCAGTTGTTTGCATCAGAGCGACAATTTTTGAGATAGTTATTAAAACTGTTTAAAGGTTGTCAAACGTTGTTTCTCGTTGTATATCCTTTAATTCTAGAGTTAAATTGATAAATAACGTGTACGAATTTGTTTAACGCATTTGCTTTGGTTACTCGACGTCTCCGTTCTCGTGTAGCCTACATATTGCGTTTTTTTTTTAATTTGCTTACCGGGCTAAAGGTTAGCATGTTTAAAATACGTAAGTCGTTTTGTTCATCAAATTTAAGTAGATAACTCATCAGTTGTTTGCATCAGAACGACAATTTTTGAGATAGTTATTAAAACTGTTTAAAGGTTGTCAAACGTTGTTTCTCGTTGTATATCCTTTAATTCTAGAGTTAAATTGATAAATAACGTGTACGAATTTGTTTAACGCATTTGTTTTGGTTACTCGACGTCTCCGTTCTCGTGTAGCCTACATATTGCGTTTTTTTTTAATTTGCTTACCGGGCTAAAGGTTAGCATGTTTAAAATACGTAAGTCGTTTTGTTCATCAAATTTAAGTTGATAACTCATCAGTTGTTTGCATCAGAGCGACCATTTTTGAGATAGTTATTAAAACTGTTTAAAGGTTGTCAAACGTTGTTTCTCGTTGTATATCCTTTAATTCTAGAGTTAAATTGATAAATAACGTGTACGAATTTGTTTAACGCATTTGTTTTGGTTACTCGACGTCTCCGTTCTCGTGTAGCCTACATATTGGGTTTTTTTTTAATTTGCTTACCGGGCTAAAGGTTAGCATGTTTAAAATACGTAAGTCGTTTTGTTCATCAAATTTAAGTAGATAACTCATCAGTTGTTTGCATCAGAGCGACAATTTTTGAGATAGTTATTAAAACTGTTTAAAGGTTGTCAAACGTTGTTTCTCGTTGTATATCCTTTAATTCTAGAGTTAAATTGATAAATAACGTGTACGAATTTGTTTAACGCATTTGTTTTGGTTACTCGACGTCTCCGTTCTCGTGTAGCCTACATATTGCGTTTTTTTTTTAATTTGCTTACCGGGCTAAAGGTTAGCATGTTTAAAATACGTAAGTCGTTTTGTTCATCAAATTTAAGTAGATAACTCATCAGTTGTTTGTATCAGAGCGACAATTTTTGAGATAGTTATTAAAACTGTTTAAAGGTTGTCAAACGTTGTTTCTCGTTGTATATCCTTTAATTCTAGAGTTAAATTGATAAATAACGTGTACGAATTTGTTTAACGCATTTGTTTTGGTTACTCGACGTCTCCGTTCTCGTGTAGCCTACATATTGCGTTTTTTTTTAATTTGCTTACCGGGCTAAAGGTTAGCATGTTTAAAATACGTAAGTCGTTTTGTTCAACAAATTTAAGTAGATAACTCATCAGTTGTTTGCATCAGAGCGACAATTTTTGAGATAGTTATTAAAACTGTTTAAAGGTTGTCAAACGTTGTTTCTCGTTGTATATCCTTTAATTGTAGAGTTAAATTGATAAATAACGTGTACGAATTTGTTTAACGCATTTGTTTTGGTTACTCGACGTCTCCGTTCTCGTGTAGCCTACATATTGCGTTTTTTTTTTAAATTTGCTTACCGGGCTAAAGGTTAGCATGTTTAAAATACGTAAGTCGTTTTGTTCAACAAATTTAAGTAGATAACTCATCAGTTGTTTGCATCAGAGCGACAATTTTTGAGATAGTTATTAAAACTGTTTAAAGGTTGTCAAACGTTGTTTCTCGTTGTATATCCTTTAATTCTAGAGTTAAATTGATAAATAACATGTACGAATTTGTTTAACGCATTTGTTTTGGTTACTCGACGTCTCCGTTCTCGTGTAGCCTACATATTGCGTTTTTTTTTTTTAATTTGCTTACCGGGCTAAAGGTTAGCAGGTTTAAAATACGTAAGTCGTTTTGTTCAACAAATTTAAGTAGATAACTCATCAGTTGTTTGCATCAGAGCGATAATTTTTGAGATAGTTATTAAAACTGTTTAAAGGTTGTCAAACGTTGTTTCTCGTTGTATATCCTTTAATTCTAGAGTTAAATTGATAAATAACGTGTACGAATTTGTTTAACGCATTTGTTTTGGTTACTCGACGTCTCCGTTCTCGTGTAGCCTACATATTGCGTTTTTTTTTTAATTTGCTTACCGGGCTAAAGGTTAGCATGTTTAAAATACGTAAGTCGTTTTGTTCATCAAATTTAAGTAGATAACTCATCAGTTGTTTGCATCAGAGCGATAATTTTTGAGATAGTTATTAAAACTGTTTAAAGGTTGTCAAACGTTGTTTCTCGTTGTATATCCTTTAATTCTAGAGTTAAATTGATAAATAACGTGTACGAATTTGTTTAACGCATTTGTTTTGGTTACTCGACGTCTCCGTTCTCGCGTAGCCTACATATTGCGTTTTTTTTTTTTAATTTGCTTACCGGGCTAAAGGTTAGCATGTTTAAAATACGTAAGTCGTTTTGTTCATCAAATTTAAGTAGATAACTCATCAGTTGTTTGCATCAGAGCGATAATTTTTGAGATAGTTATTAAAACTGTTTAAAGGTTGTCAAACGTTGTTTCTCGTTGTATATCCTTTAATTCTAGAGTTAAATTGATAAATAACGTGTACGAATTTGTTTAACGCATTTGTTTTGGTTACTCGACGTCTCCGTTCTCGTGTAGCCTACATATTGCGTTTTTTTTTTAATTTGCTTACCGGGCTAAAGGTTAGCATGTTTAAAATACGTAAGTCGTTTTGTTCAACAAACTTAAGTAGATAACTCATCAGTTGTTTGCATCAGAGCGATAATTTTTGAGATAGTTATTAAAACTGTTTAAAGGTTGTCAAACGTTGTTTCTCGTTGTATATCCTTTAATTCTAGAGTTAAATTGATAAATAACGTGTACGAATTTGTTTAACGTAATTGTTTTGGTTACTAGACGTCTCCGTTCTCGTGTAGCCTACATATTGCGTTTTTTTTTTAATTTGCTTACCGGGCTAAAGGTTAGCATGTTTAAAATACGTAAGTCGTTTTGTTCAACAAATTTGAGTAGATAACTCATCAGTTGTTTGCATCAGAGCGATAATTTTTGAGATAGTTATTAAAACTGTTTAATGGTTGTCAAACGTTGTTTCTCGTTGTATATCCTTTAATTCTAGAGTTAAATTGATAAATAACGTGTACGAATTTGTTTAACGTATTTGTTTTGGTTACTCGACGTCTCCGTTCTCGTGTAGCCTACATATTGCGTTTTTTTTTTAATTTGCTTACCGGGCTAAAGGTTAGCATGTTTAAAATACGTAAGTCGTTTTGTTCAACAAATTTAAGTAGATAACTCATCAGTTGTTTGCATCAGAGCGATAATTTTTGACATAGTTATTAAAACTGTTTAAAGGTTGTCAAACGTTGTTTCTCGTTGTATATCCTTTAATTCTAGAGTTAAATTGATAAATAACGTGTACGAATTTGGTTAACGCATTTGTTTTGGTTACTCGACGTCTCCGTTCTCGTGTAGCCTACATATTGCGTTTTTTTTTAAATTTGCTTACCGGGCTAAAGGTTAGCATGTTTAAAATACGTAAGTCGTTTTGTTCAACAAATTTAAGTAGATAACTCATCAGTTGTTTGCATCAGAGCGACAATTTTTGAGATAGTTATTAAAACTGTTTAAAGGTTGTCAAACGTTGTTTCTCGTTGTATATCCTTTAATTCTAGAGTTAAATTGATAAATAACGTGTACGAATTTGTTTAACGCATTTGTTTTGGTTACTCGACGTCTCCGTTCTCGTGTAGCCTACATATTGCGTTTTTTTTTTAATTTGCTTACCGGGCTAAAGGTTAGCATGTTTAAAATACGTAAGTCGTTTTGTTCAACAAATTTAAGTAGATAACTCATCAGTTGTTTGCATCAGAGCGACAATTTTTGAGATAGTTATTAAAACTGTTTAAAGGTTGTCAAACGTTGTTTCTCGTTGTATATCCTTTAATTCTAGAGTTAAATTGATAAATAACGTGTACGAATTTGTTTAACGCATTTGTTTTGGTTACTCGACGTCTCCGTTCTCGTGTAGCCTACATATTGCGTTTTTTTTTTAATTTGCTTACCGGGCTAAAGGTTAGCATGTTTAAAATACGTAAGTCGTTTTGTTCAACAAATTTGAGTAGATAACTCATCAGTTGTTTGCATCAGAGCGACAATTTTTGAGATAGTTATTAAAACTGTTTAAAGGTTGTCAAACGTTGTTTCTCGTTGTATATCCTTTAATTCTAGAGTTAAATTGATAAATAACGTGTACGAATTTGTTTAACGCATTTGTTTTGGTTACTCGACGTCTCCGTTCTCGTGTAGCCTACATATTGCGTTTTTTTTTTAATTTGCTTACCGGGCTAAAGGTTAGCATGTTTAAAATACGTAAGTCGTTTTGTTCAACAAATTTGAGTAGATAACTCATCAGTTGTTTGCATCAGAGCGACAATTTTTGAGATAGTTATTAAAACTGTTTAAAGGTTGTCAAACGTTGTTTCTCGTTGTATATCCTTTAATTCTAGAGTTAAATTGATAAATAACGTGTAACGCATTTGTTTTGGTTACTCGACGTCTCCGTTCTCGTGTAGCCTACATATTGCGTTTTTTTTTTTAATTTGCTTACCGGGCTAAAGGTTAGCATGCTTAAAATACGTAAGTCGTTTTGTTCAGCAAATTTAAGTAGATAACTCATCAGTTGTTTGCATCAGAGCGACAATTTTTGAGATAGTTATTAAAACTGTTTAAAGGTTGTCAAACGTTGTTTCTCGTTGTATATCCTTTAATTCTAGATTTAAATTGATAAATAACGTGTACGAATTTGTTTAACGCATTTGTTTTGGTTACTCGACGTCTCCGTTCTCGTGTAGCCTACATATTGCGTTTTTTTTTTAATTTGCTTACCGGGCTAAAGGTTAGCATGTTTAAAATAGGTAAGTCGTTTTGTTCAACAAATTTAAGTAGATAACTCATCAGTTGTTTGCATCAGAGCGACAATTTTTGAGATAGTTATTAAAACTGTTTAAAGGTTGTCAAACGTTGTTTCTCGTTGTATATCCTCTAATTCTAGAGTTAAATTGATAAATAACGTGTACGAATTTGTTTAACGCATTTGTGATGGTTACTCGACGTCTCCGTTCTCGTGTAGCCTACATATTGCGTTTTTTTTTTTAATTTGCTTACCGGGCTAAAGGTTAGCATGTTTAAAATACGTAAGTCGTTTTGTTCATCAAATTTAAGTAGATAACTCATCAGTTGTTTGCATCAGAGCGACAATTTTTGAGATAGTTATTAAAACTCTTTAAAGGTTGTCAAACGTTGTTTCTCGTTGTATATCCTTTAATTCTATAGTTAAATTGATAAATAACGTTTACGAATTTGTTTAACGCATTTCTTTTGGTTACTCGACGTCTCTGTTCTCGTGTAGCCTACATATTGCGTTTTTTTTTTTAATTTGCTTACCGGGCTAAAGGTTAGCATATTTAAAATACGTAAGTCGTTTTGTTCAACAAATTTAAGTAGATAACTCATCAGTTGTTTGCATCAGAGCGATAATTTTTGAGATAGTTATTAAAACTGTTTAAAGGTTGTCAAACGTTGTTTCTCGTTGTATATCCTTTAATTCTAGAGTTAAATTGATAAATAACGTTTACGAATTTGTTTAACGCATTTGTTTTGGTTACTCGACGTCTCCGTTCTCGTGTAGCCTACATATTGTGTTTTTTTTTTAATTTGCTTACCGGGCTAAAGGTTAGCATGCTTAAAATACGTAAGTCGTTTTGTTCAACAAATTTAAGTAGATAACTCATCAGTTGTTTGCATCAGAGCGACAATTTTTGAGATAGTTATTAAAACTGTTTAAAGGTTGTCAAACGTTGTTTCTCGTTGTATATCCTTTAATTCTAGAGTTAAATTGATAAATAACGTGTACGAATTTGTTTAACGCATTTTTTTTGGTTACTCGACGTCTCCGTTCTCGTGTAGCCTACATATTGCGTTTTTTTTTTTAATTTGCTTACCGGGCTAAAGGTTAGCATGTTTAAAATACGTAAGTCGTTTTGTTCATCAAATTTAAGTAGATAACTCATCAGTTGTTTGCATCATAGCGATAATTTTTGAGATAGTTATTAAAACTGTTTAAAGGTTGTCAAACGTTGTTTCTCGTTGTATATCCTTTAATTCTAGAGTTAAATTGATAAATAACGTGTACGAATTTGTTTAACGCATTTGTTTTGGTTACTCGACGTCTCCGTTCTCGTGTAGCCTACATATTGCGTTTTTTTTTTTAATTTGCTTACCGGGCTAAAGGTTAGCATGTTTAAAATACGCAAGTCGTTTTGTTCATCAAATTTAAGTAGATAACTCATCAGTTGTTTGCATCAGAGCGATAATTTTTGAGATAGTTATTAAAACTGTTTAAAGGTTGTCAAACGTTGTTTCTCGTTGTATATCCTTTAATTCTAGAGTTAAATTGATAAATAACGTGTACGAATTTGTTTAACGTATTTGTTTTGGTTACTAGACGTCTCCGTTCTCGTGTAGCCTACATATTGGGTTTTTTTTTTAATTTGCTTACCGGGCTAAAGGTTAGCATGTTTAAAATACGTAAGTCGTTTTGTTCAACAAATTTGAGTAGATAACTCATCAGTTGTTTGCATCAGAGCGATAATTTTTGAGATAGTTATTAAAACTGTTTAAAGGTTGTCAAACGTTGTTTCTCGTTGTATATCCTTTAATTCTAGAGTTAAATTGATAAATAACGTGTACGAATTTGTTTAACGTATTTCTTTTGGTTACTCGACGTCTCCGTTCTCGTGTAGCCTACATATTGCGTTTTTTTTTTTAATTTGCTTACCGGGCTAAAGGTTAGCATGTTTAAAATACGTAAGTCGTTTTGTTCAACAAATTTGAGTAGATAACTCATCAGTTGTTTGCATCAGAGCGATAATTTTTGAGATAGTTATTAAAACTGTTTAAAGGTTGTCAAACGTTGTTTCTCGTTGTATATCCTTTAATTCTAGAGTTAAATTGATAAATAACGTGTACGAATTTGTTTAACGTATTTCTTTTGGTTACTCGACGTCTCCGTTCTCGTGTAGCCTACATATTGCGTTTTTTTTTTTAATTTGCTTACCGGGCTAAAGGTTAGCATGTTTAAAATACGTAAGTCGTTTTGTTCAACAAATTTAAGTAGATAACTCATCAGTTGTTTGCATCAGAGCGACAATTTTTGAGATAGTTATTAAAACTGTTTAAAGGTTGTCAAACGTTGTTCCTCGTTGTATATCCTTTAATTCTAGAGTTAAATTGATAAATAACGTGTACGAATTTGTTTAACGCATTTGTTTTGGTTACTCGACGTCTCCGTTCTCGTGTAGCCTACATATTGCGTTTTTTTTTAATTTGCTTACCGGGCTAAAGGTTAGCATGTTTAAAATACGTAAGTCGTTTTGTTCAACAAATTTAAGTAGATAACTCATCAGTTGTTTGCATCAGAGCGACAATTTTTGAGATAGTTATTAAAACTGTTTAAAGGTTGTCAAACGTTGTTTCTCGTTGTATATCCTTTAATTCTAGAGTTAAATTGATAAATAACGTGTACGAATTTGTTTAACGCATTTGTTTTGGTTACTCGACGTCTCCGTTCTCGTGTAGCCTACATATTGCGTTTTTTTTTTTAATTTGCTTACCGGGCTAAAGGTTAGCATGTTTAAAATACGTAAGTCGTTTTGTTCAACAAATTTAAGTAGATAACTATTCAGTTGTTTGCATCAGAGCGACAATTTTTGAGATAGTTATTAAAACTGTTTAAAGGTTGTCAAACGTTGTTTCTCGTTGTATATCCTTTAATTCTAGAGTTAAATTGATAAATAACGTGTACGAATTTGTTTAACGCATTTGTTTTGGTTACTCGACGTCTCCGTTCTCGTGTAGCCTACATATTGCGTTTTTTTTTTTAATTTGCTTACCGGGCTAAAGGTTAGCATGTTTAAAATACGTAAGTCGTTTTGTTCAACAAATTTGAGTAGATAACTCATCAGTTGTTTGCATCAGAGCGACAATTTTTGAGATAGTTATTAAAACTGTTTAAAGGTTGTCAAACGTTGTTTCTCGTTGTATATCCTTTAATTCTAGAGTTAAATTGATAAATAACGTGTACGAATTTGTTTAACGCATTTGTTTTGGTTACTCGACGTCTCCGTTCTCGTGTAGCCTACATATTGCGTTTTTTTTTAATTTGCTTACCGGGCTAAAGGTTAGCATGTTTAAAATACGTAAGTCGTTTTGTTCATCAAATTTAATTAGATAACTCATCAGTTGTTTGCATCGGAGCGATAATTTTTGAGATAGTTATTAAAAGTGTTTAAAGGTTGTCAAACGTTGTTTCTCGTTGTATATCCTTTAATTCTAGAGTTAAATTGATAAATAACGTGTACGAATTTGTTTAACGCATTTGTTTTGGTTACTCGACGTCTCCGTTCTCGTGTAGCCTACATATTGCGTTTTTTTTTTAATTTGCTTACCGGGCTAAAGGTTAGCATGTTTAAAATAGGTAAGTCGTTTTGTTCAACAAATTTAAGTAGATAACTCATCAGTTGTTTGCATCAGAGCGACAATTTTTGAGATAGTTATTAAAACTGTTTAAAGGTTGTCAAACGTTGTTTCTCGTTGTATATCCTCTAATTCTAGAGTTAAATTGATAAATAACGTGTACGAATTTGTTTAACGCATTTGTGATGGTTACTCGACGTCTCCGTTCTCGTGTAGCCTACATATTGCGTTTTTTTTTTTAATTTGCTTACCGGGCTAAAGGTTAGCATGTTTAAAATACGTAAGTCGTTTTGTTCATCAAATTTAAGTAGATAACTCATCAGTTGTTTGCATCAGAGCGACAATTTTTGAGATAGTTATTAAAACTCTTTAAAGGTTGTCAAACGTTGTTTCTCGTTGTATATCCTTTAATTCTATAGTTAAATTGATAAATAACGTTTACGAATTTGTTTAACGCATTTCTTTTGGTTACTCGACGTCTCTGTTCTCGTGTAGCCTACATATTGCGTTTTTTTTTTTAATTTGCTTACCGGGCTAAAGGTTAGCATATTTAAAATACGTAAGTCGTTTTGTTCAACAAATTTAAGTAGATAACTCATCAGTTGTTTGCATCAGAGCGATAATTTTTGAGATAGTTATTAAAACTGTTTAAAGGTTGTCAAACGTTGTTTCTCGTTGTATATCCTTTAATTCTAGAGTTAAATTGATAAATAACGTTTACGAATTTGTTTAACGCATTTGTTTTGGTTACTCGACGTCTCCGTTCTCGTGTAGCCTACATATTGTGTTTTTTTTTTAATTTGCTTACCGGGCTAAAGGTTAGCATGCTTAAAATACGTAAGTCGTTTTGTTCAACAAATTTAAGTAGATAACTCATCAGTTGTTTGCATCAGAGCGACAATTTTTGAGATAGTTATTAAAACTGTTTAAAGGTTGTCAAACGTTGTTTCTCGTTGTATATCCTTTAATTCTAGAGTTAAATTGATAAATAACGTGTACGAATTTGTTTAACGCATTTTTTTTGGTTACTCGACGTCTCCGTTCTCGTGTAGCCTACATATTGCGTTTTTTTTTTTAATTTGCTTACCGGGCTAAAGGTTAGCATGTTTAAAATACGTAAGTCGTTTTGTTCATCAAATTTAAGTAGATAACTCATCAGTTGTTTGCATCATAGCGATAATTTTTGAGATAGTTATTAAAACTGTTTAAAGGTTGTCAAACGTTGTTTCTCGTTGTATATCCTTTAATTCTAGAGTTAAATTGATAAATAACGTGTACGAATTTGTTTAACGCATTTGTTTTGGTTACTCGACGTCTCCGTTCTCGTGTAGCCTACATATTGCGTTTTTTTTTTAATTTGCTTACCGGGCTAAAGGTTAGCATGTTTAAAATACGCAAGTCGTTTTGTTCATCAAATTTAAGTAGATAACTCATCAGTTGTTTGCATCAGAGCGATAATTTTTGAGATAGTTATTAAAACTGTTTAAAGGTTGTCAAACGTTGTTTCTCGTTGTATATCCTTTAATTCTAGAGTTAAATTGATAAATAACGTGTACGAATTTGTTTAACGTATTTGTTTTGGTTACTAGACGTCTCCGTTCTCGTGTAGCCTACATATTGGGTTTTTTTTTTAATTTGCTTACCGGGCTAAAGGTTAGCATGTTTAAAATACGTAAGTCGTTTTGTTCAACAAATTTGAGTAGATAACTCATCAGTTGTTTGCATCAGAGCGATAATTTTTGAGATAGTTATTAAAACTGTTTAAAGGTTGTCAAACGTTGTTTCTCGTTGTATATCCTTTAATTCTAGAGTTAAATTGATAAATAACGTGTACGAATTTGTTTAACGTATTTCTTTTGGTTACTCGACGTCTCCGTTCTCGTGTAGCCTACATATTGCGTTTTTTTTTTAATTTGCTTACCGGGCTAAAGGTTAGCATGTTTAAAATACGTAAGTCGTTTTGTTCAACAAATTTGAGTAGATAACTCATCAGTTGTTTGCATCAGAGCGATAATTTTTGAGATAGTTATTAAAACTGTTTAAAGGTTGTCAAACGTTGTTTCTCGTTGTATATCCTTTAATTCTAGAGTTAAATTGATAAATAACGTGTACGAATTTGTTTAACGTATTTCTTTTGGTTACTCGACGTCTCCGTTCTCGTGTAGCCTACATATTGCGTTTTTTTTTTTAATTTGCTTACCGGGCTAAAGGTTAGCATGTTTAAAATACGTAAGTCGTTTTGTTCAACAAATTTAAGTAGATAACTCATCAGTTGTTTGCATCAGAGCGACAATTTTTGAGATAGTTATTAAAACTGTTTAAAGGTTGTCAAACGTTGTTTCTCGTTGTATATCCTTTAATTCTAGAGTTAAATTGATAAATAACGTGTACGAATTTGTTTAACGCATTTGTTTTGGTTACTCGACGTCTCCGTTCTCGTGTAGCCTACATATTGCGTTTTTTTTTAATTTGCTTACCGGGCTAAAGGTTAGCATGTTTAAAATACGTAAGTCGTTTTGTTCAACAAATTTAAGTAGATAACTCATCAGTTGTTTGCATCAGAGCGACAATTTTTGAGATAGTTATTAAAACTGTTTAAAGGTTGTCAAACGTTGTTTCTCGTTGTATATCCTTTAATTCTAGAGTTAAATTGATAAATAACGTGTACGAATTTGTTTAACGCATTTGTTTTGGTTACTCGACGTCTCCGTTCTCGTGTAGCCTACATATTGCGTTTTTTTTTTAATTTGCTTACCGGGCTAAAGGTTAGCATGTTTAAAATACGTAAGTCGTTTTGTTCAACAAATTTAAGTAGATAACTATTCAGTTGTTTGCATCAGAGCGACAATTTTTGAGATAGTTATTAAAACTGTTTAAAGGTTGTCAAACGTTGTTTCTCGTTGTATATCCTTTAATTCTAGAGTTAAATTGATAAATAACGTGTACGAATTTGTTTAACGCATTTGTTTTGGTTACTCGACGTCTCCGTTCTCGTGTAGCCTACATATTGCGTTTTTTTTTAATTTGCTTACCGGGCTAAAGGTTAGCATGTTTAAAATACGTAAGTCGTTTTGTTCATCAAATTTAATTAGATAACTCATCAGTTGTTTGCATCGGAGCGATAATTTTTGAGATAGTTATTAAAAGTGTTTAAAGGTTGTCAAACGTTGTTTCTCGTTGTATATCCTTTAATTCTAGAGTTAAATTGATAAATAACGTGTACGAATTTGTTTAACGCATTTGTTTTGGTTACTCGACGTCTCCGTTCTCGTGTAGCCTACATATTGCGTTTTTTTTTTAATTTGCTTACCGGGCTAAAGGCTAGCATGCTTAAAATACGTAAGTCGTTTTGTTCAACAAATTTAAGTAGATAACTCATCAGTTGTTTGCATCAGAGCGACAATTTTTGAGATAGTTATTAAAACTGTTTAAAGGTTGTCAAACGTTGTTTCTCGTTGTATATCCTTTAATTATAGATTTAAATTGATAAATAACGTGTACGAATTTGTTTAACGCATTTGTTTTGGTTACTCGACGTCTCCGTTCTCGTGTAGCCTACATATTGCGTTTTTTTTTTAATTTGCTTACCGGGCTAAAGGTTAGCATGTTTAAAAAACGTAAGTCGTTTTGTTCAACAAATTTAAGTAGATAACTCATCAGTTGTTTGCATCAGAGCGACAATTTTTGAGATAGTTATTAAAACTGTTTAAAGGTTGTCAAACGTTGTTTCTCGTTGTATATCCTCTAATTCTAGAGTTAAATTGATAAATAACGTGTACGAATTTGCTTAACGCATTTGTGATGGTTACTCGACGTCTCCGTTCTCGTGTAGCCAACATATTGCGTTTTTTTTTTAATTTGCTTACCGGGCTAAAGGTTAGCATGTTTAAAATACGTAAGTCGTTTTGTTCATCAAATTTAAGTAGATAACTCATCAGTTGTTTGCATCAGAGCGACAATTTTTGAGATAGTTATTAAAACTGTTTAAAGGTTGTCAAACGTTGTTTCTCGTTGTATATCCTTTAATTCTATAGTTAAATTGATAAATAACGTGTACGAATTTGTTTAACGCATTTCTTTTGGTTACTCGACGTCTCTGTTCTCGTGTAGCCTACATATTGCGTTTTTTTTTTTTTAATTTGCTTACCGGGCTAAAGGTTAGCATGTTTAAAATACGTAAGTCGTTTTGTTCAACAAATTTAAATAGATAACTCATCAGTTGTTTGCATCAGAGCGATAATTTTTGACATAGTTATTAAAACTGTTTAAAGGTTGTCAAACGTTGTTTCTCGTTGTATATCCTTTAATTCTAGAGTTAAATTGATAAATAACGTTTACGAATTTGTTTAACGCATTTGTTTTGGTTACTCGACGTCTCCGTTCTCGTGTAGCCTACATATTGTGTTTTTTTTTTAATTTGCTTACCGGGCTAAAGGTTAGCATGCTTAAAATACGTAAGTCGTTTTGTTCAACAAATTTAAATAGATAACTCATCAGTTGTTTGCATCGGAGCGACAATTTTTGAGATAGTTATTAAAACTGTTTAAAGGTTGTCAAACGTTGTTTCTCGTTGTATATCCTTTAATTCTAGAGTTAAATTGATAAATAACGTGTACGAATTTGTTTAACGCATTTGTTTTGGTTACTCGACGTCTCCGTTCTCGTGTAGCCTACATATTGCGTTTTTTTTTTTTAATTTGCTTACCGGGCTAAAGGTTAGCATGTTTAAAATACGTAAGTCGTTTTGTTCATCAAATTTAAGTAGATAACTCATCAGTTGTTTGCATCAGAGCGACAATTTTTGAGATAGTTATTAAAACTGTTTAAAGGTTGTCAAACGTTGTTTCTCGTTGTATATCCTTTAATTCTAGAGTTAAATTGATAAATAACGTGTACGAATTTGTTTAACGCATTTGTTTTGGTTACTCGACGTCTCCGTTCTCGTGTAGCCTACATATTGCGTTTTTTTTTTTAATTTGCTTACCGGGCTAAAGGTTAGCATGTTTAAAATACGTAAGTCGTTTTGTTCAACAAATTTAAGTAGATAACTCATCAGTTGTTTGCATCAGAGCGACAATTTTTGAGATAGTTATTAAAACTGTTTAAAGGTTGTCAAACGTTGTTTCTCGTTGTATATCCTTTAATTCTAGAGTTAAATTGATAAATAACGTGTACGAATTTGTTTAGCGCATTTGTTTTGGTTACTCGACGTCTCCGTTCTCGTGTAGCCTACATATTGCGTTTTTTTTTTTAATTTGCTTACCGGGCTAAAGGTTAGCATGCTTAAAATACGTAAGTCGTTTTGTTCAACAAATTTGAGTAGATAACTCATCAGTTGTTTGCATCAGAGCGACAATTTTTGAGATAGTTATTAAAACTGTTTAAAGGTTGTCAAACGTTGTTTCTCGTTGTATATCCTTTAATTCTAGAGTTAAATTGATAAATAACGTGTACGAATTTGTTTAACGAATTTGTTTTGGTTACTCGACGTCTCCGTTCTCGTGTAGCCTACATATTGCGTTTTTTTTTTAATTTGCTTACCGGGCTAAAGGTTAGCATGTTTAAAATACGTAAGTCGTTTTGTTCAACAAATTTAAGTAGATAACTCATCAGTTGTTTGCATCAGAGCGATAATTTTTGAGATAGTTATTAAAACTGTTTAAAGGTTGTCAAACGTTGTTTCTCGTTGTATATCCTTTAATTCTAGAGTTAAATTGATAAATAACGTGTACGAATTTGTTTAACGCATTTGTTTTGGTTACTCGACGTCTCCGTTCTCGTGTAGCCTACATATTGCGTTTTTTTTTTTAATTTGCTTACCGGGCTAAAGGTTAGCATGTTTAAAATACGTAAGTCGTTTTGTTCAACAAATTTAAGTAGATAACTCATCAGTTGTTTGCATCAGAGCGACAATTTTTGAGATAGTTATTAAAACTGTTTAAAGGTTGTCAAACGTTGTTTCTCGTTGTATATCCTTTAATTCTAGAGTTAAATTGATAAATAACGTGTACGAATTTGTTTAACGCATTTGTTTTGGTTACTCGACGTCTCCGTTCTCGTGTAGCCTACATATTGCGTTTTTTTTTTTAATTTGCTTACCGGGCTAAAGGTTAGCATGTTTAAAATACGTAAGTCGTTTTGTTCAACAAATTTGAGTAGATAACTCAGCAGTTGTTTGCATCAGAGCGACAATTTTTGAGATAGTTATTAAAACTGTTTAAAGGTTGTCAAACGTTGTTTCTCGTTGTATATCCTTTAATTCTAGAGTTAAATTGATAAATAACGTGTACGAATTTGTTTAACGCATTTGTTTTGGTTACTCGACGTCTCCGTTCTCGTGTAGCCTACATATTGCGTTTTTTTTTTTAATTTGCTTACCGGGCTAAAGGTTAGCATGCTTAAAATACGTAAGTCGTTTTGTTCAACAAATTTGAGTAGATAACTCATCAGTTGTTTGCATCAGAGCGACAATTTTTGAGATAGTTATTAAAACTGTTTAAAGGTTGTCAAACGTTGTTTCTCGTTGTATATCCTTTAATTCTATAGTTAAATTGATAAATAACGTGTACGAATTTGTTTAACGCATTTCTTTTGGTTACTCGACGTCTCTGTTCTCGTGTAGCCTACATATTGCGTTTTTTTTTTAATTTGCTTACCGGGCTAAAGGTTAGCATGTTTAAAATACGTAAGTCGTTTTGTTCAACAAATTTAAGTAGATAACTCATCAGTTGTTTGCATCAGAGCGATAATTTTTGAGATAGTTATTAAAACTGTTTAAAGGTTGTCAAACGTTGTTTCTCGTTGTATATCCTTTAATTCTAGAGTTAAATTGATAAATAACGTTTACGAATTTGTTTAACGTATTTGTTTTGGTTACTCGACGTCTCCGTTCTCGTGTAGCCTACATATTGTGTTTTTTTTTTAATTTGCTTACCGGGCTAAAGGTTAGCATGCTTAAAATACGTAAGTCGTTTTGTTCAACAAATTTAAGTAGATAACTCATCAGTTGTTTGCATCAGAGCGACAATTTTTAAGATAGTTATTAAAACTGTTTAAAGGTTGTCAAACGTTGTTTCTCGTTGTATATCCTTTAATTCTAGAGTTAAATTGATAAATAACGTGTACGAATTTGTTTAACGCATTTGTTTTGGTTACTCGACGTCTCCGTTCTCGTGTAGCCTACATATTGCGTTTTTTTTTTTTAATTTGCTTACCGGGCTAAAGGTTAGCATGTTTAAAATACGTAAGTCGTTTTGTTCATCAAATTTAAGTAGATAACTCATCAGTTGTTTGCATCAGAGCGACAATTTTTGAGATAGTTATTAAAACTGTTTAAAGGTTGTCAAACGTTGTTTCTCGTTGTATATCCTTTAATTCTAGAGTTAAATTGATAAATAACGTGTACGAATTTGTTTAACGCATTTGTTTTGGTTACTCAACGTCTCCGTTCTCGTGTAGCCTACATATTGCGTTTTTTTTTTTAATTTGCTTACCGGGCTAAAGGTTAGCATGTTTAAAATACGTAAGTCGTTTTGTTCAACAAATTTAAGTAGATAACTCATCAGTTGTTTGCATCAGAGCGACAATTTTTGAGATAGTTATTAAAACTGTTTAAAGGTTGTCAAACGTTGTTTCTCGTTGTATATCCTTTAATTCTAGAGTTAAATTGATAAATAACGTGTACGAATTTGTTTAACGCATTTGTTTTGGTTACTCGACGTCTCCGTTCTCGTGTAGCCTACATATTGCGTTTTTTTTTTTTTTAATTTGCTTACCGGGCTAAAGGTTAGCATGCTTAAAATACGTAAGTCGTTTTGTTCAACAAATTTGAGTAGATAACTCATCAGTTGTTTGCATCAGAGCGACAATTTTTGAGATAGTTATTAAAACTGTTTAAAGGTTGTCAAACCTTGTTTCTCGTTGTATATCCTTTAATTCTAGAGTTAAATTGATAAATAACGTGTACGAATTTGTTTAACGCATTTGTTTTGGTTACTCGACGTCTCCGTTCTCGTGTAGCCTACATATTGCGTTTTTTTTTAAATTTGCTTACCGGGCTAAAGGTTAGCATGTTTAAAATACGTAAGTCGTTTTGTTCAACAAATTTAAGTAGATAACTCATCAGTTGTTTGCATCAGAGCGATAATTTTTGAGATAGTTATTAAAACTGTTTAAAGGTTGTCAAACGTTGTTTCTCGTTGTATATCCTTTAATTCTAGAGTTAAACTGATAAATATCGTGTACGAATTTGTTTAACGCATTTGTTTTGGTTACTCGACGTCTCCGTTCTCGTGTAGCCTACATATTGCGTTTTTTTTTTTTAATTTGCTTACCGGGCTAAAGGTTAGCATGTTTAAAATACGTAAGTCGTTTTGTTCAACAAATTTAAGTAGATAACTCATCAGTTGTTTGCATCAGAGCGACAATTTTTGAGATAGTTATTAAAACTGTTTAAAGGTTGTCAAACGTTGTTTCTCGTTGTATATCCTTTAATTCTAGAGTTAAATTGATAAATAACGTGTACGAATTTGTTTAACGCATTTGTTTTGGTTACTCGACGTCTCCGTTCTCGTGTAGCCTACATATTGCGTTTTTTTTTTAATTTGCTTACCGGGCTAAAGGTTAGCATGTTTAAAATACGTAAGTCGTTTTGTTCAACAAATTTGAGTAGATAACTCAGCAGTTGTTTGCATCAGAGCGAAAATTTTTGAGATAGTTATTAAAACTGTTTAAAGGTTGTCAAACGTTGTTTCTCGTTGTATATCCTTTAATTCTAGAGTTAAATTGATAAATAACGTGTACGAATTTGTTTAACGCATTTGTTTTGGTTACTCGACGTCTCCGTTCTCGTGTAGCCTACATATTGCGTTTTTTTTTTAATTTGCTTACCGGGCTAAAGGTTAGCATGTTTAAAATACGTAAGTCGTTTTGTTCAACAAATTTAAGTAGATAACTCATCAGTTGTTTGCATCAGAGCGACAATTTTTGAGATAGTTATTAAAACTGTTTAAAGGTTGTCAAACGTTGTTTCTCGTTGTATATCCTTTAATTCTAGAGTTAAATTGATTAATAACGTGTACGAATTTGTTTAACGCATTTGTTTTGGTTACTCGACGTCTCCGTTCTCGTGTAGCCTACATATTGCGATTTTTTTTTTAATTTGCTTACCGGGCTAAAGGTTAGCATGTTTAAAATACGTAAGTCGTTTTGTTCATCAAATTTAAGTAGATAACTCAGCAGTTGTTTGCATCAGAGCGACAATTTTTGAGATAGTTATTAAAACTGTTTAAAGGTTGTCAAACGTTGTTTCTCGTTGTATATCCTTTAATTCTAGAGTTAAATTGATAAATAACGTGTACGAATTTGTTTAACGCATTTCTTTTGGTTACTCGACGTCTCCGTTCTCGTGTAGCCTACATATTGGGTTTTTTTTTTTTAATTTGCTTACCGGGCTAAAGGTTAGCATGTTTAAAATACGTAAGTCGTTCTGTTCATCAAATTTAAGTAGATACTCATCAGTTGTTTGCATCAGAGCGACAATTTTTGAGATAGTTATTAAAACTGTTTAAAGGTTGTCAAACGTTGTTTCTCGTTGTATATCCTTTAATTCTAGAGTTAAATTGATAAATAACGTGTACGAATTTGTTTAACGCATTTGTTTTGGTTACTCGACGTCTCCGTTCTCGTGTAGCCTACATATTGCGTTTTTTTTTTAATTTGCTTACCGGGCTAAAGGTTAGCATGTTTAAAATACGTAAGTCGTTTTGTTCAACAAATTTAAGTAGATAACTCATCAGTTGTTTGCATCAGAGCGACAATTTTTGAGATAGTTATTAAAACTGTTTAAAGGTTGTCAAACGTTGTTTCTCGTTGTATATCCTTTAATTCTAGAGTTAAATTGATAAATAACGTGTACGAATTTGTTTAACGCATTTGTTTTGGTTACTCGACGTCTCCGTTCTCGTGTAGCCTACATATTGCGTTTTTTTTTTAATTTGCTTACCGGGCTAAAGGTTAGCATGTTTAAAATACGTAAGTCGTTTTGTTCAACAAATTTGAGTAGATAACTCATCAGTTGTTTGCATCAGAGCGATAATTTTTGAGATAGTTATTAAAACTGTTTAAAGGTTGTCAAACGTTGTTTCTCGTTGTATATCCTTTAATTCTAGAGTTAAATTGATAAATAACGTGTACGAATTTGTTTAACGCATTTGTTATGGTTACTCGACGTCTCCGTTCTCGTGTAGCCTACATATTGCGTTTTTTTTTAATTTGCTTACCGGGCTAAAGGTTAGCATGTTTAAAATACGTAAGTCGTTTTGTTCATCAAATTTAAGTAGATAACTCATCAGTTGTTTGCATCAGAGCGACAATTTTTGAGATAGTTATTAAAACTGTTTAAAGGTTGTCAAACGTTGTTTCTCGTTGTATATCCTTTAATTCTAGAGTTAAATTGATAAATAACGTGTACGAATTTGTTTAACGCACTTGTTTTGGTTACTCGACGTCTCCGTTCTCGTGTAGCCTACATATTGCGTTTTTTTTTTAATTTGCTTACCGGGCTAAAGGTTAGCATGTTTAAAATACGTAAGTCGTTTTGTTCATCAAATTTAAGTAGATAACTCATCAGTTGTTTGCATCAGAGCGACAATTTTTGAGATAGTTATTAAAACTGTTTAAAGGTTGTCAAACGTTGTTTCTCGTTGTATATCCTTTAATTCTAGAGTTAAATTGATAAATAACGTGTACGAATTTGTTTAACGCATTTGTTTTGGTTACTCGATGTCTCCGTTCTTGTGTAGCCTACATATTGCGTTTTTTTTTTAATTTGCTTACCGGGCTAAAGGTTAGCATGTTTAAAATGCGTAAGTCGTTTTGTTCAACAAATTTAAGTAGATAACTCATCAGTTGTTTGCATCAGAGCGACAATTTTTGAGATAGTTATTAAAACTGTTTAAAGGTTGTCAAACGTTGTTTCTCGTTGTATATCCTTTAATTCTAGAGTTAAATTGATAAATAACGTGTACGAATTTGTTTAACGCATTTGTTTTGGTTACTCGACGTCTCCGTTCTCGTGTAGCCTACATTCATCAGTTGTTTGCATCAGAGCGACAATTTTTGAGATAGTTATTAAAATTGTTTAAAGGTTGTCAAACGTTTTTCTCGTTGTATATCCTTTAATTCTAGAGTCAAATTGATAAATAACGTGTACGAATTTCTTTAACGCATTTGTTTTGGTTACTCGACGGCTCCGTTCTCGTTTAGCCTACATATTGCGTTTTTTTTTAATTTGCTTACCGGGCTAAAGGTTAGCATGCTTAAAATACGTAAGTCGTTTTGTTCAACAAATTTAAGTAGATAACTCATCAGTTGTTTGCATCAGAGCGACAATTTTTGAGATAGTTATTAAAACTGTTTAAAGGTTGTCAAACGTTGTTTCTCGTTGTATATCCTTTAATTCTAGAGTCAAATTGATAAATAACGTGTACGAATTTCTTTAACGCATTTGTTTTGGTTACTCGACGGCTCCGTTCTCGTTTAGCCTACATATTGCGTTTTTTTTTAATTTGCTTACCGGGCTAAACGTTAGCATGCTTAAAATACGTAAGTCGTTTTGTTCAACAAATTTAAGTAGATAACTCATCAGTTGTTTGCATCAGAGCGACAATTTTTGAGATAGTTATTAAAACTGTTTAAAGGTTGTCAAACGTTGTTTCTCGTTGTATATCCTTTAATTCTAGAGTTAAATTGATAAATAACGTGTACGAATTTGTTTAACGCATTTGTTTTGGTTACTCGACGTCTCCGTTCTCGTGTAGCCTACATATTGCGTTTTTTTTTAATTTGCTTACCGGGCTAAAGGTTAGCATGCTTAAAATACGTAAGTCGTTTTGTTCAACAAATTTAAATAGATAACTCATCAGTTGTTTGCATCAGAGCGACAATTTTTGAGATAGTTATTAAAACTGTTTAAAGGTTGTCAAACGTTGTTTCTCGTTGTATATCCTTTAATTCTAGAGTTAAATTGATAAATAACGTGTACGAATTTGTTTAACGCATTTGTTTTGGTTACTCGACGGCTCCGTTCTCGTGTAGCCTACATATTGCGTTTTTTTTTTAATTTGCTTACCGGGCTAAAGGTTAGCATGCTTAAAATACGTAAGTCGTTTTGTTCAACAAATTTAAGTAGATAACTCATCAGTTGTTTGCATCAGAGCGACAATTTTTGAGATAGTTATTAAAATTGTTTAAAGGTTGTCAAACGTTGTTTCTCGTTGTATATCCTTTAATTCTAGAGTTAAATTGATAAATAACGTATACGAATTTGTTTAACGCATTTGTTTTGGTTACTCGACGGCTCCGTTCTCGTGTAGCCTACATATTGCGTTTTTTTTTTTAATTTGCTTACCGGGCTAAAGGTTAGCATGCTTAAAATACGTAAGTCGTTTTGTTAAACAAATTTAAGTAGATAACTCATCAGTTGTTTGCATCAGAGCGACAATTTTTGAGATAGTTATTAAAATTGTTTAAAGGTTGTCAAACGTTGTTTCTCGTTGTATATCCTTTAATTCTAGAGTTAAATTGATAAATAACGTGTACGAATTTGTTTAACGCATTTGTTTTGGTTACTCGACGTCTCCGTTCTCGTGTAGCCTACATATTGCGTTTTTTTTTAATTTGCTTACCGGGCTAAAGGTTAGCATGCTTAAAATACGTAAGTCGTTTTGTACAACAAATTTAAGTAGATAACTCATCAGTTGTTTGCATCAGAGCGACAATTTTTGAGATAGTTATTAAAACTGTTTAAAGGTTGTCAAACGTTGTTTCTCGTTGTATATCCTTTAATTCTAGAGTTAAATTGATAAATAACGTGTACGAATTTGTTTAACGCATTTGTTTTGGTTACTCGACGTCTCCGTTCTCGTGTAGCCTACATATTGCGTTTTTTTTTAATTTGCTTACCGGGCTAAAGGTTAGCATGCTTAAAATACGTAAGTCGTTTTGTTCAACAAATTTGAGTAGATAACTCATCAGTTGTTTGCATCAGAGCGACAATTTTTGAGATAGTTATTAAAACTGTTTAAAGGTTGTCAAACGTTGTTTCTCGTTGTATATCCTTTAATTCTAGAGTTAAATTGATAAATAACGTGTACGAATTTGTTTAACGCATTTGTTTTGGTTACTCGACGTCTCCGTTCTCGTGTAGCCTACATATTGCGTTTTTTTTTTAATTTGCTTACCGGGCTAAAGGTTAGCATGCTTAAAATACGTAAGTCGTTTTGTTCAACAAATTTAAGTAGATAACTCATCAGTTGTTTGCATCAGAGCGACAATTTTTGAGATAGTTATTAAAACTGTTTAAAGGTTGTCAAACGTTGTTTCTCGTTGTATATCCTTTAATTCTAGAGTTAAATTGATAAATAACGTGTACGAATTTGTTTAACGCATTTGTTTTGGTTACTCGACGACTCAGTTCTCGTGTAGCCTACATATTGCGTTTTTTTTTTTTTAATTTGCTTACCGGGCTAAAGGTTAGCATGCTTAAAATACGTAAGTCGTTTTGTTCAACAAATTTAAGTAGATAACTCATCAGTTGTTTGCATCAGAGCGACAATTTTTGAGATAGTTATTAAAACTGTTTAAAGGTTGTCAAACGTAGTTTCTCGTTGTATATCCTTTAATTCTAGAGCTAAATTGATAAATAACGTGTACGAATTTGTTTAACGCATTTGTTTTGGTTACTCGACGGCTCCGTTCTCGTGTAGCCTACATATTGCGTTTTTTTTTTAATTTGCTTACCGGGCTAAAGGTTAGCATGCTTAAAATACGTAAGTTGTTTTGTTCAACAAATTTAAGTAGATAACTCCTCAGTTGTTTGCATCAGGGCGACAATTTTTGAGATAGTTATTAAAACTGTTTAAAGGTTGTCAAACGTTGTTTCTAGTTGTATATCCTTTAATTCTAGAGTTAAATTGATAAATAACGTGTAGGAATTTGTTTAACGCATTTGTTTTGGTTACTCGACGGCTCCGTTCTCGTGTAGCCTACATATTGCGTTTTTTTTCTAAGTTGCTTACCGGGCTAAAGGTTAGCATGCTTAAAATACGTAAGTCGTTTTGTTCAACAAATTTAAGTAGATAACTCATCAGTTGCTTGCATCAGAGCGACAATTTTTGAGATAGTTATTAAAACTGTTTAAAGGTTGTCAAACGTTGTTTCTCGTTGTATATCCTTTAATTCTAGAGTTAAATTGATAAATAACGTGTACGAATTTGTTTAACGCATTTGTTTTGGTTACTCGACGTCTCCGTTCTCGTGTAGCCTACATATTGCGTTTTTTTTTTAATTTGCTTACCGGGCTAAAGGTTAGCATGCTTAAAATACGTAAGTCGTTTTGTTCAACAAATTTAAGTAGATAACTCATCAGTTGTTTGCATCAGAGCGACAATTTTTGAGATAGTTATTAAAACTGTTTAAAGGTTGTCAAACGTTGTTTCTCGTTGTATATCCTTTAATTCTAGAGTTAAATTGATAAATAACGTGTACGAATTTGTTTAACGCATTTGTTTTGGTTACCCGACTTCTCCGTCCTCGTGTAGCCTACATATTGCGTTTTTTTTTTAATTTGCTTACCGGGCTAAAGGTTAGCATGCTTAAAATACGTAAGTCGTTTTGTTCAACAAATTTAAGTAGATAACTCATCAGTTGTTTGCATCAGAGCGACAATTTTTGAGATAGTTATTAAAACTGTTTAAAGGTTGTCAAACGTTGTTTCTCGTTGTATATCCTTTAATTCTAGAGTTAAATTGATAAATAACATGTACGAATTTGTTTAACGCATTTGTTTTGGTTACTCGACGTCTCCGTTCTCGTGTAGCCTACATATTGCGTTTTTTTTTTTAATTTGCTTACCGGGCTAAAGGTTAGCATGCTTAAAATATGTAAGTCGTTTTGTTCAACAAATTTGAGTAGATAACTCATCAGTTGTTTGCATCAGAGCGACAATTTTTGAGATAGTTATTAAAATTGTTTAAAGGTTGTCAAACGTTGTTTCTCGTTGTATATCCTTTAATTCTAGAGTTAAATTTATAAATAACGTGTACGAATTTGTTTAACGCATTTGTTTTGGTTACTCGACGTCTCCGTTCTCGTGTAGCCTACATATTGCGTTTTTTTTTAATTTGCTTACCGGGCTAAAGGTTAGCATGCTTAAAATACGTAAGTCGTTTTGTTCAACAAATTTAAGTAGATAACTCATCAGTTGTTTGCATCAGAGCGACAATTTTTGAGATAGTTATTAAAACTGTTTAAAGGTTGTCAAACGTTGTTTCTCGTTGTATATCCTTTAATTCTAGAGTTGAATTGATAAATAACGTGTAGGAATTTGTTTAACGCATTTGTTTTGGTTACTCGACGTCTCCGTTCTCGTGTAGCCTACATATTGCGTTTTTTTTTTTAATTTGCTTAACGGGCTAAAGGTTAGCATGCTTAAAATACGTAAGTCGTTTTGTTCAACAAATTTAAGTAGATAACTCATCAGTTTTTTGCATCTGAGCGACAATTTTTGAGATAGTTATTAAAACTGTTTAAAGGTTGTCAAACGTTGTTTCTCGTTGTATATCCTTTAATTCTAGAGTCAAATTGATAAATAACGTGTACGAATTTGTTTAACGCATTTGTTTTGGTTACTCGACGTCTCCGTTCTCGTGTAGCCTACATATAGCGTTTTTTTTTTAATTTGCTTACCGGGCTAAAGGTTAGCATGCTTAAAATACGTAAGTCGTTTTGTTCAACAAATTTAAGTAGATAACTCATCAGTTGTTTGCATCAGAGCGACAATTTTTGAGATAGTTATTAAAACTGTTTAAAGGTTGTCAAACGTTGTTTCTCGTTGTATATCCTTTAATTCTAGAGTTAAATTGATAAATAACGTGTACTAATTTGTTTAACGCATTTGTTTTGGTTACTCAACGGCTCCGTTCTCGTGTAGCCTACATATTGCGTTTTTTTTTTAATTTGCTTACCGGGCTAAAGGTTAGCATGCTTAAAATACGTAAGTCGTTTTGTTCAACAAATTTAAGTAGATAACTCCTCAGTTGTTTGCATCAGAGCGACAATTTTTGAGATAGTTATTAAAACTGTTTAAAGGTTGTCAAACGTTGTTTCTCGTTGTATATCCTTTAATTCTAGAGTTAAATTGATAAATAACGTGTACGAATTTGTTTAACGCATTTGTTTTGGTTACTCGACGTCTCCGTTCTCGTGTAGCCTACATATTGCGTTTTTTTTTTAATTTGCTTACCGGGCTAAAGGTTAGCATGCTTAAAATACGTAAGTCGTTTTGTTCAACAAATTTAAGTAGATAACTCATCAGTTGTTTGCATCAGAGCGACAATTTTTGAGATAGTTATTAAAACTGTTTAAAGGTTGTCAAACGTTGTTTCTCGTTGTATATCCTTTAATTCTAGAGTTAAATTGATAAATAACGTGTACGAATTTGTTTAACGCATTTGTTTTGGTTACTCGACGTCTCCGTTCTCGTGTAGCCTACATATTGCGTTTTTTTTTTAATTTACTTACCGGGCTAAAGGTTAGCATGCTTAAAATATGTAAGTCGTTTTGTTCAACAAATTTGAGTAGATAACTCATCAGTTGTTTGCATCAGAGCGACAATTTTTGAGATAATTATTAAAACTGTTTAAAGGTTGTCAAACGTTGTTTCTCGTTGTATATCCTTTAATTCTAGAGTTAAATTAATAAATAACGTGTACGAATTTGTTTAACGCATTTGTTTTGGTTACTCGACGTCTCCTTTCTCGTGTAGCCTACATATTGCGTTTTTTTTTAATTTGCTTACCGGGCTAAAGGTTAGCATGCTTAAAATACGTAAGTCGTTTTGTTCAACAAATTTAAGTAGATAACTCATCAGTTGTTTGCATCAGAGCGACAATTTTTGAGATAGTTATTAAAACTGTTTAAAGGTTGTCAAACGTTGTTTCTCGTTGTATATCCTTTAATTCTAGAGTTAAATTGATAAATAACGTGTACGAATTTGTTTAACGCATTTGTTTTGGTTACTCGACGTCTCTGTTCTCGTGTAGCCTACATATTGCGTTTTTTTTTAATTTGCTTACCGGGCTAAAGGTTAGCATGCTTAAAATACGTAAGTCGTTTTGTTCAACAAATTTAAGCAGATAACTCATCAGTTGTTTGCATCAGAGCGACAATTTTTGAGATAGTTATTAAAACTGTTTAAAGGTTGTCAAACGTTGTTTCTCGTTGTATATCCTTTAATTCTAGAGTCAAATTGATAAATAACGTGTACGAATTTGTTTAACGCATTTGTTTTGGTTACTCGACGTCTCCGTTCTCGTGTAGCCTACATATTGCGTTTTTTTTTAATTTGCTTACCGGGCTAAAGGTTAGCATGCTTAAAATACGTAAGTCGTTTTGTTCAACAAATTTAAGTAGATAACTCATCAGTTGTTTGCATCAGAGCGACAATTTTTGAGATAGTTATTAAAACTCTTTAAAGGTTGTCAAACGTTGTTTCTCGTTGTATATCCTTTAATTCTAGAGTTAAATTGATAAATAACGTGTACGAATTTGTTTAACGCATTAGTTTTGGTTACTCGACGGCTCAGTTCTCGTGTAGCCTACATATTGGGTTTTTTTTTTAATTTGCTTACCGGGCTAAAGGTTAGCATGCTTAAAATACGTAAGTCGTTTTGTTCAACAAATTTAAGTAGATAACTCATCAGTTGTTTGCATCAGAGCGACAATTTTTGAGATAGTTATTAAAACTGTTTAAAGGTTGTCAAACGTTGTTTCTCGTTGTATATCCTTTAATTCTAGAGTTAAATTGATAAATAACGTGTACGAATTTGTTTAACGCATTTGTTTTGGTTACTCGACATCTCCGTTATCGTGTAGCCTACATATTGCGTTTTTTTTTTAATTTGCTTACCGGGCTAAAGGTTAGCATGCTTAAAATACGTAAGTCGTTTTGTTCAACAAATTTAAGTAGATAACTCATCAGTTGTTTGCATCAGAGCGACAATTTTTGAGATAGTTATTAAAACTGTTTAAAGGTTGTCAAACGTTGTTTCTCGTTGTATATCCTTTAATTCTAGAGTTAAATTGATAAATAACGTGTACGAATTTGTTTAACGCATTTGTTTTGGTTACTCGACGTCTCCGTTCTCGTGTAGCCTACATATTGCGTTTTTTTTTTAATTTGCTTACCGGGCTAAAGGTTAGCATGCTTAAAATACGTAAGTCGTTTTGTTCAACAAATTTAAGTAGATAACTCATCAGTTGTTTGCATCAGAGCGACAATTTTTGAGATAGTTATTAAAACTGTTTAAAGGTTGTCAAACGTTGTTTCTCGTTGTATATCCTTTAATTCTAGAGTTAAATTGATAAATAACGTGTACGAATTTGTTTAACGCCTTTGTTTTGGTTACTCGACGGCTCCGTTCTCGTGTAGCCTACATATTGCGTTTTTTTTTAAATTTGCTTACCGGGCTAAAGGTTAGCATGCTTAAAATACGTAAGTCGTTTTGTTCAACAAATTTAAGTAGATAACTCATCAGTTGTTTGCATCAGAGCGACAATTTTTGAGATAGTTATTAAAACTGTTTAAAGGTTGTCAAACGTTGTTTCTCGTTGTATATCCTTTAATTCTAGAGTTAAATTGATAAATAACGTGTACGAATTTGTTTAACGCATTTGTTTTGGTTACTCGACGTCTCCGTTCTCGTGTAGCCTACATATTGCGTTTTTTTTTTAATTTGCTTACCGGGCTAAAGGTTAGCATGCTTAAAATACGTAAGTCGTTTTGTTCAACAAATTTAAGTAGATAACTCATCAGTTGTTTGCATCAGAGCGACAATTTTTGAGATAGTTATTAAAACTGTTTAAAGGTTGTCAAACGTTGTTTCTCGTTGTATATCCTTTCATTCTAGAGTTAAATTGATAAATAACGTGTACGAATTTGTTTAACGCATTTGTTTTGGTTACTCGATGGCTCCGTTCTCGTGTAGCCTACATATTGCGTTTTTTTTTAAATTTGCTTACCGGGCTAAAGGTTAGCATGCTTAAAATACGTAAGTCGTTTTGTTCAACAAATTTAAGTAGATAACTCATCAGTTGTTTGCATCAGAGCGACAATTTTTGAGATAGTTATTAAAACTGTTTAAAGGTTGTCAAACGTTGTTTCTCGTTGTATATCCTTTAATTCTAGAGTTAAATTGATAAATAACGTGTACGAATTTGTTTAACGCATTTGTTTTGGTTACTCGACGGCTCAGTTCTCGTGTAGCCTACATATTGCGTTTTTTTTTAATTTGCTTACCGGGCTAAAGGTTAGCATGCTTAAAATACGTAAGTCGTTTTGTTCAACAAATTTAAGTAGATAACTCATCAGTTGTTTGCATCAGAGCGACAATTTTTGAGATAGTTATTAAAACTGTTTAAAGGTTGTCAAACGTTGTTTCTCGTTGTATATCCTTTAATTCTAGAGTTAAATTGATAAATAACGTGTACGAATTTGTTTAACGGATTTGTTTTGGTTACTCGACGGCTCCGTTCTCGTGTAGCCTACATATTGCGTTTTTTTTTAAATTTGCTTACCGGGCTAAAGGTTAGCATGCTTAAAATACGTAAGTCGTTTTGTTCAACAAATTTAAGTAGATAACTCATCAGTTGTTTGCATCAGAGCGACAATTTTTGAGATAGTTATTAAAACTGTTTAAAGGTTGTCAAACGTTGTTTCTCGTTGTATATCCTTTAATTCTAGAGTTAAATTGATAAATAACGTGTACGAATTTGTTTAACGCATTTGTTTTGGTTACTCGACGTCTCCTTTCTCGTGTAGCCTACATATTGCGTTTTTTTTTAATTTGCTTACCGGGCTAAAGGTTAGCATGCTTAAAATACGTAAGTCGTTTTGTTCAACAAATTTAAGTAGATAACTCATCAGTTGTTTGCATCAGAGCGACAATTTTTGAGATAGTTATTAAAACTGTTTAAAGGTTGTCAAACGTTGTTTCTCGTTGTATATCCTTTAATTCTAGAGTTAAATTGATAAATAACGTGTACGAATTTGTTTAACGCATTTGTTTTGGTTACTCGACGTCTCCGTTCTCGTGTAGCCTACATATTGTGTTTTTTTTAATTTGCTTACCGGGCTAAAAGTTAGCATGCTTAAAATACGTAAGTCGTTTTGTTCAACAAATTTAAGCAGATAACTCATCAGTTGTTTGCATCAGAGCGACAATTTTTGAGATAGTTATTAAAACTGTTTAAAGGTTGTCAAACGTTGTTTCTCGTTGTATATCCTTTAATTCTAGAGTCAAATTGATAAATAACGTGTACGAATTTGTTTAACGCATTTGTTTTGGTTACTCGACGTCTCCGTTCTCGTGTAGCCTACATATTGCGTTTTTTTTTAATTTGCTTACCGGGCTAAAGGTTAGCATGCTTAAAATACGTAAGTCGTTTTGTTCAACAAATTTAAGTAGATAACTCATCAGTTGTTTGCATCAGAGCGACAATTTTTGAGATAGTTATTAAAACTGTTTAAAGGTTGTCAAACGTTGTTTCTCGTTGTATATCCTTTAATTCTAGAGTAAAATTGATAAATATCGTGTACGAATTTGTTTAACGCATTTGTTTTGGTTACTCGACGGCTCAGTTCTCGTGTAGCCTACATATTGCGTTTTTTTTTTAATTTGCTTACCGGGCTAAAGGTTAGCATGCTTAAAACCCGTAAGTCGTTTTGTTCAACAAATTTAAGTAGATAACTCATCAGTTGTTTGCATCAGAGCGACAATTTTTGAGATAGTTATTAAAACTGTTTAAAGGTTGTCAAACTTTGTTTCTCGTTGTATATCCTTTAATTCTAGAGTTAAATTGATAAATAACGTGTACGAATTTGTTTAACGCATTTGTTTTGGTTACTCGACGTCTCCGTTCTCGTGTAGCCTACATATTGCGTTTTTTTTTTAATTTGCTTACCGGGCTAAAGGTTAGCATGCTTAAAATTCGTAAGTCGTTTTGTTCAACAAATTTAAGTAGATAACTCCTCAGTTCTTTGCATCAGAGCGACGATTTTTGAGATAGTTATTAAAACTGTTTAAAGGTTGTCAAACGTTGTTTCTCGTTGTATATCCTTTAATTCTAGAGTTAAATTGATAAATAACGTGTACGAATTTGTTTAACGCATTAGTTTTGGTTACTCGACGGCTCAGTTCTCGTGTAGCCTACATATTGGGTTTTTTTTTAATTTGCTTACCGGGCTAAAGGTTAGCATGCTTAAAATACGTAAGTCGTTTTGTTCAACAAATTTAAGTAGATAACTCATCAGTTGTTTGCATCAGAGCGACAATTTTTGAGATAGTTATTAAAACTGTTTAAAGGTTGTCAAACGTTGTTTCTCGTTGTATATCCTTTAATTCTAGAGTTAAATTGATAAATAACGTGTACGAATTTGTTTAACGCATTTGTTTTGGTTACCCGACGTCTCCGTTCTCGTGTAGCCTACATATTGCGTTTTTTTTTAAATTTGCTTACCGGGCTAAAGGTTAGCATGCTTAAAATACGTAAGTCGTTTTGTTCAACAAATTTAAGTAGATAAGTCATCAGTTGTTTGCATCAGAGCGACAATTTTTGAGATAGTTATTAAAACTGTTTAAAGGTTGTCAAACGTTGTTTCTCGTTGTATATCCTTTAATTCTAGAGTTAAATTGATAAATAACGTGTACGAATTTGTTTAACGCATTTGTTTTGGTTACTCGACGTCTCCGTTCTCGTGTAGCCTACATATTGCGTTTTTTTTTTAATTTGCTTACCGGGCTAAAGGTTAGCATGCTTAAAATACGTAAGTCGTTTTGTTCAACAAATTTAAGTAGATAACTCATCAGTTGTTTGCATCAGAGCGACAATTTTTGAGATAGTTATTAAAACTGTTTAAAGGTTGTCAAACGTTGTTTCTCGTTGTATATCCTTTAATTCTAGAGTTAAATTGATAAATAACGTGTACGAATTTGTTTAACGCATTTGTTTTGGTTACTCGACGGCTCAGTTCTCGTGTAGCCTACATATTGGGTTTTTTTTTTTAATTTGCTTACCGGGCTAAAGGTTAGCATGCTTAAAATACGTAAGTCGTTTTGTTCAACAAATTTAAGTAGATAACTCATCAGTTGTTTGCATCAGAGCGACAATTTTTGAGATAGTTATTAAAACTGTTTAAAGGTTGTCAAACGTTGTTTCTCGTTGTATATCCTTTAATTCTAGAGTTAAATTGATAAATAACGTGTACGAATTTGTTTAAGGCATTTGTTTTGGTTACTCGACGTCTCCGTTCTCGTGTAGCCTACATATTGCTTTTTTTTTAATTTGCTTACCGGGCTAAAGGTTAGCATGCTTAAAATACGTAAGTCGTTTTGTTCAACAAATTTAAGTAGATAACTCATCAGTTGTTTGCATCAGAGCGACAATTTTTTAGATAGTTATTAAAACTGTTTAAAGGTTGTCAAACGTTGTTTCTCGTTGTATATCCTTTAATTCTAGAGTTAAATTTATAAATAACGTGTACGAATTTGTTTAACGCATTTGTTTTGGTTACTCGACGGCTCCGTTCTCGTGTAGCCTACATATTGCGTTTTTTATTAAATTTGCTTACCGGGCTAAAGGTTAGCATGCTTAAAATACGTAAGTCGTTTTGTTCAACAAATTTAAGTAGATAACTCATCAGTTGTTTGCATCAGAGCGACAATTTTTGAGATAGTTATTAAAACTGTTTAAAGGTTGTCAAACGTTGTTTCTCGTTGTATATCCTTTAATTCTAGAGTTAAATTGATAAATAACGTGTACGAATTTGTTTAACGCATTTGTTTTGGTTACTCGACGGCTCAGTTCTCGTGTAGCCTACATATTGCGTTTTTTTTTAATTTGCTTACCGGGCTAAAGGTTAGCATGCTTAAAATACGTAAGTCGTTTTGTTCAACAAATTTAAGTAGATAACTCATCAGTTGTTTGCATCAGAGCGACAATTTTTGAGATAGTTATTAAAACTGTTTAAAGGTTGTCAAACGTTGTTTCTCGTTGTATATCCTTTAATTCTAGAGTTAAATTGATAAATAACGTGTACGAATTTGTTTAACGCATTTGTTTTGGTTACTCGACGGCTCCGTTCTCGTGTAGCCTACATATTGCGTTTTTTTTTAAATTTGCTTACCGGGCTAAAGGTTAGCATGCTTAAAATACGTAAGTCGTTTTGTTCAACAAATTTAAGTAGATAACTCATCAGTTGTTTGCATCAGAGCGACAATTTTTGAGATAGTTATTAAAACTGTTTAAAGGTTTTCAAACGTTGTTTCTCGTTGTATATCCTTTAATTCTAGAGTTAAATTGATAAATAACGTGTACGAATTTGTTTAACGCATTTGTTTTGGTTACTCGACGTCTCCTTTCTCGTGTAGCCTACATATTGCGTTTTTTTTTAATTTGCTTACCGGGCTAAAGGTTAGCATGCTTAAAATACGTAAGTCGTTTTGTTCAACAAATTTAAGTAGATAACTCATCAGTTGTTTGCATCAGAGCGACAATTTTTGAGATAGTTATTAAAACTGTTTAAAGGTTGTCAAACGTTGTTTCTCGTTGTATATCCTTTAATTCTAGAGTTAAATTGATAAATAACGTGTACGAATTTGTTTAACGCATTTGTTTTGGTTACTCGACGTCTCCTTTCTCGTGTAGCCTACATATTGCGTTTTTTTTTAATTTGCTTACCGGGCTAAAGGTTAGCATGCTTAAAATACGTAAGTCGTTTTGTTCAACAAATTTAAGTAGATAACTCATCAGTTGTTTGCATCAGAGCGACAATTTTTGAGATAGTTATTAAAACTGTTTAAAGGTTGTCAAACGTTGTTTCTCGTTGTATATCCTTTAAGTCTAGAGTAAAATTGATAAATATCGTGTACGAATTTGTTTAACGCATTTGTTTTGGTTACTCGACGGCTCAGTTCTCGTGTAGCCTACATATTGCGTTTTTTTTTTAATTTGCTTACCGGGCTAAAGGTTAGCATGCTTAAAACCCGTAAGTCGTTTTGTTCAACAAATTTAAGTAGATAACTCATCAGTTGTTTGCATCAGAGCGACAATTTTTGAGATAGTTATTAAAACTGTTTAAAGGTTGTCAAACTTTGTTTCTCGTTGTATATCCTTTAATTCTAGAGTTAAATTGATAAATAACGTGTACGAATTTGTTTAACGCATTTGTTTTGGTTACTCGACGTCTCCGTTCTCGTGTAGCCTACATATTGCGTTTTTTTTTTAATTTGCTTACCGGGCTAAAGGTTAGCATGCTTAAAATACGTAAGTCGTTTTGTTCAACAAATTTAAGTAGATAACTCCTCAGTTCTTTGCATCAGAGCGACGATTTTTGAGATAGTTATTAAAACTGTTTAAAGGTTGTCAAACGTTGTTTCTCGTTGTATATTCTTTAATTCTAGAGTTAAATTGATAAATAACGTGTACGAATTTGTTTAACGCATTTGTTTTGGTTACTCGACGTCTCCGTTCTCGTGTAGCCTACATATTGCGTTTTTTTTTTAATTTGCTTACCGGGCTAAAGGTTAGCATGCTTAAAATACGTAAGTCGTTTTGTTCAACAAATTTAAGTAGATAACTCATCAGTTGTTTGCATCAGAGCGACAATTTTTGAGATAGTTATTAAAACTGTTTAAAGGTTGTCAAACGTTGTTTCTCGTTGTATATCCTTTAATTCTAGAGTTAAATTGATAAATAACGTGTACGAATTTGTTTAACGCATTTGTTTTGGTTACTCGACGGCTCCGTTCTCGTGTAGCCTACATATTGCGTTTTTTTTTAAATTTGCTTACCGGGCTAAAGGTTAGCATGCTTAAAATACGTAAGTCGTTTTGTTCAACAAATTTAAGTAGATAACTCATCAGTTGTTTGCATCAGAGCGACAATTTTTGATATAGTTATTAAAACTATTTAAAGGTTGTCAAACGTTGTTTCTCGTTGTATATCCTTTAATTCTAGAGTTAAATTGATAAATAACGTGTACGAATTTGTTTAACGCATTTGTTTTGGTTACTCGACGTCTCCTTTCTCGTGTAGCCTACATATTGCGTTTTTTTTTAATTTGCTTACCGGGCTAAAGGTTAGCATGCTTAAAATACGTAAGTCGTTTTGTTCAACAAATTTAAGTAGATAACTCATCAGTTGTTTGCATCAGAGCGACAATTTTTGAGATAGTTATTAAAACTGTTTAAAGGTTGTCAAACGTTGTTTCTCGTTGTATATCCTTTAATTCTAGAGTTAAATTGATAAATAACGTGTACGAATTTGTTTAACGCATTTGTTTTGGTTACTCGACGTCTCCGTTCTCGTGTAGCCTACATATTGCGTTTTTTTTAATTTGCTTACCGGGCTAAAGGTTAGCATGCTTAAAATACGTAAGTCGTTTTGTTCAACAAATTTAAGTAGATAACTCATCAGTTGTTTGCATCAGAGCGACAATTTTTGAGATAGTTATTAAAACTGTTTAAAGGTTGTCAAACGTTGTTTCTCGTTGTATATCCTTTAATTCTAGAGTCAAATTGATAAATAACGTGTACGAATTTGTTTAACGCATTTGTTTTGGTTACTCGACGTCTCCGTTCTCGTGTAGCCTACATATTGCGTTTTTTTTTAATTTGCTTACCGGGCTAAAGGTTAGCATGCTTAAAATACGTAAGTCGTTTTGTTCAACAAATTTAAGTAGATAACTCATCAGTTGTTTGCATCAGAGCGACAATTTTTGAGATAGTTATTAAAACTGTTTAAAGGTTGTCAAACGTTGTTTCTCGTTGTATATCCTTTAATTCTAGAGTAAAATTGATAAATATCGTGTACGAATTTGTTTAACGCATTTGTTTTGGTTACTCGACGGCTCAGTTCTCGTGTAGCCTACATATTGCGTTTTTTTTTTAATTTGCTTACCGGGCTAAAGGTTAGCATGCTTAAAACCCGTAAGTCGTTTTGTTCAACAAATTTAAGTAGATAACTCATCAGTTGTTTGCATCAGAGCGACAATTTTTGAGATAGTTATTAAAACTGTTTAAAGGTTGTCAAACTTTGTTTCTCGTTGTATATCCTTTAATTCTAGAGTTAAATTGATAAATAACGTGTACGAATTTGTTTAACGCATTTGTTTTGGTTACTCGACGTCTCCGTTCTCGTGTAGCCTACATATTGCGTTTTTTTTTAATTTGCTTACCGGGCTAAAGGTTAGCATGCTTAAAATACGTAAGTCGTTTTGTTCAACAAATTTAAGTAGATAACTCCTCAGTTCTTTGCATCAGAGCGACGATTTTTGAGATAGTTATTAAAACTGTTTAAAGGTTGTCAAACGTTGTTTCTCGTTGTATATCCTTTAATTCTAAAGTTAAATTGATAAATAACGTGTACGAATTTGTTTAACGCATTAGTTTTGGTTACTCGACGGCTCAGTTCTCGTGTAGCCTACATATTGGGTTTTTTTTTTAATTTGCTTACCGGGCTAAAGGTTAGCATGCTTAAAATACGTAAGTCGTTTTGTTCAACAAATTTAAGTAGATAACTCATCAGTTGTTTGCATCAGAGCGACAATTTTTGAGATAGTTATTAAAACTGTTTAAAGGTTGTCAAACGTTGTTTCTCGTTGTATATCCTTTAATTCTAGAGTTAAATTGATAAATAACGTGCACGAATTTGTTTAACGCATTTGTTTTGGTTACTCGACGTCTCCGTTCTCGTGTAGCCTACATATTGCGTTTTTTTTTTAATTTGCTTACCGGGCTAAAGGTTAGCATGCTTAAAATACGTAAGTCGTTTTGTTCAACAAATTTAAGTAGATAACTCATCAGTTGTTTGCATCAGAGCGACAATTTTTGAGATAGTTATTAAAACTGTTTAAAGGTTGTCAAACGTTGTTTCTCGTTGTATATCCTTTAATTCTAGAGTTAAATTGATAAATAACGTGTACGAATTTGTTTAACGCATTTGTTTTGGTTACTCAACGTCTCCGTTCTCGTGTAGCCTACATATTGCGTTTTTTTTTAATTTGCTTACCGGGCTAAAGGTTAGCATGCTTAAAATACGTAAGTCGTTTTGTTCAACAAATTTAAGTAGATAACTTATCAGTTGTTTGCATCAGAGCGACAATTTTTGAGATAGTTATTAAAACTGTTTAAAGGTTGTCAAACGTTGTTTCTCGTTGTATATCCTTTAATTCTAGAGTTAAATTGATAAATAACGTGTACGAATTTGTTTAACGCATTTGTTTTGGTTACTCGACGGCTCAGTTCTCGTGTAGCCTACATATTGGGTTTTTTTTTAATTTGCTTACCGGGCTAAAGGTTAGCGTGCTTAAAATACGTAAGTCGTTTTGTTCAACAAATTTAAGTAGATAACTCATCAGTTGTTTGCATCAGAGCGACAATTTTTGAGATAGTTATTAAAACTGTTTAAAGGTTGTCAAACGTTTTTTCTCGTTGTATATCCTTTAATTCTAGAGTTAAATTGATAAATAACGTGTACGAATTTGTTTAAGGCATTTGTTTTGGTTACTCGACGTCTCCGTTCTCGTGTAGCCTACATATTGCTTTTTTTTTTTAATTTGCTTACCGGGCTAAAGGTTAGCATGCTTAAAATACGTAAGTCGTTTTGTTCAACAAATTTAAGTAGATAACTCATCAGTTGTTTGCATCAGAGCGACAATTTTTGAGATAGTTATTAAAACTGTTTAAAGGTTGTCAAACGTTGTTTCTCGTTGTATATCCTTTAATTCTAGAGTTAAATTGATAAACAACGTGTACGAATTTGTTTAACGCATTTGTTTTGCTTACTCGACGGCTCCGTTCTCGTGTAGCCTACATATTGCGTTTTTTTTTAAATTTGCTTACCGGGCTAAAGGTTAGCATGCTTAAAATACGTAAGTCGTTTTGTTCAACAAATTTAAGTAGATAACTCATCAGTTGTTTGCATCAGAGCGACAATTTTTGAGATAGTTATTAAAACTGTTTAAAGGTTGTCAAACGTTGTTTCTCGTTGTATATCCTTTAATTCTAGAGTTAAATTGATAAATAACGTGTACGAATTTGTTTAACGCATTTGTTTTGGTTACTCGGCGGCTCAGTTCTCGTGTAGCCTACATATTGCGTTTTTTTTAATTTGCTTACCGGGCTAAAGGTTAGCATGCTTAAAATACGTAAGTCGTTTTGTTCAACAAATTTAAGTAGATAACTCATCAGTTGTTTGCATCAGAGCGACAATTTTTGAGATAGTTATTAAAACTGTTTAAAGGTTGTCAAACGTTGTTTCTCGTTGTATATCCTTTAATTCTAGAGTTAAATTGATAAATAACGTGTACGAATTTGTTTAACGCATTTGTTTTGGTTACTCGACGGCTCCGTTCTCGTGTAGCCTACATATTGCGTTTTTTTTAAATTTGCTTACCGGGCTAAAGGTTAGCATGCTTAAAATACGTAAGTCGTTTTGTTCAACAAATTTAAGTAGATAACTCATCAGTTGTTTGCATCAGAGCGACAATTTTTGAGATAGTTATTAAAACTGTTTAAAGGTTGTCAAACGTTGTTTCTCGTTGTATATCCTTTAATTCTAGAGTTAAATTGATAAATAACGTGTACGAATTTGTTTAACGCATTTGTTTTGGTTACTCGACGTCTCCTTTCTCGTGTAGCCTACATATTGCGTTTTTTTTTAATTTGCTTACCGGGCTAAAGGTTAGCATGCTTAAAATACGTAAGTCGTTTTGTTCAACAAATTTAAGTAGATAACTCATCAGTTGTTTGCATCAGAGCGACAATTTTTGAGATAGTTATTAAAACTGTTTAAAGGTTGTCAAACGTTGTTTCTCGTTGTATATCCTTTAATTCTAGAGTTAAATTGATAAATAACGTGTACGAATTTGTTTAACGCATTTGTTTTGGTTACTCGACGTCTCCGTTCTCGTGTAGCCTACATATTGCGTTTTTTTTAATTTGCTTACCGGGCTAAAGGTTAGCATGCTTAAAATACGTAAGTCGTTTTGTTCAACAAATTTAAGTAGATAACTCATCAGTTGTTTGCATCAGAGCGACAATTTTTGAGATAGTTATTAAAACTGTTTAAAGATTGTCAAACGTTGTTTCTCGTTGTATATCCTTTAATTCTAGAGTCAAATTGATAAATAACGTGTACGAATTTGTTTAACGCATTTGTTTTGGTTACTCGACGTCTCCGTTCTCGTGTAGCCTACATATTGCGTTTTTTTTTAATTTGCTTACCGGGCTAAAGGTTAGCATGCTTAAAATACGTAAGTCGTTTTGTTCACCAAATTTAAGTAGATAACTCATCAGTTGTTTGCATCAGAGCGACAATTTTTGAGATAGTTATTAAAACTGTTTAAAGGTTGTCAAACGTTGTTTCTCGTTGTATATCCTTTAATTCTAGAGTAAAATTGATAAATATCGTGTACGAATTTGTTTAACGCATTTGTTTTGGTTACTCGACGGCTCAGTTCTCGTGTAGCCTACATATTGCGTTTTTTTTTTAATTTGCTTACCGGGCTAAAGGTTAGCATGCTTAAAACCCGTAAGTCGTTTTGTTCAACAAATTTAAGTAGATAACTCATCAGTTGTTTGCATCAGAGCGACAATTTTTGAGATAGTTATTAAAACTGTTTAAAGGTTGTCAAACTTTGTTTCTCGTTGTATATCCTTTAATTCTAGAGTTAAATTGATAAATAACGTGTACGAATTTGTTTAACGCATTTGTTTTGGTTACTCGACGTCTCCTTTCTCATGTAGCCTACATATTGCGTTTTTTTTTTAATTTGCTTACCGGGCTAAAGGTTAGCATGCTTAAAATACGTAAGTCGTTTTGTTCAACAAATTTAAGTAGATAACTCCTCAGTTCTTTGCATCAGAGCGACGATTTTTGAGATAGTTATTAAAACTGTTTAAAGGTTGTCAAACGTTGTTTCTCGTTGTATATCCTTTAATTCTAGAGTTAAATTGATAAATAACGTGTACGAATTTGTTTAACGCATTAGTTTTGGTTACTCGACGGCTCAGTTCTCGTGTAGCCTACATATTGGGTTTTTTTTTTAATTTGCTTACCGGGCTAAAGGTTAGCATGCTTAAAATACGTAAGTCGTTTTGTTCAACAAATTTAAGTAGATAACTCATCAGTTGTTTGCATCAGAGCGACAATTTTTGAGATAGTTATTAAAACTGTTTAAAGGTTGTCAAACGTTGTTTCTCGTTGTATATCCTTTAATTCTAGAGTTAAATTGATAAATAACGTGTACGAATTTGTTTAACGCATTTGTTTTGGTTACTCGACGTCTCCGTTCTCGTGTAGCCTACATATTGCGTTTTTTTTTTAATTTGCTTACCGGGCTAAAGGTTAGCATGCTTAAAATACGTAAGTCGTTTTGTTCAACAAATTTAAGTAGATAACTCATCAGTTGTTTGCATCAGAGCGACAATTTTTGAGATAGTTATTAAAACTGTTTAAAGGTTGTCAAACGTTGTTTCTCGTTGTATATCCTTTAATTCTAGAGTTAAATTGATAAATAACGTGTACGAATTTGTTTAACGCATTTGTTTTGGTTACTCGACGTCTCCGTTCTCGTGTAGCCTACATATTGCGTTTTTTTTTTAATTTGATTACCGGGCTAAAGGTTAGCATGCTTAAAATACGTAAGTCGTTTTGTTCAACAAATTTAAGTAGATAACTCATCAGTTGTTTGCATCAGAGCGACAATTTTTGAGATAGTTATTAAAACTGTTTAAAGGTTGTCAAACGTTGTTTCTCGTTGTATATCCTTTAATTCTAGAGTTAAATTGATAAATAACGTGTACGAATTTGTTTAACGCATTTGTTTTGGTTACTCGACGGCTCAGTTCTCTTGTAGCCTACATATTGGGTTTTTTTTTAATTTGCTTACCGGGCTAAAGGTTAGCATGCTTAAAATACGTAAGTCGTTTTGTTCAACAAATTTAAGTAGATAACTCATCAGTTGTTTGCATCAGAGCGACAATTTTTGAGATAGTTATTAAAACTGTTTAAAGGTTGTCAAACGTTGTTTCTCGTTGTATATCCTTTAATTCTAGAGTTAAATTGATAAATAACGTGTACGAATTTGTTTAAGGCATTTGTTTTGGTTACTCGACGTCTCCGTTCTCGTGTAGCCTACATATTGCTTTTTTTTTTAATTTGCTTACCGGGCTAAAGGTTAGCATGCTTAAAATACGTAAGTCGTTTGGTTCAACAAATTTAAGTAGATAACTCATCAGTTGTTTGCATCAGAGCGACAATTTTTGAGATAGTTATTAAAACTGTTTAAAGGTTGTCAAACGTTGTTTCTCGTTATATATCCTTTAGTTCTAGAGTTAAATTGATAAATAACGTGTACGAATTTGTTTAACGCATTTGTTTTGGTTACTCGACGGCTCCGTTCTCGTGTAGCCTACATATTGCGTTTTTTTTTTAATTTGCTTACCGGGCTAAAGGTTAGCATGCTTAAAATACGTAAGTCGTTTTGTTCAACAAATTTAAGTAGATAACTCATCAGTTGTTTGCATCAGAGCGACAATTTTTGAGATAGTTATTAAAACTGTTTAAAGGTTGTCAAACGTTGTTTCTCGTTGTATATCCTTTAATTCTAGAGTTAAATTGATAAATAACGTGTACGAATTTGTTTAACGCATTTGTTTTGGTTACTCGACGGCTCAGTTCTCGTGTAGCCTACATATTGCGTTTTTTTTTAATTTGCTTACCGGGCTAAAGGTTAGCATGCTTAAAATACGTAAGTCGTTTTGTTCAACAAATTTAAGTAGATAACTCATCAGTTGTTTGCATCAGAGCGACAATTTTTGAGATAGTTATTAAAACTGTTTAAAGGTTGTCAAACGTTGTTTCTCGTTGTATATCCTTTAATTCTAGAGTTAAATTGATAAATAACGTGTACGAATTTGTTTAACGCATTTGTTTTGGTTACTCGACGGCTCCGTCCTCGTGTAGCCTACATATTGCGTTTTTTTTTTTTTAATTTGCTTACCGGGCTAAAGGTTAGCATGCTTAAAATACGTAAGTCGTTTTGTTCAACAAATTTAAGTAGATAACTCATCAGTTGTTTGCATCAGAGCGACAATTTTTGAGATAGTTATTAAAACTGTTTAAAGGTTGTCAAACGTTGTTTCTCGTTGTATATCCTTTAATTCTAGAGTTAAATTGATAAATAGCGTGTACGAATTTGTTTAACGCATTTGTTTTGGTTACTCGACGGCTCCGTTCTCGTGTAGCCTACATATTGGGTTTTTTTTTTTTAATTTGCTTACCGGGCTAAAGGTTAGCATGCTTAAAATACGTAAGTCGTTTTGTTCAACAAATTTAAGTAGATAACTCATCAGTTGTTTGCATCAGAGCGACAATTTTTGAGATAGTTATTAAAACTGTTTAAAGGTTGTCAAACGTTGTTTCTCGTTGTATATCCTTTAATTCTAGAGTTAAATTGATAAATAACATGTACGAATTTGTTTAACGCATTTGTTTTGGTTACTCGACGGCTCCGTTCTCGTGTAGCCTACATATTGCGTTTTTTTTTTAATTTGCTTATACGTAAGTCGTTTTGTTCAACAAATTTAAGTAGATAACTCATCAGTTGTTTGCATCAGAGCGACAATTTTTGAGATAGTTATTAAAACTGTTTAAAGGTTGTTAAACGTTGTTTCTCGTTGTATATCCTTTAATTCTAGAGTTAAATTGATAAATAGCGTGTACGAATTTGTTTAACGCATTTGTTTTGGTTACTCGACGTCTCCGTGCTCGTGTAGCCTACATATTGCGTTTTTTTTAATTTGCTTACCGGGCTAAAGGTTATCATGCTTAAAATACGTAAGTCGTTTTGTTCAACAAATTTAAGTAGATAACTCATCAGTTGTTTGCGTCAGAGCGACAATTTTTGAGATAGTTATTAAAACTGTTTAAAGGTTGTCAAACGTTGTTTCTCGTTGTATATCCTTTAATTCTAGAGTTAAATTGATAAATAACATGTACGAATTTGTTTAACGCATTTGTTTTGGTTACTCGACGGCTCCGTTCTCGTGTAGCCTACATATTGCGTTTTTTTTTTAATTTGCTTATACGTAAGTCGTTTTGTTCAACAAATTTAAGTAGATAACTCATCAGTTGTTTGCATCAGAGCGACAATTTTTGAGATAGTTATTAAAACTGTTTAAAGGTTGTCAAACGTTGTTTCTCGTTGTATATCCTTTAATTCTAGATTTAAATTGAAAAATAACGTGTACGAATTTGTTTAACGCATTTGTTTTGGTTACTCGACGTCTCCGTTCTCGTGTAGCCTACATATTGCGTTTTTTTTTAATTTGCTTACCGGGCTAAAGGTTAGCATGCTTAAAATACGTAAGTCGTTTTGTTCAACAAATTTAAGTAGATAACTCACCAGTTGTTTGCATCAGAGCGACAATTTTTGAGATAGTTATTAAAACTGTTTAAAGGTTGTCAAACGTTGTTTCTCGTTGTATATCCTTTAATTCTAGAGTTAAATTGATAAATAACGTGTACGAATTGGTTTAACGCATTTGTTTTGGTTACTCGACGGCTCCGTTCTCGTGTAGCCTACATATTGCGTTTTTTTTTTTATGTGCTTACCGGTCTAAAGGTTAGCATGCTTAAAATACGTAAGTCGTTTTGTTCCACAAATTTAAGTAGATAACTCATCAGTTGTTTGCATCAGAGCGACAATTTTTGAGATAGTTATTAAAACTGTTTAAAGGTGTTCAAACGTTGTTTCTCGTTGTATATCCTTTAATTCTAGAGTTAAATTGATAAATAACGTGTTCGAATTTGTTTAACGCATTTGTTTTGGTTACCCGACTTCTCCGTTCTCGTGTAGCCTACATATTGCGTTTTTTTTTAAATTTGCTTACCGGGCTAAAGGTTAGCATGCTTAAAATACGTAAGTCGTTTTGTTCAACAAATTTAAGTAGATAACTCATCAGTTGTTTGCATCAGAGCGACAATTTTTGAGATAGTTATTAAAACTGTTTAAAGGTTGTCAAACGTTGTTTCTCGTTGTATATCCTTTGATAAATAACGTGCACGAATTTGTTTAACGCATTTGTTTTGGTTACTCGACGTCTCCGTTCTCGTGTAGCCTACATATTGCGTTTTTTTTTAAATTTGCTTACCGGGCTAAAGGTTAGCATGCTTAAAATACGTAAGTCGTTTTGTTCAACAAATTTAAGTAGATAACTCATCAGTTGTTTGCATCAGAGCGAAAATTTTTGAGGTAGTTATTAAAACTGTTTAAAGGTTGTCAAACGTTGTTTCTCGTTGTATATCCTTTAATTCTAGAGTTAAATTGATAAATAACGTGTACGAATTTGTTTAACGCATTTGTTTTGGTTACTCGACGTCTCCGTTCTCGTGTAGCCTACATATTGCGTTTTTTTTTAATTTGTTTACCGGGCTAAAGGTTAGCATGCTTAAAATACGTAAGTCGTTTTGTTCAACAAATTTAAGTAGATAACTCATCAGTTGTTTGCATCAGAGCGACAATTTTTGAGATAGTTATTAAAACTGTTTAAAGGTTGTCAAACGTTGTTTCTCGTTGTATATCCTTTAATTCTAGAGTTAAATTGATAAATAACGTGTACGAATTTGTTTAACGCATTTGTTTTGGTTACTCGACGTCTCCGTGCTCGTGTAGCCTACATATTGCGTTTTTTTTTAATTTGCTTACCGGGCTAAAGGTTATCATGCTTAAAATACGTAAGTCGTTTTGTTCAACAAATTTAAGTAGATAACTCATCAGTTGTTTGCATCAGAGCGACAATTTTTGAGATAGTTATTAAAAGTGTTTAAAGGTTGTCAAACGTTGTTTCTCGTTGTATATCCTTTAATTCTAGAGTTAAATTGATAAATAACGTGTACGAATTTGTTTAACGCATTTGTTTTGGTTACTCGACGTCTCCGTTCTCGTGTAGCCGACATATTGCGTTTTTTTTTTAATTTGTTTACCGGGCTAAAGGTTAGCATGCTTAAAATACGTAAGTCGTTTTGTTCAACAAATTTAAGTAGATAACTCCTCAGTTGTTTGCATCAGAGCGACAATTTTTGAGATAGTTATTAAAACTGTTTAAAGGTTGTCAAACGTTGTTTCTCGTTGTATATCCTTTAATTCTAGAGTTAAATTGATAAATAACGTGTACGAATTTGTTTAACGCATTTGTTTTGGTTACTCGACGGCTCAGTTCTCGTGTAGCCTACATATTGCGTTTTTTTTTTAATTTGCTTGCCGGGCTAAAGGTTAGCATGCTTAAAATACGTAAGTCGTTTTGTTCAACAAATTTAAGTAGATAACTCATCAGTTGTTTGCATCAGAGCGACAATTTTTGAGATAGTTATTAAAACTGTTTAAAGGTTGTCAAACGTTGTTTCTCGTTGTATATCCTTTAATTCTAGAGTTAAATTGATAAATAGCGTGTACGAATTTGTTTAACGCATTTGTTTTGGTTACTCGACGTCTCCGTTCTCGTGTAGCCTACATATTGCGTTTTTTTTTTAATTTGCTTACCGGGCTAAAGGTTAGCATGCTTAAAATACGTAAGCCGTTTTGTTCAACAAATTTAAGTAGATAACTCATCAGTTGTTTGCATCAGAGCGACAATTTTTGAGATTGTTATTAAAACTGTTTAAAGGTTGTCAAACGTTGTTTCTCGTTGTATATCCTTTAATTCTAGAGTTAAATTGATAAATAACGTGTACGAATTTGTTTAACGCATTTGTTTTGGTTACTCGACGGCTCAGTTCTCGTGTAGCCTACATATTGCGTTTTTTTTTTAATTTGCTTACCGGGCTAAAGGTTAGCATGCTTAGAATACGTAAGTCGTTTTGTTCAACAAATTTGAGAAGATAACTCATCAGTTGTTTGCATCAGAACGACAATTTTTGAGATAGTTATTAAAACTGTTTAAAGGTTGTCAAACGTTGTTTCTCGTTGTATATCCTTTAATTCTAGGGTTAAATTGATAAATAACGTGTACGAATTTGTTTAACGCATTTGTTTTGGTTACTCGACGTCTCCGTTCTCGTGTAGCCTACATATTGCGTTTTTTTTTTTTAATTTGCTTACCGGGCTAAAGGTTAGCATGCTTAAAATACGTAAGTCGTTTTGTTAAACAAATTTAAGTAGATAACTCATCAGTTGTTTGCATCAGAGCGACAATTTTTGAGATAGTTATTAAAACTGTTTAAAGGTTGTCCAACGTTGTTTCTCGTTGTATATCCTTTAATTCTAGAGTTAAATTGATAAATAACGTGTACGAATTTTTTTAACGCATTTGTTTTGGTTACTCGACGGCTCCGTTCTCGTGTAGCCTACATATTGCGTTTTTTTTTTAATTTGCTTACCGGGCTAAAGGTTAGCATGCTTAAAATACGTAAGTCGTTTTGTTCAACAAATTTAAGTAGATAACTCATCAGTTGTTTGCATCAGAGCGACAATTTTTGAGATAGTTATTAAAACTGTTTAAAGGTTGTCAAACGTTGTTTCTCGTTGTATATCCTTTAATTCTAGAGTTAAATTGATAAATAACGTGTACGAATTTGTTTAACGCATTTGTTTTGGTTACTCGACGTCTCCGTTCTCGTGTAGCCTACATATTGCGTTTTTTTTTTAATTTGCTTACCGGGCTAAAGGTTAGCATGCTTAAAATACGTAAGTCGTTTTGTTCAACAAATTTAAGTAGATAACTCCTCAGTTGTTTGCATCAGAGCGACAATTTTTGAGATAGTTATTAAAACTGTTTAAAGGTTGTCAAACGTTGTTTCTCGTTGTATATCTTTTAATTCTAGAGTTAAATTGATAAATAATGTGTACGAATTTGTTTAACGCATTTGTTTTGGTTACTCGACGGCTCAGTTCTCGTGTAGCCTACATATTGCGTTTTTTTTTAATTTGCTTACCGGGCTAAAGGTTAGCATGCTTAAAATACGTAAGTCGTTTTGTTCAACAAATTTAAGTAGATAACTCATCAGTTGTTTGCATCAGAGCGAAAATTTTTGAGATAGTTATTAAAACTGTTTAAAGGTTGTCAAACGTTGTTTCTCGTTGTATATCCTTTAATTCTAGAGTTAAAGTGATAAATAACGTGTACGAATTTGTTTAACGCATTTGTTTTGGTTACTCGACGTCTCCGTTCTCGTGTAGCCTACATATTGCGTTTTTTTTTTTAATTTGCTTACCGGGCTAAAGGTTAGCATGTTAAAATACGTAAGTCGTTTTGTTCAACAAATTTAAGTAGATAACTCATCAGTTGTTTGCATCAAAGCGACAATTTTTGAGATAGTTATTAAAACTGTTTAAAGGTTGTCAAACGTTGTTTCTCGTTGTATATCCTTTAATTCTAGTGTAAAATTGATAAATAACGTGTACGAATTTCTTTAACGCATTTGTTTTGGTTACTCGACGGCTCAGTTCTCGTGTAGCCTACATATTGCGTTTTTTTTTAATTTGCTTACCGGGCTAAAGGTTAGCATGCTTAAAATACGTAAGTCGTTTTGTTCAACAAATTTAAGTAGATAACTCATCAGTTGTTTGCATCAGAGCGACAATTTTTGAGATAGTTATTAAAACTGTTTAAAGGTTGTCAAACGTTGTTTCTCGTTGTATATCCTTTAATTCTAGAGTTAAATTGATAAATAACGTGTACGAATTTGTTTAACGCATTTGTTTTGGTTACTCGACGTCTCCGTTCTCGTGTAGCCTACATATTGCGTTTTTTTTTTTAATTTGCTTACCGGGCTAAAGGTTAGCATGCTTAAAATACGTAAGTCGTTTTGTTCAACAAATTTAAGTAGATAACTCATCAGTTGTTTGCATCAGAGCGACAATTTTTGAGATAGTTATTAAAACTGTTTAAAGGTTGTCAAACGCTGTTTCTCGTTGTATATCCTTTAATTCTAGAGTTAAATTGATAAATAACGTGTACGAATTTGTTTAACGCATTTGTTTTGGTTACTCGACGTCTCCGTTCTCGTGTAGCCTACATATTGCGTTTTTTTTTTTTAATTTGCTTACCGGGCTAAAGGTTAGCATGCTTAAAATACGTAAGTCGTTTTGTTCAACAAATTTAAGTAGATAACTCATCAGTTGTTTGCATCAGAGCGACAATTTTTGAGATAGTTATTAAAACTGTTTAAAGGTTGTCAAACGTTGTTTCTCGTTGTATATCCTTTAATTCTAGAGTTAAATTGATAAATAACGTGTACGAATTTGTTTAACGCATTTGTTTTGGTTACTCGACGTCTCCGTTTTCGTGTAGCCTACATATTGCGTTTTTTTTTTAATTTGCTTACCGGGCTAAAGGTTAGCATGCTTATAATACGTAAGTCGTTTTGTTCAACAAATTTGAGTAGATAACTCATCAGTTGTTTGCATCAGAGCGAAAATTTTTGAGATAGTTATTAAAACTGTTTAAAAGTTGTCAAACGTTGTTTCTCGTTGTATATCCTTTAATTCTAGAGTTAAATTGATAAATAACGTGTACGAATTTGTTTAACGCATTTGTTTTGGTTACTCGACGTCTCCGTTCTCGTGTAGCCTACATATTGCGTTTTTTTTTTTAATTTGCTTACCGGGCTAAAGGTTAGCATGCTTAAAATACGTAAGTCGTTTTGTTCAACAAATTTAAGTAGATAACTCATCAGTTGTTTGCATCAGAGCGACAATTTTTAAGATAGTTATTAAAACTGTTTAAAGGTTGTCAAACGTTGTTTCTCGTTGTATATCCTTTAATTCTAGAGTTAAATTGATAAATAACGTGTACGAATTTGTTTAACGCATTTGTTTTGGTTACTCGACGGCTCAGTTCTCGTGTAGCCTACATATTGCGTTTTTTTTTTAATTTGCTTACCGGGCTAAAGGTTAGCATGCTTAAAATACGTAAGTCGTTTTGTTCAACAAATTTAAGTAGATAAATAACGTGTACGAATTTGTTTAACGCATTTGTTTTGGTTACTCGACGGCTCAGTTCTCGTGTAGCCTACATATTGCGTTTTTTTTTTAATTTGCTTACCGGGCTAAAGGTTAGCATGCTTAAAATACGTAAGTCGTTTTGTTCAACAAATTTGAGTAGATAACTCATCAGTTGTTTGCATCAGAGCGACAATTTTTGAGATAGTTATTAAAACTGTTTAAAGGTTGTCAAACGTTGTTTCTCGTTGTATATCCTTTAAATCTAGAGTTAAATTGATAAATAACGTGTACGAATTTGTTTAACGCATTTGTTTTGGTTACTCGACGTCTCCGTTCTCGTGTAGCCTACATATTGCGTTTTTTTTTTAATTTGCTTACCGGGCTAAAGGTTAGCATGCTTAAAATACGTAAGTCGTTTTGTTCAACAAATTTAAGTAGATAACTCATCAGTTGTTTGCATCAGAGCGACAATTTTTGAGATAGTTATTAAAACTGTTTAAAGGTTGTCAAACGTTGTTTCTCGTTGTATATCCTTTAATTCTAGAGTTAAATTGATAAATAACGTGTACGAATTTGTTTAACGCATTTGTTTTGGTTACTCGACGTCTCCGTTCTCGTGTAGCCTACATATTGCGTTTTTTTTTTAAATTGCTTACCGGACTAAAGGTTAGCATGCTTAAAATATGTAAGTCGTTTTGTTCAACAAATTTGAGTAGATAACTCATCAGTTGTTTGCATCAGAGCGACAATTTTTGAGATAGTTATTAAAACTGTTTAAAGGTTGTCAAACGTTGTTTCTCGTTGTATATCCTTTAATTCTAGAGTTAAATTGATAAATAACGTGTACGAATTTGTTTAACGCATTTGTTTTGGTTACTCGACGTCTCCGTTCTCGTGTAGCCTACATATTGCGTTTTTTTTTTTTAATTTGCTTACCGGGCTAAAGGTTAGCATGCTTAAAATACGTAAGTCGTTTTGTTCAACAAATTTGAGTAGATAACTCATCAGTTGTTTGCATCAGAGCGACAATTTTTGAGATAGTTATTAAAACTGTTTAAAGGTTGTCAAACGTTGTTTCTCGTTGTATATCCTTTAATTCTAGAGTTAAATTGATAAATAACGTGTACCGTAAGTCGTTTTGTTCAACAAATTTGAGTAGATAACTCATCAGTTGTTTGCATCAGAGCGACAATTTTTGAGATAGTTATTAAAACTGTTTAAAGGTTGTCAAACGTTGTTTCTCGTTGTATATCCTTTAAATCTAGAGTTAAATTGATAAATAACGTGTACGAATTTGTTTAACGCATTTGTTTTGGTTACTCGACGTCTCCGTTCTCGTGTAGCCTACATATTGCGTTTTTTTTTTAATTTGCTTACCGGGCTAAAGGTTAGCATGCTTAAAATACGTAAGTCGTTTTGTTCAACAAATTTAAGTAGATAACTCATCAGTTGTTTGCATCAGAGCGACAATTTTTGAGATAGTTATTAAAACTGTTTAAAGGTTGTCAAACGTTGTTTCTCGTTGTATATCCTTTAATTCTAGAGTTAAATTGATAAATAACGTGTACGAATTTGTTTAACGCATTTGTTTTGGTTACTCGACGTCTCCGTTCTCGTGTATCCTACATATTGCGTTTTTTTTTTTAAATTGCTTACCGGGCTAAAGGTTAGCATGCTTAAAATATGTAAGTCGTTTTGTTCAACAAATTTGAGTAGATAACTCATCAGTTGTTTGCATCAGAGCGACAATTTTTGAGATAGTTATTAAAACTGTTTAAAGGTTGTCAAACGTTGTTTCTCGTTGTATATCCTTTAATTCTAGAGTTAAATTGATAAATAACGTGTACGAATTTGTTTAACGCATTTGTTTTGGTTACTCGACGACTCCGTTCTCGTGTAGCCTACATATTGCGTTTTTTTTTTTTAATTTGCTTACCGGGCTAAAGGTTAGCATGCTTAAAATACGTAAGTCGTTTTGTTCAACAAATTTAAGTAGATAACTCATCAGTTGTTTGCATCAGAGCGACAATTTTTGAGATAGTTATTAAAACTGTTTAAAGGTTGTCAAACGTTGTTTCTCGTTGTATATCCTTTAATTCTAGAGTTAAATTGATAAATAACGTGTACGAATTTGTTTAACGCATTTGTTTTGGTTACTCGGCGTCTCCGTTCTCGTGTAGCCTACATATTGCGTTTTTTTTTAATTTTCTTACCGGGCTAAAGGTTAGCATGCTTAAAATATGTAAGTCGTTTTGTTCAACAAATTTGAGTAGATAACTCATCAGTTGTTTGCATCAGAGCGACAATTTTTGAGATAGTTATTAAAACTGTTTAAAGGTTGTCAAACGTTGTTTCTCGTTGTATATCCTTTAATTCTAGAGTTAAATTGATAAATAACGTGTACGAATTTCTTTAACGCATTTGTTTTGGTTACTCGACGGCTCAGTTCTCGTGTAGCCTACATATTGCGTTTTGTTTTAATTTGCTTACCGGGCTAAAGGTTAGCATGCTTAAAATACGTAAGTCGTTTTGTTCAACAAATTTAAGTAGATAACTCATCAGTTGTTTGCATCAGAGCGACAATTTTTGAGATAGTTATTAAAACTGTTTAAAGGTTGTCAAACGTTGTTTCTCGTTGTATATCCTTTAATTCTAGAGTTAAATTGATAAATAACGTGTACGAATTTGTTTAACGCATTTGTTTTGGTTACTCGACGTCTCCGTTCTCGTGTAGCCTACATATTGCGTTTTTTTTTTAATTTGCTTACCGGGCTAAATGTTAGCATGCTTAAAATGCGTAAGTCGTTTTGTTCAACAAATTTAAGTAGATAACTCATCAGTTGTTTGCATCAGAGCGACAATTTTTGAGATAGTTATTAAAACTGTTTAAAGGTTGTCAAACGTTGTTTCTCGTTGTATATCCTTTAATTTTAGAGTTAAATTGATAAATAACGTGTACGAATTGGTTTAACGCATCTGTTTTGGTTACTCGACGTCTCCGTTCTCGTGTAGCCTACATATTGCGTTTTTTTTTTAATTTGCTTACCGGGCTAAAGGTTAGCATGCTTAAAATACGTAAGTCGTTTTGTTCAACAAATTTAAGTAGATAACTCATCAGTTGTTTGCATCAGAGCGACAATTTTTGAGATAGTTATTAAAACTGTTTAAAGGTTGTCAAACGTTGTTTCTCGTTGTATATCCTTTAATTCTAGAGTTAAATTGATAAATAATGTGTACGAATTTGTTTAACGCATTTTTTGGTTACTCGACGTCTCCGTTCTCGTGTAGCCTACATATTGCGTTTTTTTTTTTAATTTGCTTACCGGGCTAAAGGTTAGCATGCTTAAAATACGTAAGTCGTTTTGTTCAACAAATTTAAGTAGATAACTCATCAGTTGTTTGCATCAGAGCGACAATTTTTGAGATAGTTATTAAAACTATTTAAAGGTTGTCAAACGTTGTTTCTCGTTGTATATCCTTTAATTCTAGAGTTAAATTGATAAATAACGTGTACGAATTTGTTTAACGCATTTGTTTTGGTTACTCGACGTCTCCGTTCTCGTGTAGCCTACATATTGGGTTTTTTTTTTTAATTTGCTTACCGGGCTAAAGGTTAGCATGCTTAAAATACGTAAGTCGTTTTGTTCAACAAATTTAAGTAGATAACTCATCAGTTGTTTGCATCAGAGCGACAATTTTTGAGATAGTTATTAAAACTATTTAAAGGTTGTCAAACGTTGTTTCTCGTTGTATATCCTTTAATTCTAGAGTTAAATTGATAAATAACGTGTACGAATTTGTTTAACGCATTTGTTTTGGTTACTCGACGTCTCCGTTCTCGTGTAGCCTACATATTGCGTTTTTTTTTTAATTTGCTTACCGGGCTAAAGGTTAGCATGCTTAAAATACGTAAGTCGTTTTGTTCAACAAATTTAAGTAGATAACTCATCAGTTGTTTGCATCAGAGCGAAAATTTTTGAGATAGTTATTAAAACTGTTTAATCCAGAGTTAAATTGATAAATAACGTGTACGAATTTGTTTAACGCATTTGTTTTGGTTACTCGACGTCTCCGTTCTCGTGTAGCCTACATATTGCGTTTTTTTTTTAATTTGCTTACCGGGCTAAAGGTTAGCATGCTTAAAATACGTAAGTCGTTTTGTTCAACAAATTTAAGTAGATAACTCATCAGTTGTTTGCATCAGAGCGACAATTTTTGAGATAGTTATTAAAACTGTTTAAAGGTTGTCAAACGTTGTTTCTCGTTGTATATCCTTTAATTCTAGAGTTAAATTGATAAATAACGTGTACGAATTTGTTTAACGCATTTGTTTTGGTTACTCGACGTCTCCGTTCTCGTGTAGCCTACATATTGCGTTTTTTTTTTTATTTGCTTACCGGGCTAAAGGTTAGCATGCTTAAAATACATAAGTCGTTTTGTTCAACAAATTTAAGTAGATAACTCATCAGTTGTTTGCATCAGAGCGACAATTTTTGAGATAGTTATTAAAACTGTTTAAAGGTTGTCAAACGTTGTTTCTCGTTGTATATCCTTTAATTCTAGAGTTAAATTGATAAATAACGTGTACGAATTTGTTTAACGCATTTGTTTTGGTTACTCGACGTCTCCGTTCTCGTGTAGCCTACATATTGCGTTTTTTTTTTTAATTTGCTTACCGGGCTAAAGGTTAGCATGCTTAAAATACATAAGTCGTTTTGTTCAACAAATTTAAGTAGATAACTCATCAGTTGTTTGCATCAGAGCGACAATTTTTGAGATAGTTATTAAAACTGTTTAAAGGTTGTCAAACGTTGTTTCTCGTTGTATATCCTTTAATTCTAGAGTTAAATTGATAAATAACGTGTACGAATTTGTTTAACGCATTTGTTTTGGTTACTCGACGTCTCCGTTCTCGTGTAGCCTACATATTGCGTTTTTTTTTTTAATTTGCTTACCGGGCTAAAGGTTAGCATGCTTATAATACGTAAGTCGTTTTGTTCAACAAATTTGAGTAGATAACTCATCAGTTGTTTGCATCAGAGCGAAAATTTTTGAGATAGTTATTAAAACTGTTTAAAGGTTGTCAAACGTTGTCTCTCGTTGTATATCCTTTAATTCTAGAGTTAAATTGATAAATAACGTGTACGAATTTGTTTAACGCATTTGTTTTGGTTACTCGACGTCTCCGTTCTCGTGTAGCCTACATATTGCGTTTTTTTTTTTAATTTGCTTACCAGGCTAAAGGTTAGCATGCTTAAAATACGTAAGTCGTTTTGTTCAACAAATTTAAGTAGATAACTCATCAGTTGTTTGCATCAGAGCGACAATTTTTAAGATAGTTATTAAAACTGTTTAAAGGTTGTCAAACGTTGTTTCTCGTTGTATATCCTTTAATTCTAGAGTTAAATTGATAAATAACGTGTACGAATTTGTTTAACGCATTTGTTTTGGTTACTCGACGGCTCAGTTCTCGTGTAGCCTACATATTGCGTTTTTTTTTTAATTTGCTTACCGGGCTAAAGGTTAGCATGCTTAAAATACGTAAGTCGTTTTGTTCAACAAATTTAAGTAGATAAATAATGTGTACGAATTTGTTTAACGAATTTGTTTTGGTTACTCGACGGCTCAGTTCTCGTGTAGCCTACATATTGCGTTTTTTTTTTAATTTGCTTACCGGGCTAAAGGTTAGCATGCTTAAAATACGTAAGTCGTTTTGTTCAACAAATTTGAGTAGATAACTCATCAGTTGTTTGCATCAGAGCGACAATTTTTGAGATAGTTATTAAAACTGTTTAAAGGTTGTCAAACGTTGTTTCTCGTTGTATATCCTTTAAATCTAGAGTTAAATTGATAAATAACGTGTACGAATTTGTTTAACGCATTTGTTTTGGTTACTCGACGTCTCCGTTCTCGTGTAGCCTACATATTGCGTTTTTTTTTTAATTTGCTTACCGGGCTAAAGGTTAGCATGCTTAAAATACGTAAGTCGTTTTGTTCAACAAATTTAAGTAGATAACTCATCAGTTGTTTGCATCAGAGCGACAATTTTTGAGATAGTTATTAAAACTGTTTAAAGGTTGTCAAACGTTGTTTCTCGTTGTATATCCTTTAATTCTAGAGTTAAATTGATAAATAACGTGTACGAATTTGTTTAACGCATTTGTTTTGGTTACTCGACGTCTCCGTTCTCGTGTAGCCTACATATTGCGTTTTTTTTTTAAATTGCTTACCGGGCTAAAGGTTAGCATGCTTAAAATATGTAAGTCGTTTTGTTCACCAAATTTGAGTAGATAACTCATCAGTTGTTGCATCAGAGCGACAATTTTTGAGATAGTTATTAAAACTGTTTAAAGGTTGTCAAACGTTGTTTCTCGTTGTATACCCTTTAATTCTAGAGTTAAATTGAAAAATAACGTGTACGAATTTGTTTAACGCATTTGTTTTGGTTACTCGACGTCTCCGTTCTCGTGTAGCCTACATATTGCGTTTTTTTTTTTTAATTTGCTTACCGGGCTAAAGGTTAGCATGCTTAAAATACGTAAGTCGTTTTGTTCAACAAATTTAAGTAGATAACTCATCAGTTGTTTGCATCAGAGCGACAATTTTTGAGATAGTTATTAAAACTGTTTAAAGGTTGTCAAACGTTGTTTCTCGTTGTATATCCTTTAATTCTAGAGTTAAATTGATAAATAACGTGTACGAATTTGTTTAACGCATTTGTTTTGGTTACTCGACGTCTCCGTTCTCGTGTAGCCTACATATTGCGTTTTTTTTTTAATTTGCTTACCGGGCTAAAGGTTAGCATGCTTAAAATACATAAGTCGTTTTGTTCAACAAATTTAAGTAGATAACTCATCAGTTGTTTGCATCAGAGCGACAATTTTTGAGATAGTTATTAAAACTGTTTAAAGGTTGTCAAACGTTGTTTCTCGTTGTATATCCTTTAATTCTAGAGTTAAATTGATAAATAACGTGTACGAATTTGTTTAACGCATTTGTTTTGGTTACTCGACGTCTCCGTTCTCGTGTAGCCTACATATTGCGTTTTTTTTTTTAATTTGCTTACCGGGCTAAAGGTTAGCATGCTTATAATACGTAAGTCGTTTTGTTCAACAAATTTGAGTAGATAACTCATCAGTTGTTTGCATCAGAGCGAAAATTTTTGAGATAGTTATTAAAACTGTTTAAAGGTTGTCAAACGTTGTCTCTCGTTGTATATCCTTTAATTCTAGAGTTAAATTGATAAATAACGTGTACGAATTTGTTTAACGCATTTGTTTTGGTTACTCGACGTCTCCGTTCTCGTGTAGCCTACATATTGCGTTTTTTTTTTTAATTTGCTTACCAGGCTAAAGGTTAGCATGCTTAAAATACGTAAGTCGTTTTGTTCAACAAATTTAAGTAGATAACTCATCAGTTGTTTGCATCAGAGCGACAATTTTTAAGATAGTTATTAAAACTGTTTAAAGGTTGTCAAACGTTGTTTCTCGTTGTATATCCTTTAATTCTAGAGTTAAATTGATAAATAACGTGTACGAATTTGTTTAACGCATTTGTTTTGGTTACTCGACGGCTCAGTTCTCGTGTAGCCTACATATTGCGTTTTTTTTTTAATTTGCTTACCGGGCTAAAGGTTAGCATGCTTAAAATACGTAAGTCGTTTTGTTCAACAAATTTAAGTAGATAAATAATGTGTACGAATTTGTTTAACGAATTTGTTTTGGTTACTCGACGGCTCAGTTCTCGTGTAGCCTACATATTGCGTTTTTTTTTTAATTTGCTTACCGGGCTAAAGGTTAGCATGCTTAAAATACGTAAGTCGTTTTGTTCAACAAATTTGAGTAGATAACTCATCAGTTGTTTGCATCAGAGCGACAATTTTTGAGATAGTTATTAAAACTGTTTAAAGGTTGTCAAACGTTGTTTCTCGTTGTATATCCTTTAAATCTAGAGTTAAATTGATAAATAACGTGTACGAATTTGTTTAACGCATTTGTTTTGGTTACTCGACGTCTCCGTTCTCGTGTAGCCTACATATTGCGTTTTTTTTTTAATTTGCTTACCGGGCTAAAGGTTAGCATGCTTAAAATACGTAAGTCGTTTTGTTCAACAAATTTAAGTAGATAACTCATCAGTTGTTTGCATCAGAGCGACAATTTTTGAGATAGTTATTAAAACTGTTTAAAGGTTGTCAAACGTTGTTTCTCGTTGTATATCCTTTAATTCTAGAGTTAAATTGATAAATAACGTGTACGAATTTGTTTAACGCATTTGTTTTGGTTACTCGACGTCTCCGTTCTCGTGTAGCCTACATATTGCGTTTTTTTTTTAAATTGCTTACCGGGCTAAAGGTTAGCATGCTTAAAATATGTAAGTCGTTTTGTTCACCAAATTTGAGTAGATAACTCATCAGTTGTTGCATCAGAGCGACAATTTTTGAGATAGTTATTAAAACTGTTTAAAGGTTGTCAAACGTTGTTTCTCGTTGTATACCCTTTAATTCTAGAGTTAAATTGAAAAATAACGTGTACGAATTTGTTTAACGCATTTGTTTTGGTTACTCGACGTCTCCGTTCTCGTGTAGCCTACATATTGCGTTTTTTTTTTTAATTTGCTTACCGGGCTAAAGGTTAGCATGCTTAAAATACGTAAGTCGTTTTGTTCAACAAATTTAAGTAGATAACTCATCAGTTGTTTGCATCAGAGCGACAATTTTTGAGATAGTTATTAAAACTGTTTAAAGGTTGTCAAACGTTGTTTCTCGTTGTATATCCTTTAATTCTAGAGTTAAATTGATAAATAACGTGTACGAATTTGTTTAACGCATTTGTTTTGGTTACTCGGCGTCTCCGTTCTCGTGTAGCCTACATATTGCGTTTTTTTTTTAATTTGCTTACCGGGCTAAAGGTTAGCATGCTTAAAATATGCAAGTCGTTTTGTTCAACAAATTTGAGTAAATAACTCATCAGTTGTTTGCATCAGAGCGACAATTTTTGAGATAGTTATTAAAACTGTTTAAAGGTTGTCAAACGTTGTTTCTCGTTGTATATCCTTTAATTCTAGAGTTAAATTGATAAATAACGTGTACGAATTTGTTTAACGCATTTGTTTTGGTTACTCGACGTCTCCGTTCTCGTGTAGCCTACATATTGCGTTTTTTTTTTAATTTGCTTACCGGGCTAAAGGTTAGCATGCTTAAAATACGTAAGTCGTTTTGTTCAACAAATTTAAGTAGATAACTCATCAGTTGTTTGCATCTGAGCGACAATTTTTGAGATAGTTATTAAAACTGTTTAAAGGTTGTCAAACGTTGTTTCTCGTTGTATATCCTTTAATTCTCGAGTTAAATTGATAAATAACGTGTACGAATTTGTTTAACGCATTTGTTTTGGTTACTCGACGTCTCCGTTCTCGTGTAGCCTACATATTGCGTTTTTTTTTTAATTTGCTTACCGGGCTAAAAGTTAGCATGCTTAAAATGCGTAAGTCGTTTTGTTCAACAAATTTAAGTAGATAACTCATCAGTTGTTTGCATCAGAGCGACAATTTTTGAGATAGTTATTAAAACTATTTAAAGGTTGTCAAACGTTGTTTCTCGTTGTATATCCTTTAATTCTAGAGTTAAATTGATAAATAACGTGTACGAATTTGTTTAACGCATTTGTTTTGGTTACTCGACGTCTCCGTTCTCGTGTAGCCTACATATTGCGTTTTTTTTTTTAATTTGCTTACCGGGCTAAAGGTTAGCATGCTTAAAATACGTAAGTCGTTTTGTTCAACAAATTTAAGTAGATAACTCATCAGTTGTTTGCATCAGAGCGACAATTTTTGAGATAGTTATTAAAACTGTTTAAAGGTTGTCAAACGTTGTTTCTCGTTGTATATCCTTTAATTCTAGAGTTAAATTGATAAATAACGTGTACGAATTTGTTTAACGCATTTGTTTTGGTTACTCGACGTCTCCGTTCTCGTGTAGCCTACATATTGCGTTTTTTTTTTTAATTTGCTTACCGGGCTAAAGGTTAGCATGCTTAAAATACGTAAGTCGTTTTGTTCAACAAATTTAAGTAGATAACTCATCAGTTGTTTGCATCAGAGCGACAATTTTTGAGATAGTTATTAAAACTGTTTAAAGGTTGTCAAACGTTGTTTCTCGTTGTATATCCTTTAATTCTAGAGTTAAATTGATAAATAACGTGTACGAATTTGTTTAACGCATTTGTTTTGGTTACTCGACGGCTCAGTTCTCGTGTAGCCTACATATTGCGTTTTTTTTTTAATTTGCTTACCGGGCTAAAGGTTAGCATGCTTAAAATACGTAAGTCGTTTTGTTCAACAAATTTAAGTAGATAAGTCATCAGTTGTTTGCATCAGAGCGACAATTTTTGAGATAGTTATTAAAACTGTTTAAAGGTTGTCAAACGTTGTTTCTCGTTGTATATCCTTTAATTCTAGAGTTAAATTGATAAATAACGTGTACGAATTTGTTTAACGCATTTGTTTTGGTTACTCGACGTCTCCGTTCTCGTGTAGCCTACATATTGCTTTTTTTTTTTAATTTGCTTACCGGGCTAAAGGTTAGCATGCTTAAAATACGTAAGTCGTTTTGTTCAACAAATTTGAGTATATAACTCATCAGTTGTTTGCATCAGAGCGACAATTTTTGAGATAGTTATTAAAACTGTTTAAAGGTTGTCAAACGTTGTTTCTCGTTGTATATCCTTTAATTCTAGAGTTAAATTGATAAATAACGTGTACGAATTTGTTTAACGCATTTGTTTTGGTTACTCGACGTCTCCGTTCTCGTGTAGCCTACATATTGCGTTTTTTTTTTTAATTTTCTTACCGGGCTAAAGGTTAGCATGCTTAAAATATGTAAGTCGTTTTGTTCAACAAATTTGAGTAGATAACTCATCAGTTGTTTGCATCAGAGCGACTATTTTTGAGATAGTTATTAAAACTGTTTAAAGGTTGTCAAACGTTGTTTCTCGGTGTATATCCTTTAATTCTAGAGTTAAATTGATAAATAACGTGTACGAATTTGTTTAACGCATTTGTTTTGGTTACTCGACGTCTCCGTTCTCGTGTAGCCTACATATTGCTTTTTTTTTTTAATTTGCTTACCGGGCTAAAGGTTAGCATGCTTAAAATACGTAAGTCGTTTTGTTCAACAAATTTAAGTAGATAACTCATCAGTTGTTTGAATCAGAGCGACAATTTTTGAGATAGTTATTAAAACTGTTTAAAGGTTGTCAAACGTTGTTTCTCGTTGTATATCCTTTAATTCTAGAGTTAAATTGATAAATAACGTGTACGAATTTGTTTAACGCATTTGTTTTGGTTACTCGACGTCTCCGTTCTCGTGTAGCCTACATATTGCGTTTTTTTTTTTAATTTGCTTACCAGGCTAAAGGTTAGCATGCTTAAAATACGTAAGTCGTTTTGTTCAACAAATTTAAGTAGATAACTCATCAGTTGTTTGCATCAGAGCGACAATTTTTAAGATAGTTATTAAAACTGTTTAAAGGTTGTCAAACGTTGTTTCTCGTTGTATATCCTTTAATTCTAGAGTTAAATTGATAAATAACGTGTACGAATTTGTTTAACGCATTTGTTTTGGTTACTCGACGGCTCAGTTCTCGTGTAGCCTACATATTGCGTTTTTTTTTTAATTTGCTTACCGGGCTAAAGGTTAGCATGCTTAAAATACGTAAGTCGTTTTGTTCAACAAATTTAAGTAGATAAATAATGTGTACGAATTTGTTTAACGAATTTGTTTTGGTTACTCGACGGCTCAGTTCTCGTGTAGCCTACATATTGCGTTTTTTTTTTAATTTGCTTACCGGGCTAAAGGTTAGCATGCTTAAAATACGTAAGTCGTTTTGTTCAACAAATTTGAGTAGATAACTCATCAGTTGTTTGCATCAGAGCGACAATTTTTGAGATAGTTATTAAAACTGTTTAAAGGTTGTCAAACGTTGTTTCTCGTTGTATATCCTTTAAATCTAGAGTTAAATTGATAAATAACGTGTACGAATTTGTTTAACGCATTTGTTTTGGTTACTCGACGTCTCCGTTCTCGTGTAGCCTACATATTGCGTTTTTTTTTTAATTTGCTTACCGGGCTAAAGGTTAGCATGCTTAAAATACGTAAGTCGTTTTGTTCAACAAATTTAAGTAGATAACTCATCAGTTGTTTGCATCAGAGCGACAATTTTTGAGATAGTTATTAAAACTGTTTAAAGGTTGTCAAACGTTGTTTCTCGTTGTATATCCTTTAATTCTAGAGTTAAATTGATAAATAACGTGTACGAATTTGTTTAACGCATTTGTTTTGGTTACTCGACGTCTCCGTTCTCGTGTAGCCTACATATTGCGTTTTTTTTTTAAATTGCTTACCGGGCTAAAGGTTAGCATGCTTAAAATATGTAAGTCGTTTTGTTCACCAAATTTGAGTAGATAACTCATCAGTTGTTGCATCAGAGCGACAATTTTTGAGATAGTTATTAAAACTGTTTAAAGGTTGTCAAACGTTGTTTCTCGTTGTATACCCTTTAATTCTAGAGTTAAATTGAAAAATAACGTGTACGAATTTGTTTAACGCATTTGTTTTGGTTACTCGACGTCTCCGTTCTCGTGTAGCCTACATATTGCGTTTTTTTTTTTTAATTTGCTTACCGGGCTAAAGGTTAGCATGCTTAAAATACGTAAGTCGTTTTGTTCAACAAATTTAAGTAGATAACTCATCAGTTGTTTGCATCAGAGCGACAATTTTTGAGATAGTTATTAAAACTGTTTAAAGGTTGTCAAACGTTGTTTCTCGTTGTATATCCTTTAATTCTAGAGTTAAATTGATAAATAACGTGTACGAATTTGTTTAACGCATTTGTTTTGGTTACTCGGCGTCTCCGTTCTCGTGTAGCCTACATATTGCGTTTTTTTTTTAATTTGCTTACCGGGCTAAAGGTTAGCATGCTTAAAATATGTAAGTCGTTTTGTTCAACAAATTTGAGTAAATAACTCATCAGTTGTTTGCATCAGAGCGACAATTTTTGAGATAGTTATTAAAACTGTTTAAAGGTTGTCAAACGTTGTTTCTCGTTGTATATCCTTTAATTCTAGAGTTAAATTGATAAATAACGTGTACGAATTTGTTTAACGCATTTGTTTTGGTTACTCGACGTCTCCGTTCTCGTGTAGCCTACATATTGCGTTTTTTTTTTAATTTGCTTACCGGGCTAAAGGTTAGCATGCTTAAAATACGTAAGTCGTTTTGTTCAACAAATTTAAGTAGATAACTCATCAGTTGTTTGCATCAGAGCGACAATTTTTGAGATAGTTATTAAAACTGTTTAAAGGTTGTCAAACGTTGTTTCTCGTTGTATATCCTTTAATTCTCGAGTTAAATTGATAAATAACGTGTACGAATTTGTTTAACGCATTTGTTTTGGTTACTCGACGTCTCCGTTCTCGTGTAGCCTACATATTGCGTTTTTTTTTTAATTTGCTTACCGGGCTAAAGGTTAGCATGCTTAAAATGCGTAAGTCGTTTTGTTCAACAAATTTAAGTAGATAACTCATCAGTTGTTTGCATCAGAGCGACAATTTTTGAGATAGTTATTAAAACTATTTAAAGGTTGTCAAACGTTGTTTCTCGTTGTATATCCTTTAATTCTAGAGTTAAATTGATAAATAACGTGTACGAATTTGTTTAACGCATTTGTTTTGGTTACTCGACGTCTCCGTTCTCGTGTAGCCTACATATTGCGTTTTTTTTTTTAATTTGCTTACCGGGCTAAAGGTTAGCATGCTTAAAATACGTAAGTCGTTTTGTTCAACAAATTTAAGTAGATAACTCATCAGTTGTTTGCATCAGAGCGACAATTTTTGAGATAGTTATTAAAACTGTTTAAAGGTTGTCAAACGTTGTTTCTCGTTGTATATCCTTTAATTCTAGAGTTAAATTGATAAATAACGTGTACGAATTTGTTTAACGCATTTGTTTTGGTTACTCGACGTCTCCGTTCTCGTGTAGCCTACATATTGCGTTTTTTTTTTTAATTTGCTTACCGGGCTAAAGGTTAGCATGCTTAAAATACGTAAGTCGTTTTGTTCAACAAATTTAAGTAGATAACTCATCAGTTGTTTGCATCAGAGCGACAATTTTTGAGATAGTTATTAAAACTGTTTAAAGGTTATCAAACGTTGTTTCTCGTTGTATATCCTTTAATTCTAGAGTTAAATTGATAAATAACGTGTACGAATTTGTTTAACGCATTTGTTTTGGTTACTCGACGGCTCAGTTCTCGTGTAGCCTACATATTGCGTTTTTTTTTTAATTTGCTTACCGGGCTAAAGGTTAGCATGCTTAAAATACGTAAGTCGTTTTGTTCAACAAATTTAAGTAGATAAGTCATCAGTTGTTTGCATCAGAGCGACAATTTTTGAGATAGTTATTAAAACTGTTTAAAGGTTGTCAAACGTTGTTTCTCGTTGTATATCCTTTAATTCTAGAGTTAAATTGATAAATAACGTGTACGAATTTGTTTAACGCATTTGTTTTGGTTACTCGACGTCTCCGTTCTCGTGTAGCCTACATATTGCTTTTTTTTTTTAATTTGCTTACCGGGCTAAAGGTTAGCATGCTTAAAATACGTAAGTCGTTTTGTTCAACAAATTTGAGTATATAACTCATCAGTTGTTTGCATCAGAGCGACAATTTTTGAGATAGTTATTAAAACTGTTTAAAGGTTGTCAAACGTTGTTTCTCGTTGTATATCCTTTAATTCTAGAGTTAAATTGATAAATAACGTGTACGAATTTGTTTAACGCATTTGTTTTGGTTACTCGACGTCTCCGTTCTCGTGTAGCCTACATATTGCGTTTTTTTTTTTAATTTTCTTACCGGGCTAAAGGTTAGCATGCTTAAAATATGTAAGTCGTTTTGTTCAACAAATTTGAGTAGATAACTCATCAGTTGTTTGCATCAGAGCGACTATTTTTGAGATAGTTATTAAAACTGTTTAAAGGTTGTCAAACGTTGTTTCTCGGTGTATATCCTTTAATTCTAGAGTTAAATTGATAAATAACGTGTACGAATTTGTTTAACGCATTTGTTTTGGTTACTCGACGTCTCCGTTCTCGTGTAGCCTACATATTGCTTTTTTTTTTTAATTTGCTTACCGGGCTAAAGGTTAGCATGCTTAAAATACGTAAGTCGTTTTGTTCAACAAATTTAAGTAGATAACTCATCAGTTGTTTGAATCAGAGCGACAATTTTTGAGATAGTTATTAAAACTGTTTAAAGGTTGTCAAACGTTGTTTCTCGTTGTATATCCTTTAATTCTAGAGTTAAATTGATAAATAACGTGTACGAATTTGTTTAACGCATTTGTTTTGGTTACTCGACGGCTCCGTTCTCGTGTAGCCTACATATTGCGATTTTTTTTTAATTTGCTTACCGGGCTAAATGTTAGCATGCTTAAAATACGTAAGTCGTTTTGTTCAACAAATTTAAGTAGATAACTCATCAGTTGTTTGCATCAGAGCGACAATTTTTGAGATAGTTATTAAAACTGTTTAAAGGTTGTCAAACGTTGTTTCTCGTTGTATATCCTTTAATTCTAGAGTTAAATTGATAAATAACGTGTACGAATTTGTTTAACGCATTTGCTTTGGTTACTCGACGTCTCCGTTCTCGTGTAGCCTACATATTGCGTTTTTTTTTAATTTGCTTACCGGGCTAAAGGTTAGCATGCTTAAAATACGTAAGTCGTTTTGTTCAACAAATTTAAGTAGATAACTCATCAGTTGTTTGCATCAGAGCGACAATTTTTGAGATAGTTATTAAAACAGTTTAAAGGTTGTCAAACGTTGTTTCTCGTGGTATATACTTTAATTCTAGAGTTAAATTGATAAATAACGTGTACGAATTTGTTTAACGCATTTGTTTTGGTTACCCGACTTCTCCGTTCTCGTGTAGCCTACATATTGCGTTTTTTTTTAATTTGCTTACCGGGCAAAAGGTTAGCATGCTTAAAATACGTAAGTCGTTTTGTTCAACAAATTTAAGTAGATAACTCATCAGTTGTTGGCATCAGAGCGACAATTTTTGAGATAGTTATTAAAACTGTTTAAAGGTTGTCAAACGTTGTTTCTCGTTGTATATCCTTTAATTCTAGAGTTAAATTGATAAATAACGTGTACGAATTTGTTTAACGCATTTGTTTTGGTTACCCGACTTCTCCGTTCTCGTGTAGCCTACATATTGCGTTTTCTTTTTAATTTGCTTACCGGGCTAAAGGTTAGCATGCTTAAAATACGTAAGTCGTTTTGTTCAACAAATTTAAGTAGATAACTCATCAGTTGTTTGCATCAGAGCGACAATTTTTGAGATAGTTATTAAAACTGTTTAAAGGTTGTCAAACGTTGTTTCTCGTTGTATATCCTTTAATTCTAGAGTCAAATTGATAAATAACGTGTACGAATTTGTTTAACGCATTTGTTTTGGTTACTCGACGTCTCCGTCCTCGTGTAGCCTACATATTGCGTTTTTTTTTAATTTGCTTACCGGGCTAAAGGTTAGCATGCTTAAAATACGTAAATCGTTTTGTTCAACAAATTTAAGTAGATAACTCATCAGTTGTTTGCATCAGAGCGACAATTTTTGAGATAGTTATTAAAACTGTTTAAAGGTTGTCAAACGTTGTTTCTCGTTGTATATCCTTTAATTCTAGAGTTAAATTGATAAATAACGTGTACGAATTTGTTTAACGCATTTGTTTTGGTTACTCGACGTCTCCGTTCTCGTGTAGCCTACATATTGCGTTTTTTTTTTTAATTTGCTTACCGGGCTAAAGGTTAGCATGCTTAAAATACGTAAGTCGTTTTGTTCAACAAATTTAAGTAGATAACTCATCAGTTCTTTGCATCAGAGCGACAATTTTTGAGATAGTTATTAAAACTGTTTAAAGGTTGTCAAACGTTGTTTCTCGTTGTATATCCTTTAATTCTAGAGTTAAATTGATAAATAACGTGTACGAATTTTTTAACGCATTTGTTTTGGTTACTCGACGGCTCCGTTCTCGTGTAGCCTACATATTGCGTTTTTTTTTTTTAATTTGCTTACCGGGCTAAAGGTTAGCATGCTTAAAATACGTAAGTCGTTTTGTTCAACAAATTTAAGTAGATAACTCATCAGTTGTTTGCATCAGAGCGACAATTTTTGAGATAGCTATTAAAACTGTTTAAAGGTTGTCAAACGTTGTTTCTCGTTGTATATCCTTTAATTCTAGAGTTAAATTGATAAATAACGTGTACGAATTTGTTTAACGCATTTGTTTTGGTTACTCGACGTCTCCGTTCTCGTGTAGCCTACATATTGCGTTTTTTTTTTAATTTGCTTACCGGGCTAAAGGTTAGCATGCTTAAAATACGTAAGTCGTTTTGTTCAACAAATTTAAGTAGATAACTCCTCAGTTGTTTGCATCAGAGCGACAATTTTTGAGATAGTTATTAAAACTGTTTAAAGGTTGTCAGACGTTGTTTCTCGTTGTATATCCTTTAATTATAGAGTTAAATTGATAAATAACGTGTACGAATTTGTTTAACGCATTTGTTTTGGTTACCCGACTTCTCCGTTCTCGTGTAGCCTACATATTGGGTTTTTTTTTTTAATTTGCTTACCGGGCTAAAGGTTAGCATGCTTAAAATACGTAAGTCGTTTTGTTCAACAAATTTAAGTAGATAACTCATCAGTTGTTTGCATCAGAGCGACAATTTTTGAGATAGTTATTAAAACTGTTTAAAGGTTGTCAAACGTTGTTTCTCGTTGTATATCCTTTAATTCTAGAGTTAAATTGATAAATAACGTGTACGAATTTGTTTAACGCATTTGTTTTGGTTACTCGACGTCTCCGTTCTCGTGTAGCCTACATATTGCGTTTTTTTTTTAATTTGCTTACCGGGCTAAAGGTTAGCATGCTTAAAATACGTAAGTCGTTTTGTTCAACAAATTTAAGTAGATAACTCATCAGTTGTTTGCATCAGAGCGACAATTTTTGAGATAGTTATTAAAACTGTTTAAAGGTTGTCAAACGTTGTTTCTCGTTGTATATCCTTTAATTCTAGAGTTAAATTGATAAATAACGTGTACGAGTTTGTTTAACGCATTTGTTTTGGTTACTCGACGTCTCCGTTCTCGTGTAGCCTACATATTGCGTTTTTTTTTTAATTTGCTTACCGGGCTAAAGGTTAGCATGCTTAAAATACGTAAGTCGTTTTGTTCAACAAATTTAAGAAGATAACTCATCAGTTGTTTGCATCAGAGCGAAAATTTTTGAGATAGTTATTAAAACTGTTTAAAGGTTGTCAAACGTTGTTTCTCGTTGTATATCCTTTAATTCTAGAGTTAAATTGATAAATAACGTGTACGAATTTGTTTAACGCATTTGTTTTGTTTACTCGACGTCTCCGTTCTCGTGTAGCCTACATATTGCGTTTTTTTTTAATTTGCTTACCGGGCTAAAGGTTAGCATGCTTAAAATACGTAAGTCGCTTTGTTCAACAAATTTAGGTAGATCACTCCTCAGTTGTTTGCATCAGAGCGACGATTTTTGAGATAGTTATTAAAACTGTTTAAAGGTTGTCAAACGTTGTTTCTCGTTGTATATCCTTTAATTCTAGAGTTAAATTGATAAATAACGTGTACGAATTTGTTTAACGCGTTTGTTTTGGTTACTCGAAGTCTCCGTTCTCGTTTAGCCTACATATTGCGTTTTTTTTTTAATCTGCTTACCGGGCTAAAGGTTAGCATGCTTAAAATACGTAAGTCGTTTTGTTCAACAAATTTAAGTAGATAACTCATCAGTTGTTTGCATCAGAGCGACAATTTTTGAGATAGTTATTAAAACTGTTTAAAGGTTGTCAAACGTTGTTTCTCGTTGTATATCCTTTAATTCTAGAGTCAAATTGATAAATAACGTGTACGAATTTGTTTAACGCATTTGTTTTGGTTACTCGACGTCTCCGTTCTCTTGTAGCCTACATATTGCTTTTTTTTTTTAATTTGCTTACCGGGCTAAAGGTTAGCATGCTTAAAATACGTAAGTCGTTTTGTTCAACAAATTTAAGTAGATAACTCATCAGTTGTTTGCATCAGAGCGACAATTTTTGAGATAGTTATTAAAACTGTTTAAAGGTTGTCAAACGTTGTTTCTCGTTGTATATCCTTTAATTCTAGAGTTAAATTGATAAATAACGTGTACGAATTTGTTTAACGCATTTGTTTTGGTTACTCGACGGCTCCGTTCTCGTGTAGCCTACATATTGCGTTTTTTTTTTAATTTGCTTACCGGGCTAAAGGTTAGCATGCTTAAAATACGTAAGTCGTTTTGTTCAACAAATTTAAGTAGATAACTCCTCAGTTGTTTGCATCAGAGCGACAATTTTTGAGATAGTTACTAAAACTGTTTAAAAGTTGTCAAACGTTGTTTCTCGTTGTATATCCTTTAATTCTAGAGTTAAATTGATAAATAACGTGTACGAATTTGTTTAACGCATTTGTTTTGGTTACTCGACGTCTCCGTTCTCGTGTAGCCTACATATTGCGTTTTTTTTTTAATTTGCTTACCGGGCTAAAGGTTAGCATGCTTAAAATACGTAAGTCGTTTTGTTCAACAAATTTAAGTAGATAACTTATCAGTTGTTTGCATCAGAGCGACAATTTTTGAGATAGTTATTAAAACTGTTTAAAGGTTGTCAAACGTTGTTTCTCGTTGTATATCCTTTAACTCTAGAGTTAAATTGATAAATAACGTGTACAAATTTGTTTAACGCATTTGTTTTGGTTACTCGACGTCTCCGTTCTCGTGTAGCCTACATATTGCGTTTTTTTTTTAATTTGCTTACCGGGCTAAAGGTTAGCATGCTTAAAATACGTAAGTCGTTTTGTTCAACAAATTTAAGTAGATAACTCCTCAGTTGTTTGCATCAGAGCGACAATTTTTGAGATAGTTATTAAAACTGTTTAAAGGTTGTCAAACGTTGTTTCTCGTTGTATATCCTTTAATTATAGAGTTAAATTGATAAATAACGTGTACGAATTTGTTTAACGCATTTGTTTTGGTTAGCATGCTTAAAATACGTAAGTCGTTTTGTTCAACAAATTTAAGTAGATAACTCATCAGTTGTTTGCATCAGAGCGACAATTTTTGAGATAGTTATTAAAACTGTTTAAAGGTTGTCAAACGTTGTTTCTCGTTGTATATCCTTTAATTCTAGAGTTAAATTGATAAATAACGTGTACGAATTTGTTTAACGCATTTGTTTTGGTTACTCGACGTCTCCGTTCTCGTGTACCCTACATATTGCGTTTTTTTTTAATTTGCTTACCGGGCTAAAGGTTAGCATGCTTAAAACACGTAAGTCGTTTTGTTCAACAAATTTAAGTAGATAACTCATCAGTTGTTTGTATCAGAGCGACAATTTTTGAGATAGTTATTAAAACTGTTTAAAGGTTGTCAAACGTTGTTTCTCGTTGTATATCCTTTAACTCTAGAGTTAAATTGATAAATAACGTGTACAAATTTGTTTAACGCATTTGTTTTGGTTACTCGATGTCTCCGTTCTCGTGTAGCCTACATATTGCGTTTTTTTTTTAATTTGCTTACCGGGCTAAAGGTTAGCGTGCTTAAAATACGTAAGTCGTTTTGTTCAACAAATTTAAGTAGATAACTTATCAGTTGTTTGCATCAGAGCGACAATTTTTGAGATAGTTATTAAAACTGTTTAAAGGTTGTCAAACGTTGTTTCTCGTTGTATATCCTTTAATTCTGGAGTTAAATTGATAAATAACGTGTACGAATTTGTTTAACGCATTTGTTTTGGTTACTCGACGGCTCCGTTCTCGTGTAGCCTACATATTGCGTTTTTTTTTTTAACTTGCTTAGCGGGCTAAAGGTTAGCATGCTTAAAATACGTAAGTCGTTTTGTTCAACAAATTTAAGTAGATAACTCATCAGTTGTTTGCATCAGAGCGACAATTTTTGAGATAGCTATTAAAACTGTTTAAAGGTTGTCAAACGTTGTTTCTCGTTGTATATCCTTTAATTCTAGAGTTAAATTGATAAATAACGTGTACGAATTTGTTTAACGCATTTGTTTTGGTTACTCGACGTCTCCGTTCTCGTGTAGCCTACATATTGCGTTTTTTTTTTAATTTGCTTACCGGGCTAAAGGTTAGCATGCTTAAAATACGTAAGTCGTCTTGTTCAACAAATTTAAGTAGATAACTCCTCAGTTGTTTGCATCAGAGCGACAATTTTTGAGATAGTTATTAAAACTGTTTAAAGGTTGTCAAACGTTGTTTCTCGTTGTATATCCTTTAATTATAGAGTTAAATTGATAAATAACGTGTACGAATTTGTTTAACGCATTTGTTTTGGTTACCCGGCTTCTCCGTTCTCGTGTAGCCTACATATTGGGTTTTTTTTTTAATTTGCTTACCGGGCTAAAGGTTAGCATGCTTAAAATACGTAAGTCGTTTTGTTCAACAAATTTAAGTAGATAACTCATCAGTTGTTTGCATCAGAGCGACAATTTTTGAGATAGTTATTAAAACTGTTTAAAGGTTGTCAAACGTTGTTTCTCGTTGTATATCCTTTAATTCTAGAGTTAAATTGATAAATAACGTGTACGAATTTGTTTAACGCATTTGTTTTGGTTACTCGACGTCTCCGTTCTCGTGTAGCCTACATATTGCGTTTTTTTTTAATTTGCTTACCGGGCTAAAGGTTAGCATGCTTAAAATACGTAAGTCGTTTTGTTCAACAAATTTAAGTAGATAACTCATCAGTTGTTTGCATCAGAGCGACAATTTTTGAGATAGTTATTAAAACTGTTTAAAGGTTGTCAAACGTTGTTTCTCGTTGTATATCCTTTAACTCTAGAGTTAAATTGATAAATAACGTGTACAAATTTGTTTAACGCATTTGTTTTGGTTACTCGACGTCTCCGTTCTCGTGTAGCCTACATATTGCGTTTTTTTTTTTAATTTGCTTACCGGGCTAAAGGTTAGCATGCTTAAAATACGTAAGTCGTTTTGTTCAACAAATTTAAGTAGATAACTCATCAGTTGTTTGCATCAGAGCGACAATTTTTGAGATAGTTATTAAAACTGTTTAAAGGTTGTCAAACGTTGTTTCTCGTTGTATATCCTTTAATTCTAGAGTTAAATTGATAAATAACGTGTACGAATTTGTTTAACGCATTTGTTTTGTTACTCGACGTCTCCGTTCTCGTGTAGCCTACATATTGCGTTTTTTTTTTAATTTGCTTACCGGGCTAAAGGTTAGCATGCTTAAAATACGTAAGTCGTTTTGTTCAACAAATTTAAGTAGATAACTCCTCAGTTGTTTGCATCAGAGCGACGATTTTTGAGATAGTTATTAAAACTGTTTAAAGGTTGTCAAACGTTGTTTCTCGTTGTATATCCTTTAATTCTAGAGTTAAATTGATAAATAACGTGTACGAATTTATTTAACGCATTTGTTTTGGTTACTCGAAGTCTCCGTTCTCGTTTAGCCTACATATTGCGTTTTTTTTTTTTAATCTGCTTACCGGGCTAAAGTTTAGCATGCTTAAAATACGTAAGTCGTTTTGTTCAACAAGTTTAAGTAGATAACTCATCAGTTGTTTGCATCAGAGCGACAATTTTTGAGATAGTTATTAAAACTGTTTAAAGGTTGTCAAACGTTGTTTCTCGTTGTATATCCTTTAATTCTAGAGTCAAATTGATAAATAACGTGTACGAATTTGTTTAACGCATTTCTTTTGGTTACTCGACGTCTCCGTTCTCGTGTAGCCTACATATTGCGTTTTTTTTTTTAATTTGCTTACCGGGCTAAAGGTTAGCATGCTTAAAATACGTAAGTCGTTTTGTTCAACAAATTTAAGTAGATAACTCATCAGTTGTTTGCATCAGAGCGACAATTTTTGAGATAGTTATTAAAACTGTTTAAAGGTTGTCAAACGTTGTTTCTCGTTGTATATCCTTTAATTCTAGAGTTAAATTGATAAATAACGTGTACGAATTTGTTTAACGCATTTGTTTTGGTTACTCGACGGCTCCGTTCTCGTGTAGCCTACATATTGCGTTTTTTTTTTTAATTTGCTTACCGGGCTAAAGGTTAGCATGCTTAAAATACGTAAGTCGTTTTGTTCAACATATTTAAGTAGATAACTCCTCAGTTGTTTGCATCAGAGCGACAATTTTTGAGATAGTTATTAAAACTGTTTAAAGGTTGTCAAACGTTGTTTCTCGTTGTATATCCTTTAATTCTAGAGTTAAATTGATAAATAACGTGTACGAATTTGTTTAACGCATTTGTTTTGGTTATATATTAATGATGCACTCACGGGTTTTAATCGAGCTTTGTTTACGGCAGCATATAAATTAAAGAAAGAGAAACACTACAAATATTTATGGTTAGGGAAATCGAGCTTCCTATTAAAAAGAGCAGAAAATGAGAGGGTTATCAACATCAGAACTTTTGAAGACATCAAATTTATTGTTGATTAGCTACTCTGTAGCTATACTCTTTGTTCTTTTTTTCTTCATTTATTTTTCTTCGATGTTTGTTGACGTTCTGATTGATGATAACCCAATCATCGCTAGCAAAAATTTTTTTCATAAAGCGCCCTCAGTAGGTTCTAACGATATAAAAGTTGTGCATCAGAATATACGTAGCCTTAGGCAGAATTTTGATTTATTTTTAAGTCATATCGATGCATTAGGTTGCCTACCAGATATTATATTTTTAACGGAAATTTGGATATATTCTTATGAAGTAAGTGACTACAGCATACCTCATTTCAATTTTTATGCCAATGCGAATGATAGATACAGTGCGGGAGGTGTTGGAGCCTTTGTGCGCGATACTTATGAGTGTACCTCAGTAAGTAAAAATCTTTATAGTGCTGATATGCTACAACTTTCTCTTAATATAAAAGGCGAACAATTTGTTTTCCTAGGGGTATACAGACTACAATCTGTTCCTATTTCTGTATTTATTCAAGAATACTCCAGTTTCGTGCTGTGTGAAGAAACTACAAACTTTTTCATACTGGGTGATTTTAATTTAGACCTTTTGCATCACTGTAATACAACTGACGATTATTTGGCCTTGATGGCTGGAAATGGTTATACTTCCTATATTAATGAGCCGACGCGCTTAAGTTCGGGTACGTGTATTGATCATATTTTTTGCCGCTTTAATGCCGTACCATATAGATATTGTAATAGTTTTAACATTGACTTGCAAATAACTGATCACACGATGACGGGTTTGCAAATATTTGGAATTGTTTTCGACAAACCAAAAGCAAATCGCGTTCAGAAATCATATACCAAAGTTAATTTCCCTATGCTGAACCATAAGCTATGTTTCGAAAGTTGGTCGAATGTCCTCGCTGAAAATGACATATCAGTAGCTTTTTACATATTTTTAGATACCTTAAACGCGCACATTCTCAACTCTTCGTATACTGTAAATAATCGTAAAAAAAATGTGAGACTTAAGCCTTGGATTACTCGGGATCTCCTACAGAAAATAAAGCTCAAAAACCAACTAAGAAAAAAATGTGCTAAGTATCCTAGTAATAGAAGGCTCCGCACTAGATACAACAAAATAAGTAATAGCACCAATAAGGCCATACGACTGACGCGGGAACACTTCTTTCGAAACAAGTTTAATTCAGCACTTGGTAATATTAGGAAAGAATGGGAAGTTGTCAATAATCTTCTTAATCGAAACGGTGAAAAAGATAATGAGCGAATAGCATTACAAGCTGGAAGTCAGTCGATTACGGATGCTGTGGAAGTAGCTAATAAACTTAACACGCACTTTACAACGGTTGGGAACACAGTATTAACTAACTGCAATTGTCGGTTTGCGACCCATTTACCATCGGGCCAATATGCTCGAAATAGCTTCTTTTTTGACCCTATCACAGGTTTCGAAATTATAAGCATTATAAAAACCTTAAAAAACTCTAGTTCATGCGGTGAGGATGGTATTTCCAATTTAATTTTAAAAAAGATATATTTTAATGTGGTTGATATACTGATATACTTATTCAACACCAGCATTACTCAGGGTATTTTTCCCGATGGTTTGAAATGTGCGATTGTAATTCCGATCTTGAAAAAAGGGGATAAAAAAGATGTTAATAATTACAGACCTATTTCACTACTTTCGGCCATATCTAAAGTTTTTGAAAAGGCTGTTAAAACCAGAATTGTTAATTTTCTAAATAAAGCGAGCTTTTTTAGCTCCATGCAGTTTGGCTTTCGTTCTGACCTTTCAACAGAAGACGCTTTGCTAGATTTTTGCACCAACGTCTACAAAGCTCTGGATGAAAAAAGAAGTTGTGCTGGTCTCTTTGTGGACATAACAAAAGCTTTTGATATGGTCGATAGGGGTGTACTATTGGATAAATTATATAGTGCAGGATTCCGCGGTGTTATGCATAAGTGGCTTAAATCGTATATATCGGGCAGAACACAAAAAGTTAAAGTAGAATGTAGCTACAGTAGCTTACAGCTTGTTAATCTGGGTGTTCCCCAAGGCTCAGTTCTTGGTCCAATATTGTTCTTGGTCTATATTAATTCAATATTTAAGCTTCCATTGAGAGGCAAGGCCACTGCCTTTGCAGACGATCTTGCAATTGCGTACAGTACACCGAATTACTTTGAATTAATATGTGACATTAACCATGATATACATTTGTTACGAACCTGGTTCGCTTCACACAAACTGATTGTAAGTAGTAAAACTAGACTTATGTATTTCAGTCATGTTCTCAAAGAACAACCAAGTTATGATGTCATATTTCACTCCGCAGTGTGCTCTCGCTTTAACATGCACCATATAGCGTGCACTCAAAGTGACGCGATGAGATCTTTTGATTGTAATAGAAACTGTAGTGAGAGCTGCTTCAGGGTTGAAGTTGTTGAGAATTTCAAGTACCTAGGAATTATAATAGACAACCGCTTGAGTTGGTCTGAGCACATTAATGCTCTAAAAAAATACTTTCTATATACCACTCGTCACTTTTATCGTCTGAAAAAGTTATGTTCAATATCCACTTTAAAAACAGTTTACTACGGAATATTTCAATCTAAACTGCAATATGGTATCACATGCTGGGGCGGCGCTTCGGCTAATAAGCTGTCAGCAGTGGTAACAATTCAAAAGGGGGTTATAAGGCGAATCTGTAGTGCAAACTATAGGTCTCACTCTATGCTATATTTTAGGAAACTAGATATATTTCCGTGTCGACATCTCTATCTTTACAAAGTTTTAAAAACATTCTTTATACGGTGTGGCTACCTGGAAAGCTTTCCTTCGGAAGTCTACAACTTACGAAGAAATCTACTTCCGATGGTACAAATTCCGCATACTAGGACGTCGCACTTTAGAAGTTTTTACACATACACGTCGTGCAAATTTTTCAACTCCCTTCCTCCCACTGTACAGGTAATAAGAAATGTCAACTTATTTAGAAAAGAAGTTAAGCTGTATCTTTTTGGTTATAATCACTATGAATTAGAAACGATGCTGAGGATGACCCTATAAACCGTACATACCTTAGGAAGCTGCAAATATTTAGTATTGATTCTCTTTCATATCTTTGATGATTTAATTTAATGTATAACTTAAACTCTTTATGAAATTTTTATTTTTGTACACCCCACACAAAACAATATACCAAAGCTAGGACTGGCATTTAGAACTATGTTAAACTTTAATATAAAAAATGCCATATACTTTTCCTATGCTGCATAGTAATTTGAAATTATTTAATGTAATATTGTAATCTTAGGTTAATAAGTATGCATCTGGAAAATGTTTAATAAAATACAAATACAATACAAATACAATACTCGACGTCTCCGTTCTCGTGTAGCCTACATATTGCGTTTTTTTTTAATTTGCTTACCGGGCTAAAGGTTAGCATGCTTAAAATACGTAAGTCGTTTTGTTCAACAAATTTAAGTAGATAACTCATCAGTTGTTTGCATCAGAGCGACAATTTTTGAGATAGTTATTAAAACTGTTTAGAGGTTGTCAAACGTTGTTTCTCGTTGTATATCCTTTAATTCTAGAGTTAAATTGATAAATAACGTGTACGAATTTGTTTAACGCATTTGTTTTGGTTACTCGACGGCTCAGTTCTCGTGTAGCCTACATATTGCGTTTTTTTTTAAATTTGCTTACCGGGCTAAAGGTTAGCATGCTTAAAATACGTAAGTCGTTTTCTTCAACAAATTTGAGTAGATAACTCATCAGTTGTTTGCATCAGAGCGACAATTTTTGAGATAGTTATTAAAACTGTTTAAAGGTTGTCAAACGTTGTTTCTCGTTGTATATCCTTTAATTCTAGAGTTAAATTGATAAATAACGTGTACGAATTTGTTTAACGCATTTGTTTTGGTTACTCGACGTCTCCGTTCTCGTGTAGCCTACATATTGCGTTTTTTTTTTAATTTGCTTACCGGGCTAAAGGTTAGCATGCTTAAAATATGTAAGTCGTTTTGTTTAACAAATTTGAGTAGATAACTCATCAGTTGTTTGCATCAGAGCGACAATTTTTGAGATAGTTATTAAAACTGTTTAAAGGTTGTCAAACGTTGTTTCTCGTTGTATATCCTTTAATTCTAGAGTTAAATTGATAAATAAGGTGTACGAATTTGTTTAACGCATTTGTTTTGGTTACTCGACGTCTCCGTTCTCGTGTAGCCTACATATTGCGTTTTTTTTTTAATTTGCTTACCGGGCTAAAGGTTAGCATGCTTAAAATACGTAAGTCGTTTTGTTCAACAAATTTAAGTAGATAACTCATCAGTTGTTTGCATCAGAGCGACAATTTTTGAGATAGTTATTAAAACTGTTTAAAGGTTGTCAAACGTTGTTTCTCGTTGTATATCCTTTAATTCTAGAGTTAAATTGATAAATAACGTGTACGAATTTGTTTAACGCATTTGTTTTGGTTACTCGACGGCTCCGTTCTCGTGTAGCCTACATATTGCGTTTTTTTTTAACTTGCTTAGCGGGCTAAAGGTTAGCATGCTTAAAATACGTAAGTCGTTTTGTTCAACAAATTTAAGTAGATAACTCATCAGTTGTTTGCATCAGAGCGACAATTTTTGAGATAGCTATTAAAACTGTTTAAAGGTTGTCAAACGTTGTTTCTCGATGTATATCCTTTAATTCTAGAGTTAAATTGATAAATAACGTGTACGAATTTGTTTAACGCATTTGTTTTGGTTACTCGACGTCTCCGTTCTCGTGTAGCCTACATATTGCGTTTTTTTTTAATTTGCTTACCGGGCTAAAGGTTAGCATGCTTAAAATACGTAAGTCGTTTTGTTCAACAAATTTAAGTAGATAACTCCTCAGTTGTTTGCATCAGAGCGACAATTTTTGAGATAGTTATTAAAACTGTTTAAAGGTTGTCAAACGTTGTTTCTCGTTGTATATCCTTTAATTATAGAGTTAAATTGATAAATAACGTGTACGAATTTGTTTAACGCATTTGTTTTGGTTACCCGACTTCTCCGTTCTCGTGTAGCCTACATATTGGGTTTTTTTTTTAATTTGCTTACCGGGCTAAAGGTTAGCATGCTTAAAATACGTAAGTCGTTTTGTTCAACAAATTTAAGTAGATAACTCATCAGTTGTTTGCATCAGAGCGCCAATTTTTGAGATAGTTATTAAAACTGTTTAAAGGTTGTCAAACGTTGTTTCTCGTTGTATATCCTTTAATTCTAGAGTTAAATTGATAAATAACGTGTACGAATTTGTTTAACGCATTTGTTTTGGTTACTCGACGTCTCCGTTCTCGTGTAGCCTACATATTGCGTTTTTTTTTTAATTTGCTTACCGGGCTAAAGGTTAGCATGCTTAAAATACGTAAGTCGTTTTGTTCAACAAATTTAAGTAGATAACTCATCAGTTGTTTGCATCAGAGCGACAATTTTTGAGATAGTTATTAAAACTGTTTAAAGGTTGTCAAACGTTGTTTCTCGTTGTATATCCTTTAATTCTAGAGTTAAATTGATAAATAACGTGTACGAATTTGTTTAACGCATTTGTTTTGGTTACTCGACGTCTCCGTTCTCGTGTAGCCTACATATTGCGTTTTTTTTTTTAATTTGCTTACCGGGCTAAAGGTTAGCATGCTTAAAATACGTAAGTCGTTTTGTTCAACAAATTTAAGTAGATAACTCATCAGTTGTTTGCATCAGAGCGACAATTTTTGAGATAGTTATTAAAACTGTTTAAAGGTTGTCAAACGTTGTTTCTCGTTGTATATCCTTTAATTCTAGAGTTAAATTGATAAATAACGTGTACGAATTTGTTTAACGCATTTGTTTTGGTTACTCGACGTCTCCGTTCTCGTGTAGCCTACATATTGCGTTTTTTTTTTAATTTGCTTACCGGGCTAAAGGTTAGCATGCTTAAAATACGTAAGTCGTTTTGTTCAACAAATTTAAGTAGATAACTCATCAGTTGTTTGCATCAGAGCGACAATTTTTGAGATAGTTATTAAAACTGTTTAAAGGTTGTCAAACGTTGTTTCTCGTTGTATATCCTTTAATTCTAGAGTTAAATTGATAAATAACGTGTACGAATTTGTTTAACGCATTTGTTTTGGTTACTCGACGTCTCCGTTCTCGTGTAGCCTACATATTGCGTTTTTTTTTTTTAATTTGCTTACCGGGCTAAAGGTTAGCATGCTTAAAATACGTAAGTCGTTTTGTTCAACAAATTTAAGTAGATAACTCATCAGTTGTTTGCATCAGAGCGACAATTTTTGAGATAGTTATTAAAACTGTTTAAAGGTTGTCAAACGTTGTTTCTCGTTGTATATCCTTTAATTCTAGAGTTAAATTGATAAATAACGTGTACGAATTTGTTTAACGCATTTGTTTTGTTTACTCGACGTCTCCGTTCTCGTGTAGCCTACATATTGCGTTTTTTTTTTTAATTTGCTTACCGGGCTAAAGGTTAGCATGCTTAAAATACGTAAGTCGTTTTGTTCAACAAATTTAAGTAGATAACTCCTCAGTTGTTTGCATCAGAGCGACGATTTTTGAGATAGTTATTAAAACTGTTTAAAGGTTGTCAAACGTTGTTTCTCGTTTTATATCCTTTAATTCTAGAGTTAAATTGATAAATAACGTGTACGAATTTATTTAACGCATTTGTTTTGGTTACTCGAAGTCTCCGTTCTCGTTTAGCCTACATATTGCGTTTTTTTTTTTAATCTGCTTACCGGGCTAAAGGTTAGCATGCTTAAAATACGTAAGTCGTTTTGTTCAACAAATTTAAGTAGATAACTCATCAGTTGTTTGCATCAGAGCGACAATTTTTGAGATAGTTATTAAAACTGTTTAAAGGTTGTCAAACGTTGTTTCTCGTTGTATATCCTTTAATTCTAGAGTCAAATTGATAAATAACGTGTACGAATTTGTTTAACGCATTTGTTTTGGTTACTCGACGTCTCCGTTCTCGTGTAGCCTACATATTGCGTTTTTTTTTTAATTTGCTTACCGGGCTAAAGGTTAGCATGCTTAAAATACGTAAGTCGTTTTGTTCAACAAATTTAAGTAGATAACTCATCAGTTGTTTGCATCAGAGCGACAATTTTTGAGATAGTTATTAAAACTGTTTAAAGGTTGTCAAACGTTGTTTCTCGTTGTATATCCTTTAATTCTAGAGTTAAATTGATAAATAACGTGTACGAATTTGTTTAACGCATTTGTTTTGGTTACTCGGCGGCTCCGTTCTCGTGTAGCCTACATATTGCGTTTTTTTTTTAATTTGCTTACCGGGCTAAAGGTTAGCATGCTTAAAATACGTAAGTCGTTTTGTTCAACAAATTTAAGTAGATAACTCCTCAGTTGTTTGCATCAGAGCGACAATTTTTGAGATAGTTATTAAAACTGTTTAAAGGTTGTCAAACGTTGTTTCTCGTTGTATATCCTTTAATTCTAGAGTTAAATTGATAAATAACGTGTACGAATTTGTTTAACGCATTTGTTTTGGTTACTCGACGTCTCCGTTCTCGTGTAGCCTACATATTGCGTTTTTTTTTTAATTTGCTTACCGGGCTAAAGGTTAGCATGCTTAAAATATGTAAGTCGTTTTGTTTAACAAATTTGAGTAGATAACTCATCAGTTGTTTGCATCAGAGCGACAATTTTTGAGATAGTTATTAAAACTGTTTAAAGGTTTTCAAACGTTGTTTCTCGTTGTATATCCTTTAATTCTAGAGTTAAATTGATAAATAACGTGTACGAATTTGTTTAACGCATTTGTTTTGGTTACTCGACGTCTCCGTTCTCGTGTAGCCTACATATTGCGTTTTTTTTTTAATTTGCTTACCGGGCTAAAGGTTAGCATGCTTAAAAACGTAAGTCGTTTTGTTCAACAAATTTAAGTAGATAACTCATCAGTTGTTTGCATCAGAGCGACAATTTTTGAGATAGTTATTAAAACTGTTTAAAGGTTGTCAAACGTTGTTTCTCGTTGTATATCCTTTAATTCTAGAGATAAATTGATAAATAACGTGTACGAATTTGTTTAGCGCATTTGTTTTGGTTACTCGACGGCTCCGTTCTCGTGTAGCCTACATATTGCGGTTTTTTTTTAACTTGCTTAGCGGGCTAAAGGTTAGCATGCTTAAAATACGTAAGTCGTTTTGTTCAACAAATTTAAGTAGATAACTCATCAGTTGTTTGCATCAGAGCGACAATTTTTGAGATAGCTATTAAAACTGTTTAAAGGTTGTCAAACGTTGTTTCTCGTTGTATATCCTTTAATTCTAGAGTCAAATTGATAAATAACGTGTACGAATTTGTTTAACGCATTTGTTTTGGTTACTCGTCGTCTCCGTTCTCGTGTAGCCTACATATTGCGTTTTTTTTTTAATTTGCTTACCGGGCTAAAGGTTAGCATGCTTAAAATACGTAAGTCGTTTTGTTCAACAAATTTAAGTAGATAACTCATCAGTTGTTTGCATCAGAGCGACAATTTTTGAGATAGTTATTAAAACTGTTTAAAGGTTGTCAAACGTTGTTTCTCGTTGTATATCCTTTAATTCTAGAGTTAAATTGATAAATAACGTGTACGAATTTGTTTAACGCATTTGTTTTGGTTACTCGACGTCTCCGTTCTCGTGTAGCCTACATATTGCGTTTTTTTTTTAATTTGCTTACCGGGCTAAAGGTTAGCATGCTTAAAATATGTAAGTCGTTTTGTTTAACAAATTTGAGTAGATAACTCATCAGTTGTTTGCATCAGAGCGACAATTTTTGAGATAGTTATTAAAACTGTTTAAAGGTTGTCAAACGTTGTTTCTCGTTGTATATCCTTTAATTCTAGAGTTAAATTGATAAATAACGTGTACGAATTTGTTTAACGCACTTGTTTTGGTTACTCGACGTCTCCGTTCTCGTGTAGCCTACATATTGCGTTTTTTTTTTTAATTTGCTTACCGGGCTAAAGGTTAGCATGCTTAAAATACGTAAGTCGTTTTGTTCAACAAATTTAAGTAGATAACTCATCAGTTGTTTGCATCAGAGCGACAATTTTTGAGATAGTTATTAAAACTGTTTAAAGGTTGTCAAACGTTGTTTCTCGTTGTATATCCTTTAATTCTAGAGTTAAATTGATAAATAACGTGTACGAATTTGTTTAACGCATTTGTTTTGGTTACTCGACGGCTCCGTTCTCGTGTAGCCTACATATTGCGTTTTTTTTTAACTTGCTTAGCGGGCTAAAGGTTAGCATGCTTAAAATACGTAAGTCGTTTTGTTCAACAAATTTAAGTAGATAACTCCTCAGTTGTTTGCATCAGAGCGACAATTTTTGAGATAGTTATTAAAACTGTTTAAAGGTTGATAAACGTTGTTTCTCGTTGTATATCCTTTAATTATAGAGTTAAATTGATAAATAACGTGTACGAATTTGTTTAACGCATTTGTTTTGGTTACCCGACTTCTCCGTTCTCGTGTAGCCTACATATTGGGTTTTTTTTTTAATTTGCTTACCGGGCTAAAGGTTAGCATGCTTAAAATACGTAAGTCGTTTTGTTCAACAAATTTAAGTAGATAACTCATCAGTTGTTTGCATCAGAGCGACAATTTTTGAGATAGTTATTAAAACTGTTTAAAGGTTGTCAAACGTTGTTTCTCGTTGTATATCCTTTAATTCTAGAGTTAAATTGATAAATAACGTGTACGAATTTGTTTAACGCATTTGTTTTGGTTACTCGACGTCTCCGTTCTCGTGTAGCCTACATATTGCGTTTTTTTTTTAATTTGCTTACCGGGCTAAAGGTTAGCATGCTTAAAATACGTAAGTCGTTTTGTTCAACAAATTTAAGTAGATAACTCATCAGTTGTTTGCATCAGAGCGACAATTTTTGAGATAGTTATTAAAACTGTTTAAAGGTTGTCAAACGTTGTTTCTCGTTGTATATCCTTTAATTCTAGAGTTAAATTGATAAATAACGTGTACGAATTTGTTTAACGCATTTGTTTTGGTTACTCGACGTCTCCGTTCTCGTGTAGCCTACATATTGCGTTTTTTTTTTTAATTTGCTTACCGGGCTAAAGGTTAGCATGCTTAAAATACGTAAGTCGTTTTGTTCAACAAATTTAAGTAGATAACTCATCAGTTGTTTGCATCAGAGCGACAATTTTTGAGATAGTTATTAAAACTGTTTAAAGGTTGTCAAACGTTGTTTCTCGTTGTATATCCTTTAATTCTAGAGTTAAATTGATAAATAACGTGTACGAATTTGTTTAACGCATTTGTTTTGGTTACTCGACGTCTCCGTTCTCGTGTAGCCTACATATTGCGTTTTTTTTTTTAATTTGCTTACCGGGCTAAAGGTTAGCATGCTTAAAATACGTAAGTCGTTTTGTTCAACAAATTTAAGTAGATAACTCATCAGTTGTTTGCATCAGAGCGACAATTTTTGAGATAGTTATTAAAACTGTTTAAAGGTTGTCAAACGTTGTTTCTCGTTGTATATCCTTTAATTCTAGAGTTAAATTGATAAATAACGTGTACGAATTTGTTTAACGCATTTGTTTTGGTTACTCGGCGGCTCCGTTCTCGTGTAGCCTACATATTGCGTTTTTTTTTTAATTTGCTTACCGGGCTAAAAGTTAGCATGCTTAAAATACGTAAGTCGTTTTTTTCAACAAATTTAAGTAGATAACTCCTCAGTTGTTTGCATCAGAGCGACAATTTTTGAGATAGTTATTAAAACTGTTTAAAGGTTGTCAAACGTTGTTTCTCGTTGTATATCCTTTAATTCTAGAGTTAAATTGATAAATAACGTGTACGAATTTGTTTAACGCATTTGTTTTGGTTACTCGACGTCTCCGTTCTCGTGTAGCCTACATATTGCGTTTTTTTTTTAATTTGCTTACCGGGCTAAAGGTTAGCATGCTTAAAATATGTAAGTCGTTTTGTTTAACAAATTTGAGTAGATAACTCATCAGTTGTTTGCATCAGAGCGACAATTTTTGAGATAGTTATTAAAACTGTTTAAAGGTTTTCAAACGTTGTTTCTCGTTGTATATCCTTTAATTCTAGAGTTAAATTGATAAATAACGTGTACGAATTTGTTTAACGCATTTGTTTTGGTTACTCGACATCTCCGTTTTCGTTAGCCTACATATTGCGTTTTTTTTTTTTAATTTGCTTACCGGGCTAAAGGTTAGCATGCTTAAAAACGTAAGTCGTTTTGTTCAACAAATTTAAGTAGATAACTCATCAGTTGTTTGCATCAGAGCGACAATTTTTGAGATAGTTATTAAAACTGTTTAAAGGTTGTCAAACGTTGTTTCTCGTTGTATATCCTTTAATTCTAGAGTTAAATTGATAAATAACGTGTACGAATTTGTTTAACGCATTTGTTTTGGTTACTCGACGGCTCCGTTCTCGTGTAGCCTACATATTGCGTTTTTTTTTTAACTTGCTTAGCGGGCTAAAGGTTAGCATGCTTAAAATACGTAAGTCGTTTTGTTCAACAAATTTAAGTAGATAACTCATCAGTTGTTTGCATCAGAGCGACAATTTTTGAGATAGCTATTAAAACTGTTTAAAGGTTGTCAAACGTTGTTTCTCGTTGTATATCCTTTAATTCTAGAGTCAAATTGATAAATAACGTGTACGAATTTGTTTAACGCATTTGTTTTGGTTACTCGTCGTCTCCGTTCTCGTGTAGCCTACATATTGCGTTTTTTTTTTTTTAATTTGCTTACCGGGCTAAAGGTTAGCATTCTTAAAATACGTAAGTCGTTTTGTTCAACAAATTTAAGTAGATAACTCATCAGTTGTTTGCATCAGAGCGACAATTTTTGAGATAGTTATTAAAACTGTTTAAAGGTTGTCAAACGTTGTTTCTCGTTGTATATCCTTTAATTCTAAAGTTAAATTGATAAATAACGTGTACGAATTTGTTTAACGCATTTGTTTTGTTTACTCGACGTCTCCGTTCTCGTGTAGCCTACATATTGCGTTTTTTTTTTAATTTGCTTACCGGGCTAAAGGTTAGCATGCTTAAAATACGTAAGTCGTTTTGTTCAACAAATTTAAGTAGATAACTCCTCAGTTGTTTGCATCAGAGCGACGATTTTTGTGATAGTTATTAAAACTGTTTAAAGGTTGTCAAACGTTGTTTCTCGTTGTATATCCTTAAATTCTAGAGTTAAATTGATAAATAACGTGTACGAATTTATTTAACGCATTTGTTTTGGTTACTCGACGTCTCCGTTCTCGTGTAGCCTACATATTGCGTTTTTTTTTTAATCTGCTTACCGGGCTAAAGGTTAGCATGCTTAAAATACGTAAGTCGTTTTGTTCAACAAATTTAAGTAGATAACTCATCAGTTGTTTGCATCAGAGCGACAATTTTTGAGATAGTTATTAAAACTGTTTAAAGGTTGTCAAACGTTGTTTCTCGTTGTATATCCTTTAATTCTAGAGTCAAATTGATAAATAACGTGTACGAATTTGTTTAACGCATTTGTTTTGGTTACTCGACGTCTCCGTTCTCGTGTAGCCTACATATTGCGTTTTTTTTTTTAATTTGCTTACCGGGCTAAAGGTTAGCATGCTTAAAATACGTAAGTCGTTTTGTTCAACAAATTTAAGTAGATAACTCATCAGTTGTTTGCATCAGAGCGACAATTTTTAAGATTGTTATTAAAACTGTTTAAAGGTTGTCAAACGTTGTTTCTCGTTGTATATCCTTTAATTCTAGAGTTAAATTGATAAATAACGTGTACGAATTTGTTTAACGCATTTGTTTTGGTTACTCGACGGCTCCGTTCTCGTGTAGCCTACATATTGCGTTTTTTTTTTTAATTTGCTTACCGGGCTAAAGGTTAGCATGCTTAAAATACGTAAGTCGTTTTGTTCAACAAATTTAAGTAGATAACTCCTCAGTTGTTTGCATCAGAGCGACAATTTTTGAGATAGTTATTAAAACTGTTTAAAGGTTGTCAAACGTTGTTTCTCGTTGTATATCCTTTAATTCTAGAGTTAAATTGATAAATAACGTGTACGAATTTGTTTAACGCATTTGTTTTGGTTACTCGACGTCTCCGTTCTCGTGTAGCCTACATATTGCGTTTTTTTTAATTTGCTTACCGGGCTAAAGGTTAGCATGCTTAAAATACGTAAGTCGTTTTGTTCAACAAATTTAAGTAGATAACTCATCAGTTGTTTGCATCAGAGCGACAATTTTTGAGATAGTTATTAAAACTGTTTAAAGGTTGTCAAACGTTGTTTCTCGTTGTATATCCTTTAATTCTAGAGTTAAATTGATAAATAACGTGTACGAATTTGTTTAACGCATTTGTTTTGGTTACTCGACGGCTCAGTTCTCGTGTAGCCTACATATTGCGTTTTTTTTTTAATTTGCTTACCGGGCTAAAGGTTAGCATGCTTAAAATACGTAAGTCGTTTTCTTCAACAAATTTGAGTAGATAACTCATCAGTTGTTTGCATCAGAGCGACAATTTTTGAGATAGTTATTAAAACTGTTTAAAGGTTGTCAAACGTTATTTCTCGTTGTATATCCTTTAATTCTAGAGTTAAATTGATAAATAACGTGTACGAATTTGTTTAACGCATTTGTTTTGGTTACTCGACGTCTCCGTTCTCGTGTAGCCTACATATTGCGTTTTTTTTTTAATTTGCTTACCGGGCTAAAGGTTAGCATGCTTAAAATATGTAAGTCGTTTTGTTTAACAAATTTGAGTAGATAACTCATCAGTTGTTTGCATCAGAGCGACAATTTTTGAGATAGTTATTAAAACTGTTTAAAGGTTGTCAAACGTTGTTTCTCGTTGTATATCCTTTAATTCTAGAGTTAAATTGATAAATAACGTGTACGAATTTGTTTAACGCATTTGTTTTGGTTACTCTACGTCTCCGTTCTCGTGTAGCCTACATATTGCGTTTTTTTTTTAATTTGCTTACCGGGCTAAAGGTTAGCATGCTTAAAATACGTAAGTCGTTTTGTTCAACAAATTTAAGTAGATAACTCATCAGTTGTTTGCATCAGAGCGACAATTTTTGAGATAGTTATTAAAACTGTTTAAAGGTTGTCAAACGTTGTTTCTCGTTGTATATCCTTTAATTCTAGAGTTAAATTGATAAATAACGTGTACGAATTTGTTTAACGCATTTGTTTTGGTTACTCGACGTCTCCGTTCTCGTGTAGCCTACATATTGCGTTTTTTTTTTAATTTGCTTACCGGGCTAAAGGTTAGCATGCTTAAAATACGTAAGTCGTTTTGTTCAACAAATTTAAGTAGATAACTCATCAGTTGTTTGCATCAGAGCGACAATTTTTGGGATAGTTATTAAAACTGTTTAAAGGTTGTCAAACGTTGTTTCTCGTTGTATATCCTTTAATTCTAGAGTCAAATTGATAAATAACGTGTACGAATTTGTTTAACGCATTTGTTTTGGTTACTCGACGTCTCCGTTCTCGTGTAGCCTACATATTGCGTTTTTTTTTTAATTTGCTTACCGGGCTAAAGGTTAGCATGCTTAAAATACGTAAGTCGTTTTGTTCAACAAATTTAAGTAGATAACTCATCAGTTGTTTGCATCAGAGCGACAATTTTTGAGATAGTTATTAAAACTGTTTAAAGGTTGTCAAACGTTGTTTCTCGTTGTATATCCTTTAATTCTAGAGTTAAATTGATAAATAACGTGTACGAATTTGTTTAACGCATTTGTTTTGGTTACTCGACGGCTCAGTTCTCGTGTAGCCTACATATTGCGTTTTTTTTTTAATTTGCTTACCGGGCTAAAGGTTAGCATGCTTAAAATACGTAAGTCGTTTTGTTCAACAAATTTAAGTAGATAACTCCTCAGTTGTTTGCATCATAGCGACAATTTTTGAGATAGTTATTAAAACTGTCTAAAGGTTGTCAAACGTTGTTTCTCGTTGTATATCCTTTAATTCTAGAGTTAAATTGATAAATAACGTGTACGAATTTGTTTAACGCATTTGTTTTGGTTACTCGACGGCTCAGTTCTCGTGTAGCCTACATATTGCGTTTTTTTTTTTAATTTGCTTACCGGGCTAAAGGTTAGCATGCTTAAAATACGTAAGTCGTTTTGTTCAACAAATTTAAGTAGATAACTCATCAGTTGTTTGCATCAGAGCGACAATTTTTGAGATAGTTATTAAAACTGTTTAAAGGTTGTCAAACGTTGTTTCTCGTTGTATATCCTTTAATTCTAGAGTTAAATTGATAAATAACGTGTACGAATTTGTTTAACGCATTTGTTTTGGTTACTCGACGTCTCCGTTCTCGTGTAGCCTACATATTGCGTTTTTTTTTAATTTGCTTACCGGGCTAAAGGTTAGCATGCTTAAAATACGTAAGTCGTTTTGTTCAACAAATTTAAGTAGATAACTCCTCAGTTGTTTGCATCAGAGCGACGATTTTTGAGATAGTTATTAAAACTGTTTAAAGGTTGTCAAACGTTGTTTCTCGTTGTATATCCTTTAATTCTAGAGTTAAATTGATAAATAACGTGTACGAATTTGTTTAACGCATTTGTTTTGGTTACTCGACGGCTCCGTTCTCGTGTAGCCTACATATTGCGTTTTTTTTTTAATTTGCTTACCGGGCTAAAGGTTAGCATGCTTAAAATACGTAAGTCGTTTTGTTCAAAAAATTTAAGTAGATAACTCATCAGTTGTTTGCATCAGAGCGACAATTTTTGAGATAGTTATTAAAACTGTTTAAAGGTTGTCAAACGTTGTTTCTCGTTGTATATCCTTTAATTCTAGAGTTAAATTGATAAATAACGTCTACGAATTTGTTTAACGCATTTGTTTTGGTTACTCGACGGCTCAGTTCTCGTGTAGCCTACATATTGCGTTTTTTTTTTAATTTGCTTACCGGGCTAAAAGTTAGCATGCTTAAAATACGTAAGTCGTTTTGTTCAACAAATTTAAGTAGATAACTCATCAGTTGTTTGCATCAGAGCGACAATTTTTGAGATAGTTATTAAAACTGTTTAAAGGTTGTCAAACGTCGTTTCTCGTTGTTTCTCGTTGTATATCCTTTAATTCTAGAGTTAAATTGATAAATAACGTGTACGAATTTGTTTAACGCATTTGTTTTGGTTACTCGACGGCTCCGTTCTCGTGTAGCCTACGTATTGCGTTTTTGTTTTTAATTTGCTTACCGGGCTAAAGGTTAGCATCCTTAAAATACGTAAGTCGTTTTGTTCAACAAATTTAAGTAGATAACTCATCAGTTGTTTGCATCAGAGCGACAATTTTTGAGATAGTTATTAAAACTGTTTAAAGGTTGTCAAACGTTGTTTCTCGTTGTATATCCTTTAATTCTAGAGTTAAATTGATAAATAACGTGTACGAATTTGTTTAACGCATTTGTTTTGGTTACTCGACGTCTCCGTGCTCGTGTAGCCTACATATTGCGTTTTTTTTTTAATTTGCTTACCGGGCTAAAGGTTAGCATGCTTAAAATACGTAAGTCGTTTTGTTCAACAAATTTAAGTAGATAACTCATCAGTTGTTTGCATCAGAGCGACAATTTTTGAGATAGTTATTAAAACTGTTTAAAGGTTGTCAAACGTTGTTTCTCGTTGTATATCCTTTAATTCTAGAGTTAAATTGATAAATAACGTGTACGAATTTGTTTAACGCATTTGTTTTGGTTACTCGACGGCTCCGTTCTCGTGTAGCCTACATAACGCGTTTTTTTTTTTTAATTTGCTTACCGGGCTAAAGGTTAGCATGCTTAAAATACGTAAGTCGTTTTGTTCAACAAATTTAAGTAGATAACTCATCAGTTGTTTGCATCAGAGCGACAATTTTTGAGATAGTTATTAAAACTGTTTAAAGGTTGTCAAACGTTGTTTCTCGTTGTATATCCTTTAATTCTAGAGTTAAATTGATAAATAACGTGTACGAATTTGTTTAACGCATTTGTTTTGGTTACTCGACGTCTCCGTGCTCGTGTAGCCTACATATTGCGTTTTTTTTTTAATTTGCTTACCGGGCTAAAGGTTAGCATGCTTAAAATACGTAAGTCATTTTGTTCAACAAATTTAAGTAGATAACTCATCAGTTGTTTGCATCAGAGCGACAATTTTTGAGATAGTTATTAAAACTGTTTAAAGGTTGTCAAACGTTGTTTCTCGTTGTATATCCTTTAATTCTAGAGTTAAATTGATAAATAACGTGTACGAATTTGTTTAACGCATTTGTTTTGGTTACTCGAAGTCTCCGTTCTCGTGTAGCCTACATATTGCGTTTTTTTTTTAATTTGCTTACCGGGCTAAAGGTTAGCATGCTTCTAATACGTAAGTCGTTTTGTTCAACAAATTTAAGTAGATAACTCATCAGTTGTTTGCATCAGAGCGACAATTTTTGAGATAGTTATTAAAACTGTTTAAAGGTTGTCAAACGTTGTTTCTCGTTGTTTCTCGTTGTATATCCTTTAATTCTAGAGTTAAATTGATAAATAACGTGTACGAATTTGTTTAACGCATTTGTTTTGGTTACTCGACGGCTCCGTTCTCGTGTAGCCTACGTATTGCGTTTTTTTTTTAATTTGCTTACCGGGCTAAAGGTTAGCATGCTTAAAATACGTAAGTCGTTTTGTTCAACAAATTTAAGTAGATAACTCATCAGTTGTTTGCATCAGAGCGACAATTTTTGAGATAGTTATTAAAACTGTTTAAAGGTTGTCAAACGTTGTTTCTCGTTGTATATCCTTTAATTCTAGAGTTAAATTGATAAATAACGTGTACGAATTTGTTTAACGCATTTGTTTTGGTTACTCGACGTCTCCGTGCTCGTGTAGCCTACATATTGCGTTTTTTTTTTAATTTGCTTACCGGGCTAAAGGTTGGCATGCTTAAAATACGTAAGTCGTGTTGTTCAACAAATTTAAGTAGATAACTCATCAGTTGTTTGCATCAGAGCGACAATTTTTGAGATAGTTATTAAAACTGTTTAAAGGTTGTCAAACGTTGTTTCTCGTTGTATATCCTTTAATTCTAGAGTTAAATTGATAAATAACGTGTACGAATTTGTTTAACGCAATTGTTTTGGTTACTCGACGGCTCCGTTCTCGTGTAGCCTACATATTGCGTTTTTTTTTTAATTTGCTTACCGGGCTAAAGGTTAGCGTGCTTAAAATACGTAAGTCGTTTTGTTCAACAAATTTAAGTAGATAACTCATCAGTTGTTTGCATCAGAGCGACAATTTTTGAGATAGTTATTAAAACTGTTTAAAGGTTGTCAAACGTTGTTTCTCGTTGTATATCCTTTAATTCTAGAGTTAAATTGATAAATAACGTGTACGAATTTGTTTACGGATTTGTTTTGGTTACTCGAAGTGTCCGTTCTCGTGTAGCCTACATATTGCGTTTTTTTTTTTAATTTGCTTACCGGGCTAAAGGTTAGCATGCTTAAAATACGTAAGTCGTTTTGTTCAACAAATTTAAGTAGATAACTCATCAGTTGTTTGCATCAGAGCGACAATTTTTGAGATAGTTATTAAAACTGTTTAAAGGTTGTCAAACGTTGTTTCTCGTTGTATATCCTTTAATTCTAGAGTTAAATTGATAAATAACGTGTACGAATTTGTTTAACGCATTTGTTTTGGTTACTCGACGGCTCCGTTCTCGTGTAGCCTACATATTGCGTTTTTTTTAATTTGCTTACCGGGCTAAAGGTTAGCATGCTTAAAATACGTAAGTCGTTTTGTTCAACAAATTTAAGTAGATAACTCATCAGTGGTTTGCATCAGAGCGACAATTTTTGAGATAGTTATTAAAACTGTTTAAAGGTTGTCAAACGTTGTTTCTCGTTGTATATTCTTTAATTCTAGAGTTAAATTGATAAATAACGTGTACGAATTTGTTTAACGCATTTGTTTTGGTTACCCGACTTCTCCGTTCTCGTGTAGCCTACATATTGCATTTTTTTTTTAATTTGCTTACCGGGCTAAAGGTTAGCATGCTTAAAATATGTAAGTCGTTTTGTTCAACAAATTTAAGTAGATAACTCATCAGTTGTTTGCATCAGAGCGAAAATTTTTGAGATAGTTATTAAAACTGTTTAAAGGTTGTCAAACGTTGTTTCTCGTTGTATATCCTTTAATTCTAGAGTCAAATTGATAAATAACGTGTACGAATTTTTTTAACGCATTTGTTTTGGATACTCGACGTCTCCGTTCTCGTGTAGCCTACATATTGCGTTTTTTTTTTAATTTGCTTACCGGGCTAAAGGTTAGCATGCTTAAAATACGTAAGTCGTTTTGTTCAACAAATTTAGGTAGATAACTCATCAGTTGTTTGCATCAGAGCGACAATTTTTGAGATAGTTATTAAAACTGTTTAAAGGTTGTCAAACGTTGTTTCTCGTTGTATATCCTTTAATTCTAGAGTTAAATTGATAAATAACGTGTACGAATTTGTTTAACGCATTTGTTTTGGTTACTCGACGTCTCCGTGCTCGTGTAGCCTACATATTGCGTTTTTTTTTTAATTTGCTTACCGGGCTAAATGTTAGCATGCTTAAAATACGTAAGTCGTTTTGTTCAACAAATTTAAGTAGATAACTCATCAGTTGTTTGCATCAGAGCGACAATTTTTGAGATAGTTATTAAAACTGTTTAAAAGTTGTCAAACGTTGTTTCTCGTTGTATATCCTTTAATTCTAGAGTTAAATTGATAAATAACGTGTACGAATTTGTTTAACGCATTTGTTTTGGATACTCGACGGCTCCGTTCTCGTGTAGCCTACATATTGCGTTTTTTTTAATTTGCTTACCGGGCTAAAGGTTAGCATGCTTAAAATACGTAAGTCGTTTTGTTCAACAAATTTAAGTAGATAACTCCTCAGTTGTTTGCATCAGAACGACAATTTTTCAGATAGTTATTAAAACTGTTTAAAGGTTGTCAAACGTTGTTTCTCGTTGTATATCCTTTAATTCTAGAGTTAAATTGATAAATAACGTGTACGAATTTGTTTAACGCATTTGTTTTGGTTACCCGACTTCTCCGTTCTCGTGTAGCCTACATATTGGGTTTTTTTTTTTAATTTGCTTACCGGGCTAAAGGTTAGCATGCTTAAAATACGTAAGTCGTTTTGTTCAACAAATTTAAGTAGATAACTCATCAGTTGTTTGCATCAGAGCGACAATTTTTGAGATAGTTATTAAAACTGTTTAAAGGTTGTCAAACGTTGTTTCTCGTTGTATATCCTTTAATTCTAGAGTTAAATTGATAAATAACGTGTCCGAATTAGTTTAACGCATTTGGTTTGGTTACTCGACGTCTCCGTTCTCGTGTAGCCTACATATTGCGTTTTTTTTTTTAATTTGCTTACCGGGCTAAAGGTTAGCATGCCTAAAATACGTAAGTCGTTTTGTTCAACAAATTTAAGTAGATAACTCATCAGTTGTTTGCATCAGAGCGACAATTTTTGAGATAGTTATTAAAACTGTTTAAAGGTTGTCAAACGTTGTTTCTCGTTGTATATCCTTTAATTCTAGAGTTAAGTTGATAAATAACGTGTACGAATTTGTTTAACGCATTTGTTTTGGTTACTCGACGTCTCCGTTCTCGTGTAGCCTACATATTGCGTTTTTTCTTTTAATTTGCTTACCGGGCTAAAGGTTAGCATGCTTAAAATACGTAAGTCGTTTTGTTCAACAAATTTAAGTAGATAACTCCTCAGTTGTTTGCATCAGAGCGACGATTTTTGAGATAGTTATTAATACTGTTTAAAGGTTGTCAAACGTTGTTTCTCGTTGTATATCCTTTAATTCTAGAGTTAAATTGATAAATAACGTGTACGAATTTGTTTAACGCATTTGTTTTGGTTACTCGACGTCTCCGTTCTCGTTTAGCCTACATATTGCGTTTTTTTTTTAATTTGCTTACCGGGCTAAAGGTTAGCATGCTTAAAATACGTAAGTCGTTTTGTTCAACAAATTTAAGTAGATAACTCCTCAGTTGTTTGCATCAGAGCGACGATTTTTGAGATAGTTATTAATACTGTTTAAAGGTTGTCAAACGTTGTTTCTCGTTGTATATCCTTTAATTCTAGAGTTAAATTGATAAATAACGTGTACGAATTTGTTTAACGCATCTGTTTTGGTTACTCGACGTCTCCGTTCTCGTTTAGCCTACATATTGCGTTTTTTTTTTAATTTGCTTACCGGGCTAAATGTTAGCATGCTTAAAATACGTAAGTCGTTTTGTTCAACAAATTTAAGTAGATAACTCATCAGTTGTTTGCATCAGAGCGACAATTTTTGAGATAGTTATTAAAACTGTTTAAAGGTTGTCAAACGTTGTTTCTCGTTGTATATCCTTTAATTCTAGAGTCAAATTGATAAATAACGTGTACGAATTTGTTTAACGCATTTGTTTTGGTTACTCGACGTCTCCGTTCTCGTGTAGCCTACATATTGCTTTTTTTTTTAATTTGCTTACCGGGCTAAAGGTTAGCATGCTTAAAATACGTAAGTCGTTTTGTTCAACAAATTTAAGTAGATAACTCGTCAGTTGTTTGCATCAGAGCGACAATTTTTGAGATAGTTATTAAAACTCTTTAAAGGTTGTCAAACGTTGTTTCTCGTTATATATCCTTTAATTCTAGAGTTAAATTGATAAATAACGTGTACGAATTTGTTTAACGCATTTGTTTTGGTTACTCGACGGCTCCGTTCTCGTGTAGCCTACATATTGCGTTTTTTTTTTAATTTGCTTACCGGGCTAAAGGTTAGCATGCTTAAAATACGTAAGTCGTTTTGTTCAACAAATTTAAGTAGATAACTCATCAGTTGTTTGCATCAGAGCGACAATTTTTGAGATAGTTATTAAAACTGTTTAAAGGTTGTCAAACGTTGTTTCTCGTTGTATATCCTTTAATTCTAGAGTTAAATTGATAAATAACGTGTACGAATTTGTTTAACGCATTTGTTTTGGTTACCCGACGGCTCAGTTCTCGTGTAGCCTACATATTGCGTTTTTTTTTTAATTTGCTTACCGGGCTAAAGGTTAGCATGCTTAAAATACGTAAGTCGTTTTGTTCAACAAATTTAAGTAGATAACTCATCAGTTGTTTGCATCAGAGCGACAATTTTTGAGATAGTTATTAAAACTGTTTAAAGGTTGTCAAACGTTGTTTCTCGTTGTATATCCTTTAATTCTAGAGTTAAATTGATAAATAACGTGTACGAATTTGTTTAACGCATTTGGTTTGGTTACTCGACGTCTCCGTTCTCGTGTAGCCTACATATTGCGTTTTTTTTTTTAATTTGCTTACCGGGCTAAAGGTTAGCATGCTTAAAATACGTAAGTCGTTTTGTTCAACAAATTTAAGTAGATAACTCATCAGTTGTTTGCATCAGAGCGACAATTTTTGAGATAGTTATTAAAACTGTTTAAAGGTTGTCAAACGTTGTTTCTCGTTGTATATCCTTTAATTCTAGAGTTAAATTGATAAATAACGTGTACGAATTTGTTTAACGCATTTGTTTTGGTTACTCGACGTCTCCGTTCTCGTGTAGCCTACATATTGCGTTTTTTTTTTTAATTTGCTTACCGGGCTAAAGGTTAGCATGCTTAAAATACGTAAGTCGTTTTGTTCAACAAATTTAAGTAGATAACTCATCAGTTGTTTGCATCAGATCGAAAATTTTTGAGATAGTTATTAAAACTGTTTAAAGGTTGTCAAACGTTGTTTCTCGTTGTATATCCTTTAATTCTAGAGTTAAATTGATAAATAACGTGTACGAATTTGTTTAACGCATTTGTTTTGGTTACTCGACGGCTCCGTTCTCGTGTAGCCTACGTATTGCGTTTTTTTTTTAATTTGCTTACCGGGCTAAAGGTTAGCATGCTTAAAATACGTAAGTCGTTTTGTTCACCAAATTTAAGTAGATAACTCATCAGTTGTTTGCATCAGAGCGACAATTTTTGAGATAGTTATTAAAACTGTTTAAAGGTTGTCAAACGTTGTTTCTCGTTGTATATACTTTAATTCTAGAGTTAAATTGATAAATAACGTGTACGAATTTGTTTAACGCATTTGTTTTGGTTACCCGACTTCTCCGTTCTCGTGTAGCCTACATATTGCGTTTTTTTTTTAATTTGCTTACCGGGCTAAAGGTTAGCATGCTTAAAATACGTAAGTCGTTTTGTTCAACAAATTTAAGTAGATAACTCATCAGTTGTTTGCATCAGAGCGACAATTTTTGAGATAGTTATTAAAACTGTTTAAAGGTTGTCAAACGTTGTTTCTCGTTGTATATCCTTTAATTCTAGAGTCAAATTGATAAATAACGTGTACGAATTTTTTTAACGCATTTGTTTTGGATACTCGACGTCTCCGTTCTCGTGTAGCCTACATATTGCGTTTTTTTTTAAATTTGCTTACCGGGCTAAAGGTTAGCATGCTTAAAATACGTAAGTCGTTTTGTTCAACAAATTTAAGTAGATAACTCATCAGTTGTTTGCATCAGAGCGACAATTTTTGAGATAGTTATTAAAACTGTTTAAAGGTTGTCAAACGTTGTTTCTCGTTGTATATCCTTTAATTCTAGAGTCAAATTGATAAATAACGTGTACGAATTTTTTTAACGAATTTGTTTTGGATACTCGACGTCTCCGTTCTCGTGTAGCCTACATATTGCGTTTTTTTTTTAATTTGCTTACCGGGCTAAAGGTTAGCATGCTTAAAATACGTAAGTCGTTTTGTTCAACAAATTTAAGTAGATAACTCATCAGTTGTTTGCATCAGAGCGACAATTTTTGAGATAGTTATTAAAACTGTTTAAAGGTTGTCAAACGTTGTTTCTCGTTGTATATCCTTTAATTCTAGAGTTAAATTGATAAATAACGTGTACGAATTTGTTTAACGCATTTGTTTTGGTTACTCGACGTCTCCGTTCTCGTGTAGCCTACATATTGCGTTTTTTTTTTTAATTTGCTTACCGGGCTAAAGGTTAGCATGCTTAAAATACGTAAGTCGTTTTGTTCAACAAATTTAAGTAGATAACTCATCAGTTGTTTGCATCAGAGCCACAATTTTTGAGATAGTTATTAAAACTGTTTAAAGGTTGTCAAACGTTGTTTCTCGTTGTATATCCTTTAATTCTAGAGTCAAATTGATAAATAACGTGATAAATAACGTGTACGAATTTGTTTAACGCATTTGTTTTGGTTACTCGACGTCTCCGTTCTCGTGTAGCCTATATATTGCGTTTTTTTTTTTAATTTGCTTACCGGGCTAAAGGTTAGCATGCTTAAAATACGTAAGTCGTTTTGTTCAACAAATTTAAGTAGATAACTCCTCAGTTGTTTGCATCAGAACGACAATTTTTCAGATAGTTATTAAAACTGTTTAAAGGTTGTCAAACGTTGTTTCTCGTTGTATATCCTTTAATTCTAGAGTTAAATTGATAAAAACGTGTACGAATTTGTTTAACGCATTTGTTTTGGTTACCCGACTTCTCCGTTCTCGTGTAGCCTACATATTGCGTTTTTTTTTTTAATTTGCTTACCGGGCTAAAGGTTAGCATGCTTAAAATACGTAAGTCGTTTTGTTCAACAAATTTAAGTAGATAACTCATCAGTTGTTTGCATCAGAGCGACAATTTTTGAGATAGTTATTAAAACTGTTTAAAGGTTGTCAAACGTTGTTTCTCGTTGTATATCCTTTAATTCTAGAGTTAAATTGATAAATAACGTGTACGAATTAGTTTAACGCATTTGATTTGGTTACTCGACGTCTCCGTTCTCGTGTAGCCTACATATTGCGTTTTTTTTTTTAATTTGCTTACCGCGCTAAAGGTTAGCATGCCTAAAATACGTAAGTCGTTTTGTTCAACAAATTTAAGTAGATAACTCATCAGTTGTTTGCATCAGAGCGACAATTTTTGAGATAGTTATTAAAACTGTTTAAAGGTTGTCAAACGTTGTTTCTCGTTGTATATCCTTTAATTCTAGAGTTAAATTGATAAATAACGTGTACGAATTTGTTTAACGCATTTGTTTTGGTTACTCGACGTCTCCGTTCTCGTGTAGCCTACATATTGCGTTTTTTCTTTTAATTTGCTTACCGGGCTAAAGGTTAGCATGCTTAAAATACGTAAGTCGTTTTGTTCAACAAATTTAAGTAGATAACTCCTCAGTTGTTTGCATCAGAGCGACGATTTTTGAGATAGTTATTAATACTGTTTAAAGGTTGTCAAACGTTGTTTCTCGTTGTATATCCTTTAATTCTAGAGTTAAATTGATAAATAACGTGTACGAATTTGTTTAACGCATTTGTTTTGGTTACTCGACGTCTCCGTTCTCGTTTAGCCTACATATTGCGTTTTTTTTTTAATTTGCTTACCGGGCTAAAGGTTAGCATGCTTAAAATACGTAAGTCGTTTTGTTCAACAAATTTAAGTAGATAACTCCTCAGTTGTTTGCATCAGAGCGACGATTTTTGAGATAGTTGTTAATACTGTTTAAAGGTTGTCAAACGTTGTTTCTCGTTGTATATCCTTTAATTCTAGAGTTAAATTGATAAATAACGTGTACGAATTTGTTTAACGCATTTGTTTTGGTTACTCGACGTCTCCGTTCTCGTTTAGCCTACATATTGCGTTTTTTTTTTTTAATTTGCTTACCGGGCTAAATGTTAGCATGCTTAAAATACGTAAGTCGTTTTGTTCAACAAATTTAAGTAGATAACTCATCAGTTGTTTGCATCAGAGCGACAATTTTTGAGATAGTTATTAAAACTCTTTAAAGGTTGTCAAACGTTGTTTCTCGTTATATATCCTTTAATTCTAGAGTTAAATTGATAAATAACGTGTACGAATTTGTTTAACGCATTTGTTTTGGTTACTCGACGGCTCCGTTCTCGTGTAGCCTACATATTGCGTTTTTTTTTTAATTTGCTTACCGGGCTAAAGGTTAGCATGCTTAAAATACGTAAGTCGTTTTGTTCAACAAATTTAAGTAGATAACTCATCAGTTGTTTGCATCAGAGCGACAATTTTTGAGATAGTTATTAAAACTGTTTAAAGGTTGTCAAACGTTGTTTCTCGTTGTATATCCTTTAATTCTAGAGTTAAATTGATAAATAACGTGTACGAATTTGTTTAACGCATTTGTTTTGGTTACTCGACGGCTCAGTTCTCGTGTAGCCTACATATTGCGTTTTTTTTTTAATTTGCTTACCGGGCTAAAGGTTAGCATGCTTAAAATACGTAAGTCGTTTTGTTCAACAAATTTAAGTAGATAACTCATCAGTTGTTTGCATCAGAGCGACAATTTTTGAGATAGTTATTAAAACTGTTTAAAGGTTGTCAAACGTTGTTTCTCGTTGTATATCCTTTAATTCTAGAGTTAAATTGATAAATAACGTGTACGAATTTGTTTAACGCATTTGGTTTGGTTACTCGACGTCTCCGTTCTCGTGTAGCCTACATATTGCGTTTTTTTTTTAATTTGCTTACCGGGCTAAAGGTTAGCATGCTTAAAATACGTAAGTCGTTTTGTTCAACAAATTTAAGTAGATAACTCATCAGTTGTTTGCATCAGAGCGACAATTTTTGAGATAGTTATTAAAACTGTTTAAAGGTTGTTAAACGTTGTTTCTCGTTGTATATCCTTTAATTCTAGAGTTAAATTGATAAATAACGTGTACGAATTTGTTTAAGGCATTTGTTTTGGTTACTCGACGTCTCCGTTCTCGTGTAGCCTACATATTGCGTTTTTTTTTTAATTTGCTTACCGGGCTAAAGGTTAGCATGCTTAAAATACGTAAGTCGTTTTGTTCAACAAATTTAAGTAGATAACTCATCAGTTGTTTGCATCAGATCGAAAATTTTTGAGATAGTTATTAAAACTGTTTAAAGGTTGACAAGCGTTGTTTCTCGTTGTTTCTCGTTGTATATCCTTTAATTCTAGAGTTAAATTGATAAATAACGTGTACGAATTTGTTTAACGCATTTGTTTTGGTTACTCGACGGCTCCGTTCTCGTGTAGCCTACGTATTGCGTTTTTTTTTTAAATTTGCTAACCGGGCTAAAGGTTAGCATGCTTAAAATACGTAAGTCGTTTTGTTCACCAAATTTAAGTAGATAACTCATCAGTTGTTTGCATCAGAGCGACAATTTTTGAGATAGTTATTAAAACTGTTTAAAGGTTGTCAAACGTTGTTTCTCGTTGTATATCCTTTAATTCTAGAGTTAAATTGATAAATAAAGTGTACGAATTTGTTTAACGCATTTGTTTTGGTTACCCGACTTCTCCGTTCTCGTGTAGCCTACATATTGCGTTTTTTTTTTTAATTTGCTTACCGGGCTAAAGGTTAGCATGCTTAAAATACGTAAGTCGTTTTGTTCAACAAATTTAAGTAGATAACTCATCAGTTGTTTGCATCAGAGCGACAATTTTTGAGATAGTTATTAAAACTGTTTAAAGGTTGTCAAACGTTGTTTCTCGTTGTATATCCTTTAATTCTAGAGTTAAATTGATAAATAACGTGTACGAATTAGTTTAACGCATTTGATTTGGTTACTCGACGTCTCCGTTCTCGTGTAGCCTACATATTGCGTTTTTTTTTTTAATTTGCTTACCGCGCTAAAGGTTAGCATGCCTAAAATACGTAAGTCGTTTTGTTCAACAAATTTAAGTAGATAACTCATCAGTTGTTTGCATCAGAGCGACAATTTTTGAGATAGTTATTAAAACTGTTTAAAGGTTGTCAAACGTTGTTTCTCGTTGTATATCCTTTAATTCTAGAGTTAAATTGATAAATAACGTGTACGAATTTGTTTAACGCATTTGTTTTGGTTACTCGACGTCTCCGTTCTCGTGTAGCCTACATATTGCGTTTTTTCTTTTAATTTGCTTACCGGGCTAAAGGTTAGCATGCTTAAAATACGTAAGTCGTTTTGTTCAACAAATTTAAGTAGATAACTCCTCAGTTGTTTGCATCAGAGCGACGATTTTTGAGATAGTTATTAATACTGTTTAAAGGTTGTCAAACGTTGTTTCTCGTTGTATATCCTTTAATTCTAGAGTTAAATTGATAAATAACGTGTACGAATTTGTTTAACGCATTTGTTTTGGTTACTCGACGTCTCCGTTCTCGTTTAGCCTACATATTGCGTTTTTTTTTTTAATTTGCTTACCGGGCTAAAGGTTAGCATGCTTAAAATACGTAAGTCGTTTTGTTCAACAAATTTAAGTAGATAACTCCTCAGTTGTTTGCATCAGAGCGACGATTTTTGAGATAGTTATTAATACTGTTTAAAGGTTGTCAAACGTTGTTTCTCGTTGTATATCCTTTAATTCTAGAGTTAAATTGATAAATAACGTGTACGAATTTGTTTAACGCATTTGTTTTGGTTACTCGACGTCTCCGTTCTCGTTTAGCCTACATATTGCGTTTTTTTTTTTTAATTTGCTTACCGGGCTAAATGTTAGCATGCTTAAAATACGTAAGTCGTTTTGTTCAACAAATTTAAGTAGATAACTCATCAGTTGTTTGCATCAGAGCGACAATTTTTGAGATAGTTATTAAAACTCTTTAAAGGTTGTCAAACGTTGTTTCTCGTTATATATCCTTTAATTCTAGAGTTAAATTGATAAATAACGTGTACGAATTTGTTTAACGCATTTGTTTTGGTTACTCGACGGCTCCGTTCTCGTGTAGCCTACATATTGCGTTTTTTTTTTAATTTGCTTACCGGGCTAAAGGTTAGCATGCTTAAAATACGTAAGTCGTTTTGTTCAACAAATTTAAGTAGATAACTCATCAGTTGTTTGCATCAGAGCGACAATTTTTGAGATAGTTATTAAAACTGTTTAAAGGTTGTCAAACGTTGTTTCTCGTTGTATATCCTTTAATTCTAGAGTTAAATTGATAAATAACGTGTACGAATTTGTTTAACGCATTTGTTTTGGTTACTCGACGGCTCAGTTCTCGTGTAGCCTACATATTGCGTTTTTTTTTTAATTTGCTTACCGGGCTAAAGGTTAGCATGCTTAAAATACGTAAGTCGTTTTGTTCAACAAATTTAAGTAGATAACTCATCAGTTGTTTGCATCAGAGCGACAATTTTTGAGATAGTTATTAAAACTGTTTAAAGGTTGTCAAACGTTGTTTCTCGTTGTATATCCTTTAATTCTAGAGTTAAATTGATAAATAACGTGTACGAATTTGTTTAACGCATTTGGTTTGGTTACTCGACGTCTCCGTTCTCGTGTAGCCTACATATTGCGTTTTTTTTTTAATTTGCTTACCGGGCTAAAGGTTAGCATGCTTAAAATACGTAAGTCGTTTTGTTCAACAAATTTAAGTAGATAACTCATCAGTTGTTTGCATCAGAGCGACAATTTTTGAGATAGTTATTAAAACTGTTTAAAGGTCGTTAAACGTTGTTTCTCGTTGTATATCCTTTAATTCTAGAGTTAAATTGATAAATAACGTGTACGAATTTGTTTAACGCATTTGTTTTGGTTACCCGACGTCTCCGTTCTCGTGTAGCCTACATATTGCGTTTTTTTTTTTTAATTTGCTTACCGGGCTAAAGGTTAGCATGCTTAAAATACGTAAGTCGTTTTGTTCAACAAATTTAAGTAGATAACTCATCAGTTGTTTGCATCAGATCGAAAATTTTTGAGATAGTTATTAAAACTGTTTAAAGGTTGACAAACGTTGTTTCTCGTTGTATATCCTTTAATTCTAGAGTCAAATTGATAAATAGCGTGTACGAATTTTTTTAACGCATTTGTTTTGGATACTCGACGTCTCCGTTCTCGTGTAGCCTACATATTGCGTTTTTTTTTTAATTTGCTTACCGGGCTAAAGGTTAGCATGCTTAAAATACGTAAGTCGTTTTGTTCAACAAATTTAAGTAGATAACTCATCAGTTGTTTGCATCAGAGCGACAATTTTTGAGATAGTTATTAAAACTGTTTAAAGGTCGTTAAACGTTGTTTCTCGTTGTATATCCTTTAATTCTAGAGTTAAATTGATAAATAACGTGTACGAATTTGTTTAACGCATTTGTTTTGGTTACTCGACGTCTCCGTTCTCGTGTAGCCTACATATTGCGTTTTTTTTTTAATTTGCTTACCGGGCTAAAGGTTAGCATGCTTAAAATACGTAAGTCGTTTTGTTCAACAAATTTAAGTAGATAACTCATCAGTTGTTTGCATCAGATCGAAAATTTTTGAGATAGTTATTAAAACTGTTTAAAGGTTGACAAGCGTTGTTTCTCGTTGTTTCTCGTTGTATATCCTTTAATTCTAGAGTTAAATTGATAAATAACGTGTACGAATTTGTTTAACGCATTTGTTTTGGTTACTCGACGGCTCCGTTCTCGTGTAGCCTACGTATTGCGTTTTTTTTTAAATTTGCTAACCGGGCTAAAGGTTAGCATGCTTAAAATACGTAAGTCGTTTTGTTCACCAAATTTAAGTAGATAACTCATCAGTTGTTTGCATCAGAGCGACAATTTTTGAGATAGTTATTAAAACTGTTTAAAGGTTGTCAAACGTTGTTTCTCGTTGTATATCCTTTAATTCTAGAGTTAAATTGATAAATAAAGTGTACGAATTTGTTTAACGCATTTGTTTTGGTTACCCGACTTCTCCGTTCTCGTGTAGCCTACATATTGCGTTTTTTTTTTTAATTTGCTTACCGGGCTAAAGGTTAGCATGCTTAAAATACGTAAGTCGTTTTGTTCAACAAATTTAAGTAGATAACTCATCAGTTGTTTGCATCAGAGCGACAATTTTTGAGATAGTTATTAAAACTGTTTAAAGGTTGTCAAACGTTGTTTCTCGTTGTATATCCTTTAATTCTAGAGTTAAATTGATAAATAACGTGTACGAATTAGTTTAACGCATTTGATTTGGTTACTCGACGTCTCCGTTCTCGTGTAGCCTACATATTGCGTTTTTTTTTTAATTTGCTTACCGCGCTAAAGGTTAGCATGCCTAAAATACGTAAGTCGTTTTGTTCAACAAATTTAAGTAGATAACTCATCAGTTGTTTGCATCAGAGCGACAATTTTTGAGATAGTTATTAAAACTGTTTAAAGGTTGTCAAACGTTGTTTCTCGTTGTATATCCTTTAATTCTAGAGTTAAATTGATAAATAACGTGTACGAATTTGTTTAACGCATTTGTTTTGGTTACTCGACGTCTCCGTTCTCGTGTAGCCTACATATTGCGTTTTTTCTTTTAATTTGCTTACCGGGCTAAAGGTTAGCATGCTTAAAATACGTAAGTCGTTTTGTTCAACAAATTTAAGTAGATAACTCCTCAGTTGTTTGCATCAGAGCGACGATTTTTGAGATAGTTATTAATACTGTTTAAAGGTTGTCAAACGTTGTTTCTCGTTGTATATCCTTTAATTCTAGAGTTAAATTGATAAATAACGTGTACGAATTTGTTTAACGCATTTGTTTTGGTTACTCGACGTCTCCGTTCTCGTTTAGCCTACATATTGCGTTTTTTTTTTAATTTGCTTACCGGGCTAAAGGTTAGCATGCTTAAAATACGTAAGTCGTTTTGTTCAACAAATTTAAGTAGATAACTCCTCAGTTGTTTGCATCAGAGCGACGATTTTTGAGATAGTTATTAATACTGTTTAAAGGTTGTCAAACGTTGTTTCTCGTTGTATATCCTTTAATTCTAGAGTTAAATTGATAAATAACGTGTACGAATTTGTTTAACGCATTTGTTTTGGTTACTCGACGTCTCCGTTCTCGTTTAGCCTACATATTGCGTTTTTTTTTTTTAATTTGCTTACCGGGCTAAATGTTAGCATGCTTAAAACACGTAAGTCGTTTTGTTCAACAAATTTAAGTAGATAACTCATCAGTTGTTTGCATCAGAGCGACAATTTTTGAGATAGTTATTAAAACTCTTTAAAGGTTGTCAAACGTTGTTTCTCGTTATATATCCTTTAATTCTAGAGTTAAATTGATAAATAACGTGTACGAATTTGTTTAACGCATTTGTTTTGGTTACTCGACGGCTCCGTTCTCGTGTAGCCTACATATTGCGTTTTTTTTTTAATTTGCTTACCGGGCTAAAGGTTAGCATGCTTAAAATACGTAAGTCGTTTTGTTCAACAAATTTAAGTAGATAACTCATCAGTTGTTTGCATCAGAGCGACAATTTTTGAGATAGTTATTAAAACTGTTTAAAGGTTGTCAAACGTTGTTTCTCGTTGTATATCCTTTAATTCTAGAGTTAAATTGATAAATAACGTGTACGAATTTGTTTAACGCATTTGTTTTGGTTACTCGACGGCTCAGTTCTCGTGTAGCCTACATATTGCGTTTTTTTTTTAATTTGCTTACCGGGCTAAAGGTTAGCATGCTTAAAATACGTAAGTCGTTTTGTTCAACAAATTTAAGTAGATAACTCATCAGTTGTTTGCATCAGAGCGACAATTTTTGAGATAGTTATTAAAACTGTTTAAAGGTTGTCAAACGTTGTTTCTCGTTGTATATCCTTTAATTCTAGAGTTAAATTGATAAATAACGTGTACGAATTTGTTTAACGCATTTGGTTTGGTTACTCGACGTCTCCGTTCTCGTGTAGCCTACATATTGCGTTTTTTTTTTTAATTTGCTTACCGGGCTAAAGGTTAGCATGCTTAAAATACGTAAGTCGTTTTGTTCAACAAATTTAAGTAGATAACTCATCAGTTGTTTGCATCAGAGCGACAATTTTTGAGATAGTTATTAAAACTGTTTAAAGGTCGTTAAACGTTGTTTCTCGTTGTATATCCTTTAATTCTAGAGTTAAATTGATAAATAACGTGTACGAATTTGTTTAACGCATTTGTTTTGGTTACTCGACGTCTCCGTTCTCGTGTAGCCTACATATTGCGTTTTTTTTTTTAATTTGCTTACCGGGCTAAAGGTTAGCATGCTTAAAATACGTAAGTCGTTTTGTTCAACAAATTTAAGTAGATAACTCATCAGTTGTTTGCATCAGATCGAAAATTTTTGAGATAGTTATTAAAACTGTTTAAAGGTTGACAAGCGTTGTTTCTCGTTGTTTCTCGTTGTATATCCTTTAATTCTAGAGTTAAATTGATAAATAACGTGTACGAATTTGTTTAACGCATTTGTTTTGGTTACTCGACGGCTCCGTTCTCGTGTAGCCTACGTATTGCGTTTTTTTTTTAATTTGCTAACCGGGCTAAAGGTTAGCATGCTTAAAATACGTAAGTCGTTTTGTTCACCAAATTTAAGTAGATAACTCATCAGTTGTTTGCATCAGAGCGACAATTTTTGAGATAGTTATTAAAACTGTTTAAAGGTTGTCAAACGTTGTTTCTCGTTGTATATCCTTTAATTCTAGAGTTAAATTGATAAATAAAGTGTACGAATTTGTTTAACGCATTTGTTTTGGTTACTCGACGTCTCCGTGCTCGTGTAGCCTACATATTGCGTTTTTTTTTTAATTTGCTTACCGGGCTAAAGGTTAGCATGCTTAAAATACGTAAGTCGTTTTGTTCAACAAATTTAAGTAGATAACTCATCAGTTGTTTGCATCAGAGCGACAATTTTTGAGATAGTTATTAAAACTGTTTAAAGGTTGTCAAACGTTGTTTCTCGTTGTATATCCTTTAATTCTAGAGTTAAATTGATAAATAACGTGTACGAATTTGTTTAACGCATTTGTTTTGGTTACTCGACGTCTCCGTTCTCGTGTAGCCTACATATTGCGTTTTTTTTTTAATTTGCTTACCGGGCTAAAGGTTAGCATGCTTAAAATACGTAAGTCGTTTTGTTCAACAAATTTAAGTAGATAACTCATCAGTTGTTTGCATCAGAGCGACAATTTTTGAGATAGTTATTAAAACTGTTTAAAGGTTGTCAAACGTTGTTTCTCGTTGTATATACTTTAATTCTAGAGTTAAATTGATAAATAACGTGTACGAATTTGTTTAACGCATTTGTTTTGGTTACCCGACTTCTCCGTTCTCGTGTAGCCTACATATTGCGTTTTTTTTTTTAATTTGCTTACCGGGCTAAAGGTTAGCATGCTTAAAATACGTAAGTCGTTTTGTTCAACAAATTTAAGTAGATAACTCATCAGTTGTTTGCATCAGAGCGACAATTTTTGAGATAGTTATTAAAACTGTTTAAAGGTTGTCAAACGTTGTTTCTCGTTGTATATCCTTTAATTCTAGAGTCAAATTGATAAATAGCGTGTACGAATTTTTTTAACGCATTTGTTTTGGATACTCGACGTCTCCGTTCTCGTGTAGCCTACATATTGCGTTTTTTTTTTAATTTGCTTACCGGGCTAAAGGTTAGCATGCTTAAAATACGTAAGTCGTTTTGTTCAACAAATTTAAGTAGATAACTCATCAGTTGTTTGCATCAGAGCGACAATTTTTGAGATAGTTATTAAAACTGTTTAAAGGTTGTCAAACGTTGTTTCTCGTTGTATATCCTTTAATTCTAGAGTCAAATTGATAAATAACGTGTACGAATTTTTTTAACGAATTTGTTTTGGATACTCGACGTCTCCGTTCTCGTGTAGCCTACATATTGCGTTTTTTTTTTAATTTGCTTACCGGGCTAAAGGTTAGCATGCTTAAAATACGTAAGTCGTTTTGTTCAACAAATTTAAGTAGATAACTCATCAGTTGTTTGCATCAGAGCGACAATTTTTGAGATAGTTATTAAAACTGTTTAAAGGTTGTCAAACGTTGTTTCTCGTTGTATATCCTTTAATTCTAGAGTTAAATTGATAAATAACGTGTTCGAATTTGTTTAACGCATTTGTTTTGGTTACTCGACGTCTCCGTTCTCGTGTAGCCTACATATTGCGTTTTTTTTTTTTAATTTGCTTACCGGGCTAAAGGTTAGCATGCTTAAAATACGTAAGTCGTTTTGTTCAACAAATTTAAGTAGATAACTCATCAGTTGTTTGCATCAGAGCGACAATTTTTGAGATAGTTATTAAAACTGTTTAAAGGTTGTCAAACGTTGTTTCTCGTTGTATATCCTTTAATTCTAGAGTTAAATTGATAAATAACGTGTACGAATTTGTTTAACGCATTTGTTTTGGTTACTCGACGTCTCCGTTCTCGTGTAGCTTACATATTGCGTTTTTTTTTTAATTTGCTTACCGGGCTAAAAGTTAGCATGCTTAAAATACGTAAGTCGTTTTGTTCAACAAATTTAAGTAGATAACTCCTCAGTTGTTTGCATCAGAACGACAATTTTTCAGATAGTTATTAAAACTGTTTAAAGGTTGTCAAACGTTGTTTCTCGTTGTATATCCTTTAATTCTAGAGTTAAATTGATAAATAACGTGTACGAATTTGTTTAACGCATTTGTTTTGGTTACCCGACTTCTCTGTTCTCGTGTAGCCTACATATTGCGTTTTTTTTTAACTTGCTTACCGGGCTAAAGGTTAGCATGCTTAAAATACGTAAGTCGTTTTGTTCAACAAATTTAAGTAGATAACTCATCAGTTGTTTGCATCAGAGCGACAATTTTTGAGATAGTTATTAAAACTGTTTAAAGGTTGTCAAACGTTGTTTCTCGTTGTATATCCTTTAATTCTAGAGTTAAATTGATAAATAACGTGTACGAATTAGTTTAACGCATTTGATTTGGTTACTCGACGTCTCCGTTCTCGTGTAGCCTACATATTGCGTTTTTTTTTTTTAATTTGCTTACCGGGCTAAAGGTTAGCATGCCTAAAATACGTAAGTCGTTTTGTTCAACAAATTTAAGTAGATAACTCATCAGTTGTTTGCATCAGAGCGACAATTTTTGAGATAGTTATTAAAACTGTTTAAAGGTTGTCAAACGTTTTTTCTCGTTGTATATCCTTTAATTCTAGAGTTAAATTGATAAATAACGTGTACGAATTTGTTTAACGCATTTGTTTTGGTTACTCGACGTCTCCGTTCTCGTGTAGCCTACATATTGCGTTTTTTCTTTTAATTTGCTTACCGGGCTAAAGGTTAGCATGCTTAAAATACGTAAGTCGTTTTGTTCAACAAATTTAAGTAGATAACTCCTCAGTTGTTTGCATCAGAGCGACGATTTTTGAGATAGTTATTAATACTGTTTAAAGGTTGTCAAACGTTGTTTCTCGTTGTATATCCTTTAATTCTAGAGTTAAATTGATAAATAACGTGTACGAATTTGTTTAACGCATTTGTTTTGGTTACTCGACGTCTCCGTTCTCGTTTAGCCTACATATTGCGTTTTTTTTTTAATTTGCTTACCGGGCTAAAGGTTAGCATGCTTAAAATACGTAAGTCGTTTTGTTCAACAAATTTAAGTAGATAACTCCTCAGTTGTTTGCATCAGAGCGACGATTTTTGAGATAGTTATTAATACTGTTTAAAGGTTGTCAAACGTTGTTTCTCGTTGTATATCCTTTAATTCTAGAGTTAAATTGATAAATAACGTGTACGAATTTGTTTAACGCATTTGTTTTGGTTACTCGACGTCTCCGTTCTCGTTTAGCCTACATATTGCGTTTTTTTTTTTTAATTTGCTTACCGGGCTAAATGTTAGCATGCTTAAAATACGTAAGTCGTTTTGTTCAACAAATTTAAGTAGATAACTCATCAGTTGTTTGCATCAGAGCGACAATTTTTGAGATAGTTATTAAAACTGTTTAAAGGTTGTCAAACGTTGTTTCTCGTTGTATATCCTTTAATTCTAGAGTCAAATTGATAAATAACGTGTACGAATTTGTTTAACGCATTTGTTTTGGTTACTCGACGTCTCCGTTCTCGTGTAGCCTACATATTGCTTTTTTTTTTTTAATTTGCTTACCGGGCTAAAGGTTAGCATGCTTAAAATACGTAAGTCGTTTTGTTCAACAAATTTAAGTAGATAACTCGTCAGTTGTTTGCATCAGAGCGACAATTTTTGAGATAGTTATTAAAACTCTTTAAAGGTTGTCAAACGTTGTTTCTCGTTATATATCCTTTAATTCTAGAGTTAAATTGATAAATAACGTGTACGAATTTGTTTAACGCATTTGTTTTGGTTACTCGACGGCTCCGTTCTCGTGTAGCCTACATATTGCGTTTTTTTTTTAATTTGCTTACCGGGCTAAAGGTTAGCATGCTTAAAATACGTAAGTCGTTTTGTTCAACAAATTTAAGAAGATAACTCATCAGTTGTTTGCATCAGAGCGACAATTTTTGAGATAGTTATTAAAACTGTTTAAAGGTTGTCAAACGTTGTTTCTCGTTGTATATCCTTTAATTCTAGAGTTAAATTGATAAATAACGTGTACGAATTTGTTTAACGCATTTGTTTTGGTTACTCGACGGCTCAGTTCTCGTGTAGCCTACATATTGCGTTTTTTTTTTAATTTGCTTACCGGGCTAAAGGTTAGCATGCTTAAAATACGTAAGTCGTTTTGTTCAACAAATTTAAGTAGATAACTCATCAGTTGTTTGCATCAGAGCGACAATTTTTGAGATAGTTATTAAAACTGTTTAAAGGTTGTCAAACTTTGTTTCTCGTTGTGTATCCTTTAATTCTAGAGTTAAATTGATAAATAACGTATACGAATTTGTTTAACGCATTTGGTTTGGTTACTCGACGTCTCCGTTCTCGTGTAGCCTACATATTGCGTTTTTTTTTTAATTTGCTTACCGGGCTAAAGGTTAGCATGCTTAAAATACGTAAGTCGTTTTGTTCAACAAATTTAAGTAGATAACTCATCAGTTGTTTGCATCAGAGCGACAATTTTTGAGATAGTTATTAAAACTGTTTAAAGGTTGTCAAACGTTGTTTCTCGTTGTATATCCTTTAATTCTAGAGTTAAATTGATAAATAACGTGTACGAATTTGTTTAACGCATTTGTTTTGGTTACTCGACGTCTCCGTTCTCGTGTAGCCTACATATTGCGTTTTTTTTTTTAATTTGCTTACCGGGCTAAAGGTTAGCATGCTTAAAATACGTAAGTCGTTTTGTTCAACAAATTTAAGTAGATAACTCATCAGTTGTTTGCATCAGAGCGAAAATTTTTGAGATAGTTATTAAAACTGTTTAAAGGTTGTCAAACGTTGTTTCTCGTTGTTTCTCGTTGTATATCCTTTAATTCTAGAGTTAAATTGATAAATAACGTGTACGAATTTGTTTAACGCATTTCTTTTGGTTACTCGACGGCTCCGTTCTCGTGTAGCCTACGTATTGCGTTTTTTTTTTTAATTTGCTTACCGGGCTAAAGGTTAGCATGCTTAAAATACGTAAGTCATTTTGTTCACCAAATTTAAGTAGATAACTCATCAGTTGTTTGCATCAGAGCGACAATTTTTGAGATAGTTATTAAAACTGTTTAAAGGTTGTCAAACGTTGTTTCTCGTTGTATATCCTTTAATTCTAGAGTTAAATTGATAAATAACGTGTACGAATTTGTTTAACGCATTTGTTTTGGTTACTCGACGTCTCCGTGCTCGTGTAGCCTACATATTGCGTTTTTTTTTTAATTTGCTTACCGGGCTGAAGGTTAGCATGCTTAAAATACGTAAGTCGTTTTGTTCAACAAATTTAAGTAGATAACTCATCAGTTGTTTGCATCAGAGCGACAATTTTTGAGATAGTTATTAAAACTGTTTAAAGGTTGTCAAACGTTGTTTCTCGTTGTATATCCTTTAATTCTAGAGTTAAATTGATAAATAACGTGTACGAATTTGTTTAACGCATTTGTTTTGGTTACTCGACGGCTCCGTTCTCGTGTAGCCTACATATTGCGTTTTTTTTTTAATTTGCTTACCGGGCTAAAGGTTAGCATGCTTAAAATACGTAAGTCGTTTTGTTCAACAAATTTAAGTAGATAACTCATCAGTTGTTTGCATCAGAGCGACAATTTTTGAGATAGTTACTAAAACTGTTTAAAGGTTGTTAAACGTTGTTTCTCGTTGTATATCCTTTAATTATAGAGTTAAATTGATAAATAACGTGTACGAATTTGTTTAACGCATTTGGTTTGGTTACTCGACGGCTCCGTTCTCGTGTAGCCTACATATTGCGTTTTTTTTTTAATTTGCTTACCGGGCTAAAGGTTAGCATGCTTAAAATACGTAAGTCGTTTTGTTCAACAAAGCTAAGTAGATAACTCATCAGTTGTTTGCATCAGAGCGACAATTTTTGAGATAGTTATTAAAACTGTTTAAAGGTTGTCAAACGTTGTTTCTCGTTGTATATACTTTAATTTTAGAGTTAAATTGATAAATAACGTGTACGAATTTGTTTAACGCATTTGTTTTGGTTACCCGACTTCTCCGTTCTCGTGTAGCCTACATATTGCGTTTTTTTTTAATTTGCTTACCGGGCTAAAGGTTAGCATGCTTAAAATACGTAAGTCGTTTTGTTCAACAAATTTAAGTAGATAACTTATCAGTTGTTTGCATCAGAGCGACAATTTTTGAGATAGTTATTAAAACTGTTTAAAGGTTGTCAAACGTTGTTTCTCGTTGTATATCCTTTAATTCTAGAGTCAAATTGATAAATAACGTGTACGAATTTTTTTAACGCATTTGTTTTGGATACTCGACGTCTCCGTTCTCGTGTAGCCTACATATTGCGTTTTTTTTTTTAATTTGCTTACCGGGCTAAAGGTTAGCATGCTTAAAATACGTAAGTCGTTTTGTTCAACAAATTTAAGTAGATAACTCATTAGTTGTGTGCATCAGAGCGACAATTTTTGAGATAGTTATTAAAACTGTTTAAAGGTTGTCAAACGTTGTTTCTCGTTGTATATCCTTTAATTCTAGAGTTAAATTGATAAATAACGTGTACGAATTTGTTTAACGCATTTGTTTTGGTTACTCGACATCTCCGTTCTCGTGTAGCCTACATATTGCGTTTTTTTTTTTAATTTGCTTACCAGGCTAAAGGTTAGCATGCTTAAAATACGTAAGTCGTTTTGTTCAACAAATTTAAGTAGATAACTCATCAGTTGTTTGCATCAGAGCGACAATTTTTGAGATAGTTATTAAAACTGTTTAAAGGTTGTCAAACGTTGTTTCTCGTTGTATATCCTTTAATTCTAGAGTTAAATTGATAAATAACGTGTACGAATTTGTTTAACGCATTTGTTTTGGTTACTCGACGTCTCCGTTCTCGTGTAGCCTACATATTGCGTTTTTTTTTAATTTGCTTACCGGGCTAAAGGTTAGCATGCTTAAAATACGTAAGTCGTTTTGTTCAACAAATTTAAGTAGATAACTCCTCAGTTGTTTGCATCAGAACGACAATTTTTCAGATAGTTATTAAAACTGTTTAAAGGTTGTCAAACGTTGTTTCTCGTTGTATATCCTTTAATTCTAGAGTTAAATTGATAAATAACGTGTACGAATTTGTTTAACGCATTTGTTTTGGTTACCCGACTTCTCCGTTCTCGTGTAGCCTACATATTGCGTTTTTTTTTTTAAATTTGCTTACCGGGCTAAAGGTTAGCATGCTTAAAATACGTAAGTCGTTTTGTTCAACAAATTTAAGTAGATAACTCATCAGTTGTTTGCATCAGAGCGACAATTTTTGAGATAGTTATTAAAACTGTTTAAAGGTTGTCAAACGTTGTTTCTCGTTGTATATCCTTTAATTCTAGAGTTAAATTGATAAATAACGTGTACGAATTTGTTTAACGCATTTGTTTTGGTTACTCGACGTCTCCGTTCTCGTGTAGCCTACATATTGCGTTTTTTTTTTAATTTGCTTACCGGGCTAAAGGTTAGCATGCTTAAAATACGTAAGTCGTTTTGTTCAACAAATTTAAGTAGATAACTCCTCAGTTGTTTGCATCAGAACGACAATTTTTCAGATAGTTATTAAAACTGTTTAAAGGTTGTCAAACGTTGTTTCTCGTTGCATATCCTTTAATTCTAGAGTTAAATTGATAAATAACGTGTACGAATTTGTTTAACGCATTTGTTTTGGTTACCCGACTTCTCCGTTCTCGTGTAGCCTACATATTGCGTTTTTTTTTTTAATTTGCTTACCGGGCTAAAGGTTAGCATGCTTAAAATACGTAAGTCGTTTTGTTCAACAAATTTAAGTAGATAACTCATCAGTTGTTTGCATCAGAGCGACAATTTTTGAGATAGTTATTAAAACTGTTTAAAGGTTGTCAAACGTTGTTTCTCGTTGTATATCCTTTAATTCTAGAGTTAAATTGATAAATAACGTGTACGAATTTGTTTAACGCATTTGTTTTGGTTACTCGACGTCTCCGTTCTCGTGTAGCCTACATATTGCGTTTTTTTTTTAATTTGCTTACCGGGCTAAAGGTTAGCATGCCTAAAATACGTAAGTCGTTTTGTTCAACAAATTTAAGTAGATAACTCATCAGTTGTTTGCATCAGAGCGACAATTTTTGAGATAGTTATTAAAACTGTTTAAAGGTTGTCAAACGTTGTTTCTCGTTGTATATCCTTTAATTCTAGAGTTAAATTGATAAATAACGTGTACGAATTTGTTTAACGCATTTGTTTTGGTTACTCGCCGTCTCCGTTCTCGTGTAGCCTACATATTGCGTTTTTTTTTTTAATTTGCTTACCGGGCTAAAGGTTAGCATGCTTAAAATACGTAAGTCGTTTTGTTCAACAAATTTAAGTAGATAACTCATCAGTTATTTGCATCAGAGCGACAATTTTTGAGATAGTTATTAAAACTGTTTAAAGGTTGTCAAACGTTGTTTCTCGTTGTATATCCTTTAATTCTAGAGTTGAATTGATAAATAACGTGTACGAATTTGTTTAACGCATTTGTTTTGTTTACTCGACGTCTCCGTTCTCGTGTAGCCTACATATTGCGTTTTTTTTTTAATTTGCTTACCGGGCTAAAGGTTAGCATGCTTAAAATACGTAAGTCGTTTTGTTCAACAAATTTAAGTAGATAACTCCTCAGTTGTTTGCATCAGAGCGACGATTTTTGAGATAGTTATTAAAACTGTTTAAAGGTTGTCAAACGTTGTTTCTCGTTGTATATCCTTTAATTCTAGAGTTGAATTGATAAATAACGTGTACGAATTTGTTTAACGCATTTGTTTTGTTTACTCGACGTCTCCGTTCTCGTTTAGCCTACATATTGCGTTTTTTTTTTAATTTGCTTACCGGGCTAAATGTTAGCATGCCTAAAATACGTAAGTCGTTTTGTTCAACAAATTTAAGTAGATAACTCATCAGTTGTTTGCATCAGAGCGACAATTTTTGAGATAGTTATTAAAACTGTTTAAAGGTTGTCAAACGTTGTTTCTCGTTGTATATCCTTTAATTCTAGAGTCAAATTGATAAATAACGTGTACGAATTTGTTTAACGCATTTGTTTTGGTTACTCGACGTCTCCGTTCTCGTGTAGCCTACATATTGCGTTTTTTTTTTAATTTGCTTACCGGGCTAAAGGTTAGCATGCTTAAAATACGTAAGCCGTTTTGTTCAACAAATTTAAGTAGATAACTCATCAGTTGTTTGCATCAGAGCGACAATTTTTGAGATAGTTATTAAAACTGTTTAAAGGTTGTCAAACGTTGTTTCTCGTTGTATATCCTTTAATTCTAGAGTTAAATTGATAAATAACGTGTACGAATTTGTTTAACGCATTTGTTTTGGTTACTCGACGGCTCAGTTCTCGTCTAGCCTACATATTGCGTTTTTTTTTTAATTTGCTTACCGGGCTAAAGGTTAGCATGCTTAAAATACGTAAGTCGTTTTGTTCAACAAATTTGAGTAGATAACTCACCAGTTGTTTGCATCAGAGCGACAATTTTTGAGATAGTTATTAAAATTGTTTAAAGGTTGTCAAACGTTGTTTCTCGTTGTATATCCTTTAATTCTAGAGTTAAATTGATAAATAACGTGTACGAATTTGTTTAACGCATTTGTTTTGGTTACTCGACGTCTCCGTTCTCGTGTAGCCTACATATTGCGTTTTTTTTTTAATTTGCTTACCGGGCTAAAGGTTAGCATGCTTAAAATACGTAAGTCGTTTTGTTCAACAAATTTAAGTAGATAACTCATCAGTTGTTTGCATCAGAGCGACAATTTTTGAGATAGTTATTAAAACTGTTTAAAGGTTGTCAAACGTTGTTTCTCGTTGTATATCCTTTAATTCTAGAGTTAAATTGATAAATAACGTGTACGAATTTGTTTAACGCATTTGTTTTGTTTACTCGACGTCTCCGTTCTCGTGTAGCCTACATATTGCGTTTTTTTTTAAATTTGCTTACCGGGCTAAAGGTTAGCATGCTTAAAATACGTAAGTCGTTTTGTTCAACAAATTTAAGTAGATAACTCCTCAGTTGTTTGCATCAGAGCGACGATTTTTGAGATAGTTATAAAAACTGTTTAAAGGTTGTCAAACGTTGTTTCTCGTTGTATATCCTTTAATTTTAGAGTTAAATTGATAAATAACGTGTACGAATTTGTTTAACGCATTTGTTTTGGTTACTCGACGTCTCCGTTCTCGTTTAGCCTACATATTGCGTTTTTTTTTTTAATTTTCTTACCGGGCTAAAGGTTAGCATGCTTAAAATATGTAAGTCGTTTTGTTCAACAAATTTAAGTAGATAACTCATCAGTTGTTTGCATCAGAGCGACAATTTTTGAGATAGTTATTAAAACTGTTTAAAGGTTGTCAAACATTGTTTCTCGTTGTATATCCTTTAATTCTAGAGTTAAATTGATAAATAACGTGTACGAATTTGTTTAACGCATTTGTTTTGGTTACTCGACGGCTCAGTTCTCGTGTAGCCTACATATTGCGTTTTTTTTTTAATTTGCTTACCGGGCTAAAGGTTAGCATACTTAAAATACGTAAGTCGTTTTGTTCAACAAATTTGAGTAGATAACTCATCAGTTGTTTGCATCAGAGCGACAATTTTTGAGATAGTTATTAAAACTGTTTAAAGGTTGTCAAACGTTGTTTCTCGTTGTATATCCTTTAATTCTAGAGTTAAATTAATAAATAACGTGTACGAATTTGTTTAACGCATTTGTTTTGGTTACTCGACGTCTCCGTTCTCGTGTAGCCTACATATTGCGTTTTTTTTTTAATTTGCTTACCGGGCTAAGGGTTAGCTTGCTTAAAATACGTAAGTCGTTTTGTTCAACAAATTTAAGTAGATAACTCATCAGTTGTTTGCATCAGAGCGACAATTTTTGAGATAGTTATTAAAACTGTTTAAAGGTTGTCAAACGTTGTTTCTCGTTGTATATCCTTTAATTCTAGAGTCAAATTGATAAATAACGTGTCCGAATTTGTTTAACGCATTTGTTTTGGTTACTCGACGTCTCCGTTCTCGTGTAGCCTACATATTGCTTTTTTTTAAATTTGCTTACCGGGCTAAAGGTTAGCATGCTTAAAATACGTAAGTCGTTTTGTTCAACAAATTTAAGTAGATAACTCGTCAGTTGTTTGCATCAGAGCGACAATTTTTGAGATAGTTATTAAAACTGTTTAAAGGTTGTCAAACGTTGTTTCTCGTTGTATATCCTTTAATTCTAGAGTTAAATTGATAAATAACGTGTACGAATTTGTTTAACGCATTTGTTTTGGTTACTCGACGGCTCCGTTCTCGTGTAGCCTACATATTGCGTTTTTTTTTTTAATTTGCTTACCGGGCTAAAGGTTAGCATGCTTAAAATACGTAAGTCGTTTTGTTCAACAAATTGAAGTAGATAACTCATCAGTTGTTTGCATCAGAGCGACAATTTTTGAGATAGTTATTAAAACTGTTTAAAGGTTGTCAAACGTTGTTTCTCGTTGTATATCCTTTAATTCTAGAGTTAAATTGATAAATAACGTGTACGAATTTGTTTAACGCATTTGTTTTGGTTACTCGACGGCTCAGTTCTCGTGTAGCCTACATATTGCGTTTTTTTTTTAATTTGCTTACCGGGCTAAAGGTTAGCATGCTTAAAATACGTAAGTCGTTTTGTTCAACAAATTTAAGTAGATAACTCATCAGTTGTTTGCATCAGAGCGACAATTTTTGAGATAGTTATTAAAACTGTTTAAAGGTTGTCAAACGTTGTTTCTCGTTGTATATCCTTTAATTCTAGAGTTAAATTGATAAATAACGTGTACGAATTTGTTTAACGCATTTGGTTTGGTTACTCGACGTCTCCGTTCTCGTGTAGCCTACATATTGCGTTTTTTTTTTAATTTGCTTACCGGGCTAAAGGTTAGCATGCTTAAAATACGTAAGTCGTTTTGTTCAACAAATTTAAGTAGATAACTCATCAGTTGTTTGCATCAGAGCGACAATTTTTGAGATAGTTATTAAAACTGTTTAAAGGTTGTCAAACGTTGTTTCTCGTTGTATATCCTTTAATTCTAGAGTTAAATTGATAAATAACGTGTACGAATTTGTTTAACGCATTTGTTTTGGTTACTCGACGTCTCCGTTCTCGTGTAGCCTACATATTGCGTTTTTTTTTTTAATTTGCTTACCGGGCTAAAGGTTAGCATGCTTAAAATACGTAAGTCGTTTTGTTCAACAAATTTAAGTAGATAACTCATCAGTTGTTTGCATCAGAGCGAAAATTTTTGAGATAGTTATTAAAACTGTTTAAAGGTTGTCAAACGTTGTTTCTCGTTGTTTCTCGTTGTATATCCTTTAATTCTAGAGTTAAATTGATAAATAACGTGTACGAATTTGTTTAACGCATTTGTTTTGGTTACTCGACGGCTCCGTTCTCGTGTAGCCTACGTATTGCGTTTTTTTTTTTAATTTGCTTACCGGGCTAAAGGTTAGCATGCTTAAAATACGTAAGTCGTTTTGTTCAACAAATTTAAGTAGATAACTCATCAGTTGTTTGCATCAGAGCGACAATTTTTGAGATAGTTATTAAAACTGTTTAAAGGTTGTCAAACGTTGTTTCTCGTTGTATATCCTTTAATTCTAGAGTTAAATTGATAAATAACGTGTACGAATTTGTTTAACGCATTTGTTTTGGTTACTCGACGGCTCCGTTCTCGTGTAGCCTACATATTGCGTTTTTTTTTTAATTTGCTTACCGGGCTAAAGGTTAGCATGCTTAAAATACGTAAGTCGTTTTGTTCAACAAATTTAAGTAGATAACTCATCAGTTGTTTGCATCAGAGCGACAATTTTTGAGATAGTTATTAAAACTGTTTAAAGGTTGTCAAACGTTGTTTCTCGTTGTATATCCTTTAATTCTAGAGTTAAATTGATAAATAACGTGTACGAATTTGTTTAACGCATTTGTTTTGGTTACTCGAAGTCTCCGTTCTCGTGTAGCCTACATATTGCGTTTTTTTTTTTAATTTGCTTACCGGGCTAAAGGTTAGCATGCTTAAAATACGTAAGTCGTTTTGTTCAACAAATTTAAGTAGATAACTCATCAGTTGTTTGCATCAGAGCGACAATTTTTGAGATAGTTATTAAAACTGTTTAAAGGTTGTTAAACGTTGTTTCTCGTTGTATATCCTTTAATTCTAGAGTTAAATTGATAAATAACGTGTACGAATTTGTTTAACGCATTTGGTTTGGTTACTCGCCGGCTCCGTTCTCGTGTAGCCTACATATTGCGTTTTTTTTTTAATTTGCTTACCGGGCTAAAGGTTAGCATGCTTAAAATACGTAAGTCGTTTTGTTCAACAAATTTAAGTAGATAACTCATCAGTTGTTTGCATCAGAGCGACAATTTTTGAGATAGTTATTAAAACTGTTTAAAGGTTGTCAAACGTTGTTTCTCGTTGTATATACTTTAATTCTAGAGTTAAATTGATAAATAACGTGTACGAATTTGTTTAACGCATTTGTTTTGGTTACCCGACTTCTCCGTTCTCGTGTAGCCTACATATTGCGTTTTTTTTTTTAATTTGCTTACCGGGCTAAAGGTTAGCATGCTTAAAATACGTAAGTCGTTTTGTTCAACAAATTTAAGTGGATAACTCATCAGTTGTGTGCATCAGAGCGACAATTTTTGAGATAGTTATTAAAACTGTTTAAAGGTTGTCAAACGTTATTTCTCGTTGTATATCCTTTAATTCTAGAGTCAAATTGATAAATAACGTGTACGAATTTTTTTAACGCATTTGTTTTGGATACTCGACGTCTCCGTTCTCGTGTAGCCTACATATTGCGTTTTTTTTTTAATTTGCTTACCGGGCTAAAGGTTAGCATGCTTAAAATACGTAAGTCGTTTTGTTCAACAAATTTAAGTAGATAACTCATCAGTTGTTTGCATCAGAGCGACAATTTTTGAGATAGTTATTAAAACTGTTTAAAGGTTGTCAAACGTTGTTTCTCGTTGTATATCCTTTAATTCTAGAGTTAAATTGATAAATAACGTGTACGAATTTGTTTAACGCATTTGTTTTGGTTACTCGACGTCTCCGTTCTCGTGTAGCCTACATATTGCGTTTTTTTTTTAATTTGCTTACCAGGCTAAAGGTTAGCATGCTTAAAATACGTAAGTCGTTTTGTTCAACAAATTTAAGTAGATAACTCGTCAGTTGTTTGCATCAGAGCGACAATTTTTGAGATAGTTATCAAAACTGTTTAAAGGTTGTCAAACGTTGTTTCTCGTTGTATATCCTTTAATTCTAGAGTTAAATTGATAAATAACGTGTACGAATTTGTTTAACGCATTTGTTTTGGTTACTCGACGGCTCCGTTCTCGTGTAGCCTACATATTGCGTTTTTTTTTTTAATTTGCTTACCGGGCTAAAGGTTAGCATGCTTAAAATACGTAAGTCGTTTTGTTCAACAAATTTAAGTAGATAACTCATCAGTTGTTTGCATCAGAGCGACAATTTTTGAGATAGTTATTAAAACTGTTTAAAGGTTGTCAAACGTTGTTTCTCGTTGTATATCCTTTAATTCTAGAGTTATATTGATAAATAACGTGTACGAATTTGTTTAACGCATTTGTTTTGGTTACTCGACGGCTCAGTTCTCGTGTAGCCTACATATTGCGTTTTTTTTTTAATTTGCTTACCGGGCTAAAGGTTAGCATGCTTAAAATACGTAAGTCGTTTTGTTCAACAAATTTAAGTAGATAACTCATCAGTTGTTTGCATCAGAGCGACAATTTTTGAGATAGTTATTAAAACTGTTTAAAGGTTGTCAAACGTTGTTTCTCGTTGTATATCCTTTAATTCTAGAGTTAAATTGATAAATAACGTGTACGAATTTGTTTAACGCATTTGGTTTGGTTACTCGACGTCTCCGTTCTCGTGTAGCCTACATATTGCGTTTTTTTTTTTAATTTGCTTACCAGGCTAAAGGTTAGCATGCTTAAAATACGTAAGTCGTTTTGTTCAACAAATTTAAGTAGATAACTCGTCAGTTGTTTGCATCAGAGCGACAATTTTTGAGATAGTTATTAAAACTGTTTAAAGGTTGTCAAACGTTGTTTCTCGTTGTATATCCTTTAATTCTAGAGTTAAATTTATAAATAACGTGTACGAATTTGTTTAACGCATTTGTTTTGGTTACTCGACGTCTCCGTTCTCGTGTAGCCTACATATTGCGTTTTTTTTTTTAATTTGCTTACCGGGCTAAAGGTTAGCATGCTTAAAATACGTAAGTCGTTTTGTTCAACAAATTTAAGTAGATAACTCATCAGTTGTTTGCATCAGAGCGAAAATTTTTGAGATAGTTATTAAAACTGTTTAAAGGTTGTCAAACGTTGTTTCTCGTTGTTTCTCGTTGTATATCCTTTAATTCTAGAGTTAAATTGATAAATAACGTGTACGAATTTGTTTAACGCATTTGTTTTGGTTACTCGACGGCTCCGTTCTCGTGTAGCCTACGTATTGCGTTTTTTTTTTAATTTGCTTACCGGGCTAAAGGCTAGCATGCTTAAAATACGTAAGTCGTTTTGTTCAACAAATTTACGTAGATAACTCATCAGTTGTTTGCATCAGAGCGACAATTTTTGAGATAGTTATTAAAACTGTTTAAAGGTTGTCAAACGTTGTTTCTCGTTGTATATCCTTTAATTCTAGAGTTAAATTGATAAATAACGTGTACGAATTTGTTTAACGCATTTGTTTTGGTTACTCGACGGCTCAGTTCTCGTGTAGCCTACATATTGCGTTTTTTTTTTAATTTGCTTACCGGGCTAAAGGTTAGCATGCTTAAAATACGTAAGTCGTTTTGTTCAACAAATTTAAGTAGATAACTCATCAGTTGTTTGCATCAGAGCGACAATTTTTGAGATAGTTATTAAAACTGTTTAAAGGTTGTCAAACGTTGTTTCTCGTTGTATATCCTTTAATTCTAGAGTTAAATTGATAAATAACGTGTACGAATTTGTTTAACGCATTTGGTTTGGTTACTCGACGTCTCCGTTCTCGTGTAGCCTACATATTGCGTTTTTTTTTTCAATTTGCTTACCGGGCTAAAGGTTAGCATGCTTAAAATACGTAAGTCGTTTTGTTCAACAAATTTAAGTAGATAACTCATCAGTTGTTTGCATCAGAGCGACAATTTTTGAGATAGTTATTAAAACTGTTTAAAGGTTGTCAAACGTTGTTTCTCGTTGTATATCCTTTAATTCTAGAGTTAAATTTATAAATAACGTGTACGAATTTGTTTAACGCATTTGTTTTGGTTACTCGACGTCTCCGTTCTCGTGTAGCCTACATATTGCGTTTTTTTTTTTTAATTTGCTTACCGGGCTAAAGGTTAGCATGCTTAAAATACGTAAGTCGTTTTGTTCAACAAATTTAAGTAGATAACTCATCAGTTGTTTGCATCAGAGCGAAAATTTTTGAGATAGTTATTAAAACTGTTTAAAGGTTGTCAAACGTTGTTTCTCGTTGTATATCCTTTAATTCTAGAGTTAAATTGATAAATAACGTGTACGAATTTGTTTAACGCATTTGTTTTGGTTACTCGACGGCTCCGTTCTCGTGTAGCCTACGTATTGCGTTTTTTTTTTTAATTTGCTTACCGGGCTAAAGGTTAGCATGCTTAAAATACGTAAGTCGTTTTGTTCAACAAATTTAAGTAGATAACTCATCAGTTGTTTGCATCAGAGCGACAATTTTTGAGATAGTTATTAAAACTGTTTAAAGGTTGTCAAACGTTGTTTCTCGTTGTATATCCTTTAATTCTAGAGTTAAATTGATAAATAACGTGTACGAATTTGTTTAACGCATTTGTTTTGGTTACTCGACGGCTCCGTTCTCGTGTAGCCTACATATTGCGTTTTTTTTTTAATTTGCTTACCGGGCTAAAGGTTAGCATGCTTAAAATACGTAAGTCGTTTTGTTCAACAAATTTAAGTAGATAACTCATCAGTTGTTTGCATCAGAGCGACAATTTTTGAGATAGTTATTAAAACTGTTTAAAGGTTGTCAAACGTTGTTTCTCGTTGTATATCCTTTAATTCTAGAGTTAAATTGATAAATAACGTGTACGAATTTGTTTAACGCATTTGTTTTGGTTACTCGAAGTCTCCGTTCTCGTGTAGCCTACATATTGCGTTTTTTTTTTTAATTTGCTTACCGGGCTAAAGGTTAGCATGCTTAAAATACGTAAGTCGTTTTGTTCAACAAATTTAAGTAGATAACTCATCAGTTGTTTGCATCAGAGCGACAATTTTTGAGATAGTTATTAAAACTGTTTAAAGGTTGTTAAACGTTGTTTCTCGTTGTATATCCTTTAATTCTAGAGTTAAATTGATAAATAACGTGTACGAATTTGTTTAACGCATTTGGTTTGGTTACTCGACGGCTCTGTTCTCGTGTAGCCTACATATTGCGTTTTTTTTTTAATTTGCTTACCGGGCTAAAGGTTAGCATGCTTAAAATACGTAAGTCGTTTTGTTCAACAAATTTAAGTAGATAACTCATCAGTTGTTTGCATCAGAGCGACAATTTTTGAGATAGTTATTAAAACTGTTTAAAGGTTGTCAAACGTTGTTTCTCGTTGTATATACTTTAATTCTAGAGTTAAATTGATAAATAACGTGTACGAATTTGTTTAACGCATTTGTTTTGGTTACCCGACTTCTCCGTTCTCGTGTAGCCTACATATTGCGTTTTTTTTTTTAATTTGCTTACCGGGCTAAAGGTTAGCATGCTTAAAATACGTAAGTCGTTTTGTTCAACAAATTTAAGTAGATAACTCATCAGTTGTTTGCATCAGAGCGACAATTTTTGAGATAGTTATTAAAACTGTTTAAAGGTTGTCAAACGTTGTTTCTCGTTGTATATCCTTTAATTCTAGAGTCAAATTGATAAATAACGTGTACGAATTTTTTTAACGCATTTGTTTTGGATACTCGACGTCTCCGTTCTCGTGTAGCCTACATATTGTGTTTTTTTTTTAATTTGCTTACCGGGCTAAAGGTTAGCATGCTTAAAATACGTAAGTCGTTTTGTTCAACAAATTTAAGTAGATAACTCATCAGTTGTTTGCATCAGAGCGACAATTTTTGAGATAGTTATTAAAACTGTTTAAAGGTTGTCAAACGTTGTTTCTCGTTGTATATCCTTTAATTCTAGAGTTAAATTGATAAATAACGTGTACGAATTTGTTTAACGCATTTGTTTTGGTTACTCGACGTCTCCGTTCTCGTGTAGCCTACATATTGCGTTTTTTTTTTTTAATTTGCTTACCAGGCTAAAGGTTAGCATGCTTAAAATACGTAAGTCGTTTTGTTCAACAAATTTAAGTATATAACTCATCAGTTGTTTGCATCAGAGCGACAATTTTTGAGATAGTTATTAAAACTGTTTAAAGGTTGTCAAACGTTGTTTCTCGTTGTATATCCTTTAATTCTAGAGTTAAATTGATAAATAACGTGTACGAATTTGTTTAACGCATTTGTTTTGGTTACTCGACGTCTCCGTTCTCGTGTAGCCTACATATTGCGTTTTTTTTTAATTTGCTTACCGGGCTAAAGGTTAGCATGCTTAAAATATGTAAGTCGTTTTGTTCAACAAATTTAAGTAGATAACTCGTCAGTTGTTTGCATCAGAACGACAATTTTTCAGATAGTTATTAAAACTGGTTAAAGGTTGTCAAACGTTGTTTCTCGTTGTATATCCTTTAATTCTAGAGTTAAATTGATAAATAACGTGTACGAATTTGTTTAACGCATTTGTTTTGGTTACCCGACTTCTCCGTTCTCGTGTAGCCTACATATTGCGTTTTTTTTTTTAATTTGCTTACCGGGCTAAAGGTTAGCATGCTTAAAATACGTAAGTCGTTTTGTTCAACAAATTTAAGTAGATAACTCATCAGTTGTTTGCATCAGAGCGACAATTTTTGAGATAGTTATTAAAACTGTTTAAAGGTTGTCAAACGTTGTTTCTCGTTGTATATCCTTTAATTCTAGAGTTAAATTGATAAATAACGTGTACGAATTTGTTTAACGCATTTGTTTTGGTTACTCGACGTCTCCGTTCTCGTGTAGCCTACATATTGCGTTTTTTTTTTAATTTGCTTACCGGGCTAAAGGTTAGCATGCCTAAAATACGTAAGTCGTTTTGTTCAACAAATTTAAGTAGATAACTCATCAGTTGTTTGCATCAGAGCGACAATTTTTGAGATAGTTATTAAAACTGTTTAAAGGTTGTCAAACGTTGTTTCTCGTTGTATATCCTTTAATTCTAGAGTTAAATTGATAAATAACGTGTACGAATTTGTTTAACGCATTTGTTTTGGTTACTCGACGTCTCCGTTCTCGTGTAGCCTACATATTGCATTTTTTTTTTTAATTTGCTTACCGGGCTAAAGGTTAGCATGCTTAAAATACGTAAGTCGTTTTGTTCAACAAATTTAAGTAGATAACTCATCAGTTGTTTGCATCAGAGCGACAATTTTTGAGATAGTTATTAAAACTGTTTAAAGGTTGTCAAACGTTGTTTCTCGTTGTATATCCTTTAATTCTAGAGTTGAATTGATAAATAACGTGTACGAATTTGTTTAACGCATTTGTTTTGTTTACTCGACGTCTCCGTTCTCGTGTAGCCTACATATTGCGTTTTTTTTTTTTTAATTTGCTTACCGGGCTAAAGGTTAGCATGCTTAAAATACGTAAGTCGTTTTGTTCAACAAATTTAAGTAGATAACTCCTCAGTTGTTTGCATCAGAGCGACGATTTTTGAGATAGTTATTAAAACTGTTTAAAGGTTGTCAAACGTTGTTTCTCGTTGTATATCCTTTAATTCTAGAGTTAAATTGATAAATAACGTGTACGAATTTGTTTAACGCATTTGTTTTGGTTACTCGACGTCTCCGTTCTCGTTTAGCCTACATATTGCGTTTTTTTTTTAATTTGCTTACCGGGCTAAATGTTAGCATGCTTAAAATACGTAAGTCGTTTTGTTCAACAAATTTAAGTAGATAACTCATCAGTTGTTTGCATCAGAGCGACAATTTTTGAGATAGTTATTAAAACTGTTTAAAGGTTGTCAAACGTTGTTTCTCGTTGTATATCCTCTAATTCTAGAGTCAAATTGATAAATAACGTGTACGAATTTGTTTAACGCATTTGTTTTGGTTACTCGACGGATCAGTTCTCGTCTAGCCTACATATTGCGTTTTTTTTTTTTAATTTGCTTACCGGGCTAAAGGTTAGCATGCTTAAAATACGTAAGTCGTTTTGTTCAACAAATTTGAGTAGATAACTCATCAGTTGTTTGCATCAGAGCGACAATTTTTGAGATAGTTATTAAAACTGTTTAAAGGTTGTCAAACGTTGTTTCTCGTTGTATATCCTTTAATTCTAGAGTTAAATTGATAAATAACGTGTACGAATTTGTTTAACGCATTTGTTTTGGTTACTCGACGTCTCCGTTCTCGTGTAGCCTACATATTGCGTTTTTTTTTTAATTTGCTTACCGGGCTAAAGGTTAGCATGCTTAAAATACGTAAGTCGTTTTGTTCAACAAATTTAAGTAGATAACTCATCAGTTGTTTGCATCAGAGCGACAATTTTTGAGATAGTTATTAAAACTGTTTAAAGGTTGTCAAACGTTGTTTCTCGTTGTGTATCCTTTAATTCTAGAGTTAAATTGATAAATAACGTGTACGAATTTGTTTAACGCATTTGTTTTGTTTACTCGACGTCTCCGTTCTCGTGTAGCCTACATATTGCGTTTTTTTTTTAATTTGCTTACCGGGCTAAAGGTTAGCATGCTTAAAATACGTAAGTCGTTTTGTTCAACAAATTTAAGTAGATAACTCCTCTGTTGTTTGCATCAGAGCGACGATTTTTGAGATAGTTATAAAAACTGTTTAAAGGTTGTCAAACGTTGTTTCTCGTTGTATATCCTTTAATTTTAGAGTTAAATTGATAAATAACGTGTACGAATTTGTTTAACGCATTTGTTTTGGTTACTCGACGTCTCCGTTCTCGGTTAGCCTACATATTGCGTTTTTTTTTTAATTTGCTTACCGGGCTAAAGGTTAGCATGCTTAAAATACGTAAGTCGTTTTGTTCAACAAATTTAAGTAGATAACTCATCAGTTGTTTGCATCAGAGCGACAATTTTTAAGATAGTTATTAAAACTGTTTAAAGGTTGTCAAACGTTGTTTCTCGTTGTGTATCCTTTAATTCTAGAGTTAAATTGATAAATAACGTGTACGAATTTGTTTAACGCATTTGTTTTGTTTACTCGACGTCTCCGTTCTCGTGTAGCCTACATATTGCGTTTTTTTTTTAATTTGCTTACCGGGCTAAAGGTTAGCATGCTTAAAATACGTAAGTCGTTTTGTTCAACAAATTTAAGTAGATAACTCATCAGTTGTTTGCATCAGAGCGAAAATTTTTGAGATAGTTATTAAAACTGTTTAAAGGTTGTCAAACGTTGTTTCTCGTTGTATATCCGTTAATTCTAGAGTTGAATTGATAAATAACGTGTACGAATTTGTTTAACGCATTTGTTTTGTTTACTCGACGTCTCCGTTCTCGTGTAGCCTACATATTGCGTTTTTTTTTTTTTTTAATTTGCTTACCGGGCTAAAGGTTAGCATGCTTAAAATACGTAAGTCGTTTTGTTCAACAAATTTAAGTAGATAACTCCTCAGTTGTTTGCATCAGAGCGACGATTTTTGAGATAGTTATTAAAACTGTTTAAAGGTTGTCAAACGTTGTTTCTCGTTGTATATCCTTTAATTCTAGAGTTAAATTGATAAATAACGTGTACGAATTTGTTTAACGCATTTGTTTTGGTTACTCGACGTCTCCGTTCTCGTTTAGCCTACATATTGCGTTTTTTTTTTAATTTGCTTACCGGGCTAAATGTTAGCATGCTTAAAATACGTAAGTCGTTTTGTTCAACAAATTTAAGTAGATAACTCATCAGTTGTTTGCATCAGAGCGACAATTTTTGAGATAGTTATTAAAACTGTTTAAAGGTTGTCAAACGTTGTTTCTCGTTGTATATCCTTTAATTCTAGAGTTAAATTGATAAATACCGTGTACGAATTTGTTTAACCCATTTGTTTTGGTTACTCGACGGCTCCGTTCTCGTGTAGCCTACATATTGCGTTTTTTTTTAATTTGCTTACCAGGCTAAAGGTTAGCATGTTTAAAATACGTAAGTCGTTTTGTTCAACAAATATGAGTAGATAACTCAGCAGTTGTTTGCATCAGAGCGACAATTTTTGAGATAGTTATTAAAACTGTTTAAAGGTTGTCAAACGTTGTTTCTCGTTGTATATCCTTTAATTCTATAGTTAAATTGATAAATGCCGTGTACGAATTTGTTTAACCCATTTGGTTTGGTTACTCGACGGCTCCGTTCTCGTGTAGCCTACATATTGCGTTTTTTTTTTTAATTTGCTTACCAGGCTAAAGGTTAGCATGCTTAAAATACGTAAGTCGTTTTGTTCAACAAATATGAGTAGATAACTCAGCAGTTGTTTGCATCAGAGCGACAATTTTTGAGATAGTTATTAAAACTGTTTAAAGGTTGTCAAACGTTGTTTCTCGTTGTATATCCTTTAATTCTATAGTTAAATTGATAAATGCCGTGTACGAATTTGTTTAACCCATTTGGTTTGGTTACTCGACGGCTCCGTTCTCGTGTAGCCTACATATTGCGTTTTTTTTTTAATTTGCTTACCAGGCTAAAGGTTAGCATGCTTAAAATACGTAAGTCGTTTTGTTCAACAAATTTGAGTAGATAACTCAGCAGTTGTTTGCATCAGAGCGACAATTTTTTAGATAGTTATTAAAACTGTTTAAAGGTTGTCAAACGATGTTTCTCGTTGTATATCCTTTAATTCTATAGTTAAATTGATAAATACCGTGTACGAATTTGTTTAACCCATTTGTTTTGGTTACTCGACGGCTCCGTTCTCGTGTAGCCTACATATTGCGTTTTTTTTTAATTTGCTTACCAGGCTAAAGGTTAGCATGTTTAAAATACGTAAGTCGTTTTGTTCAACAAATATGAGTAGATAACTCAGCAGTTGTTTGCATCAGAGCGACAATTTTTGAGATAGTTATTAAAACTGTTTAAAGGTTGTCAAACATTGTTTCTCGTTGTATATCCTTTAATTCTATAGTTAAATTGATAAATGCCGTGTACGAATTTGTTTAACCCATTTGGTTTGGTTACTCGACGGCTCCGTTCTCGTGTAGCCTACATATTGCGTTTTTTTTTTTAATTTGCTTACCAGGCTAAAGGTTAGCATGCTTAAAATACGTAAGTCGTTTTGTTCAACAAATTTAAGTAGATAACTCCTCAGTTGTTTGCATCAGAGCGACGATTTTTGAGATAGTTATTAAAACTGTTTAAAGGTTGTCAAACGTTGTTTCTCGTTGTATATCCTTTAATTCTAGAGTTAAATTGATAAATAACGTGTACGAATTTGTTTAACGCATTTGTTTTGGTTACTCGACGTCTCCGTTCTCGTGTAGCCTACATATTGCGTTTTTTTTTTAATTTGCTTACCGGGCTAAAGGTTAGCATGCCTAAAATACGTAAGTCGTTTTGTTCAACAAATTTAAGTAGATAACTCATCAGTTGTTTGCATCAGAGCGACAATTTTTGAGATAGTTATTAAAACTGTTTAAAGGTTGTCAAACGTTGTTTCTCGTTGTATATCCTTTAATTCTAGAGTTAAATTGATAAATAACGTGTACGAATTTGTTTAACGCATTTGTTTTGGTTACTCGACGTCTCCGTTCTCGTGTAGCCTACATATTGCGTTTTTTTTTTTAATTTGCTTACCGGGCTAAAGGTTAGCATGCTTAAAATACGTAAGTCGTTTTGTTCAACAAATTTAAGTAGATAACTCATCAGTTGTTTGCATCAGAGCGACAATTTTTGAGATAGTTATTAAAACTGTTTAAAGGTTGTCAAACGTTGTTTCTCGTTGTATATCCTTTAATTCTAGAGTTGAATTGATAAATAACGTGTACGAATTTGTTTTAACGCATTTGTTTTGTTTACTCGACGTCTCCGTTCTCGTGTAGCCTACATATTGCGTTTTTTTTTTTTTTAATTTGCTTACCGGGCTAAAGGTTAGCATGCTTAAAATACGTAAGTCGTTTTGTTCAACAAATTTAAGTAGATAACTCCTCAGTTGTTTGCATCAGAGCGACGATTTTTGAGATAGTTATTAAAACTGTTTAAAGGTTGTCAAACGTTGTTTCTCGTTGTATATCCTTTAATTCTAGAGTTAAATTGATAAATAACGTGTACGAATTTGTTTAACGCATTTGTTTTGGTTACTCGACGTCTCCGTTCTCGTTTAGCCTACATATTGCGTTTTTTTTTTAATTTGCTTACCGGGCTAAATGTTAGCATGCTTAAAATACGTAAGTCGTTTTGTTCAACAAATTTAAGTAGATAACTCATCAGTTGTTTGCATCAGAGCGACAATTTTTGAGATAGTTATTAAAACTGTTTAAAGGTTGTCAAACGTTGTTTCTCGTTGTATATCCTCTAATTCTAGAGTCAAATTGATAAATAACGTGTACGAATTTGTTTAACGCATTTGTTTTGGTTACTCGACGGATCAGTTCTCGTCTAGCCTACATATTGCGTTTTTTTTTTTTAATTTGCTTACCGGGCTAAAGGTTAGCATGCTTAAAATACGTAAGTCGTTTTGTTCAACAAATTTGAGTAGATAACTCATCAGTTGTTTGCATCAGAGCGACAATTTTTGAGATAGTTATTAAAACTGTTTAAAGGTTGTCAAACGTTGTTTCTCGTTGTATATCCTTTAATTCTAGAGTTAAATTGATAAATAACGTGTACGAATTTGTTTAACGCATTTGTTTTGGTTACTCGACGTCTCCGTTCTCGTGTAGCCTACATATTGCGTTTTTTTTTTTAATTTGCTTACCGGGCTAAAGGTTAGCATGCTTAAAATACGTAAGTCGTTTTGTTCAACAAATTTAAGTAGATAACTCATCAGTTGTTTGCATCAGAGCGACAATTTTTGAGATAGTTATTAAAACTGTTTAAAGGTTGTCAAACGTTGTTTCTCGTTGTGTATCCTTTAATTCTAGAGTTAAATTGATAAATAACGTGTACGAATTTGTTTAACGCATTTGTTTTTGTTTACTCGACGTCTCTTCTCGTGTAGCCTACATATTGCGTTTTTTTTTAATTTGCTTACCGGGCTAAAGGTTAGCATGCTTAAAATACGTAAGTCGTTTTGTTCAACAAATTTAAGTAGATAACTCCTCTGTTGTTTGCATCAGAGCGACGATTTTTGAGATAGTTACAAAAACTGTTTAAAGGTTGTCAAACGTTGTTTCTCGTTGTATATCCTTTAATTTTAGAGTTAAATTGATAAATAACGTGTACGAATTTGTTTAACGCATTTGTTTTGGTTACTCGACGTCTCCGTTCTCGGTTAGCCTACATATTGCGTTTTTTTTTTAATTTGCTTACCGGGCTAAAGGTTAGCATGCTTAAAATACGTAAGTCGTTTTGTTCAACAAATTTAAAGTAGATAACTCATCAGTTGTTTGCATCGGAGGGAAAATTTTTGAGATAGTTATTAAAACTGTTTAAAGGTTGTCAAACGTTGTTTCTCGTTGTATATCCTTTAATTCTAGAGTTAAATTGATAAATAACGTGTACGAATTTGTTTAACGCATTTGTTTTGGTTACTCGACGGCTCAGTTCTCGTGTAGCCTACATATTGCGTTTTTTTTTTAATATGCTTACCGGGCTAAAGGTTAGCATACTTAAAATACGTAAGTCGTTTTGTTCAACAAATTTGAGTAGATAACTCATCAGTTGTTTGCATCAGAGCGACAATTTTTGAGATAGTTATTAAAACTGTTTAAAGGTTGTCAAACGTTGTTTCTCGTTGTATATCCTTTAATTCTAGAGTTAAATTAATAAATAACGTGTACGAATTTGTTTAACGCATTTGTTTTGGTTACTCGACGTCTCCGTTCTCGGTTAGCCTACATATTGCGTTTTTTTTTTTAATTTGCTTACCGGGCTAAAGGTTAGCATGCTTAAAATACGTAAGTCGTTTTGTTCAACAAATTTGAGTAGATAACTCATCAGTTGTTTGCATCAGAGCGACAATTTTTGAGATAGTTATTAAAACTGTTTAAAGGTTGTCAAACGTTGTTTCTCGTTGTATATCCTTTAATTCTAGAGTTAAATTGATAAATAACGTGTACGAATTTGTTTAACGCATTTGTTTTGGTTACTCGAAGTCTCCGTTCTCGTTTAGCCTACATATTGCGTTTTTTTTTACTTTGCTTACCGGGCTAAAGGTTAGCATGCTTAAAATACGTAAGTCATTTTGTTCAACAAATTTAAGTAGATAACTCCTCAGTTGTTTGCATCAGAGCGACAATTTTTGAGATAGTTATTAAAACTGTTTAAAGGTTGTCAAACGTTGTTTCTCGTTGTATATCCTTTATTTCTAGAGTTAAATTGATAAATAACGTGTACGAATTTGTTTAACGCATTTGTTTTGGTTACTCGACGTCTCCGTTCTCGTGTAGCCTACATATTGCGTTTTTTTTTAATTTGCTTACCGGGCTAAAGGTTAGCATGCTTAAAATACGTAAGTCGTTTTGTTCAACAAATTTAAGTAGATAACTCATCAGTTGTTTGCATCAGAGCGACAATTTTTGAGATAGTTATTAAAACTGTTTAAAGGTTGTCAAACGTTGTTTCTCGTTGTATATCCTTTAATTCTAGAGTTAAATTGATAAATAACGTGTACGAATTTGTTTAACGCATTTGTTTTGGTTACTCGACGGCTCAGTTCTCGTGTAGCCTACATATTGCGTTTTTTTTTTAATTTGCTTACCGGGCTAAAGGTTAGCATGCTTAAAATACGTAAGTCGTTTTGTTCAACAAATTTAAGTAGATAACTCCTCAGTTGTTTGCATCAGAGCGACAATTTTTGAGATAGTTATTAAAACTGTTTAAAGGTTGTCAAACGTTGTTTCTCGTTGTATATCCTTTAATTCTAGAGTTAAATTGATAAATAACGTGTACGAATTTGTTTAACGCATTTGTTTTGGTTACTCGACGTCTCCGTTCTCGTGTAGCCTACATATTGCGTTTTTTTTTTTAATTTGCTTACCGGGCTAAAGGTTAGCATGCTTAAAATACGTAAGTCGTTTTGTTCAACAAATTTAAGTAGATAACTCCTCAGTTGTTTGCATCAGAGCGACAATTTTTGAGATATTTATTAAAACTGTTTAAAGGTTGTCAAACGTTGTTTCTCGTTGTATATCCTTTAATTCTAGGGTTAAATTGATAAATAACGTGTACGAATTTGTTTAACGCATTTGTTTTGGTTACTCGACGTCTCCGTTCTCGTGTAGCCTACATATTGCGTTTTTTTTTTAATTTGCTTACCGGGCTAAAGGTTAGCATGCTTAAAATACGTAAGTCGTTTTGTTCAACAAATTTAAGTAGATAACTCATCAGTTGTTTGCATCAGAGCGACAATTTTTGAGATAGTTATTAAAACTGTTTAAAGGTTGTCAAACGTTGTTTCTCGTTGTATATCCTTTAATTCTAGAGTCAAATTGATAAATAACTTGTACGAATTTGTTTAACGCATTTGTTTTGGTTACTCGACGTCTCCGTTCTCGTGTAGCCTACATATTGCGTTTTTTTTTTAATTTGCTTACCGGGCTAAAGGTTAGCATGCTTAAAATACGTAAGCCGTTTTGTTCAACAAATTTAAGTAGATAACTCATCAGTTGTTTGCATCAGAGCGACAATTTTTGAGATAGTTATTAAAACTGTTTAAAGGTTGTCAAACGTTGTTTCTCGTTGTATATCCTTTAATTCTAGAGTTAAATTGATAAATAACGTGTACGAATTTGTTTAACGCATTTGTTTTGGTTACTCGACGTTCTCGTTTAGCCTACATATTGCGTTTTTTTTTTTAATTTGCTTACCGGGCTAAATGTTAGCATGCTTAAAATACGTAAGTCGTTTTGTTCAACAAATTTAAGTAGATAACTTATCAGTTGTTTGCATCAGAGCGACAATTTTTGAGATAGTTATTAAAACTGTTTAAAGGTTGTCAAACGTTGTTTCTCGTTGTATATCCTTTAATTCTAGAGTCAAATTGATAAATAACGTGTACGAATTTGTTTAACGCATTTGTTTTGGTTACTCGACGTCTCCGTTCTCGTGTAGCTTACATATTGCGTTTTTTTTTTAATTTGCTTACCGGGCTAAAGGTTAGCATGCTTAAAATACGTAAGTCGTTTTGTTCAACAAATTTAAGTAGATAACTCCTCAGTTGTTTGCATCAGAGCGACGATTTTTTAGATAGTTATTAAAACTGTTTAAAGGTTGTCAAACGTTGTTTCTCGTTGTATATCCTTTAATTCTAGAGTTAAATTGATAAATAACGTGTACGAATTTGTTTAACGCATTTGTTTTGGTTACTCGACGTCTCCGTTCTCGTTTAGCCTGCATATTGCGTTTTTTTTTAATTTGCTTACCGAGCTAAATGTTAGCATGCTTAAAATACGTAAGTCGTTTTGTTCAACAAATTTAAGTAGATAACTCATCAGTTGTTTGCATCAGAGCGACAATTTTTGAGATAGTTATTAAAACTGTTTAAAGGTTGTCAAACGTTGTTTCTCGTTGTATATCCTTTAATTCTAGAGTCAAATTGATAAATAACGTGTACGAATTTGTTTAACGCATTTGTTTTGGTTACTCGACGTCTCCGTTCTCGTGTAGCCTACATATTGCGTTTTTTTTTTAATTTGCTTACCGGGCTAAAGGTTAGCATGCTTAAAATACGTAAGCCGTTTTGTTCAACAAATTTAAGTAGATAACTCATCAGTTGTTTGCATCAGAGCGACAATTTTTGAGATAGTTATTAAAACTGTTTAAAGGTTGTCAAACGTTGTTTCTCGTTGTATATCCTTTAATTCTAGAGTTAAATTGATAAATAACGTGTACGAATTTGTTTAACGCATTTGTTTTGGTTACTCGACGGCTCAGTTCTCGTCTAGCCTACATATTGCGTTTTTTTTTTTAATTTGCTTACCGGGCTAAAGGTTAGCATGCTTAAAATACGTAAGTCGTTTTGTTAAACAAATTTGAGTAGATAACTCATCAGTTGTTTGCATCAGAGCGACAATTTTTGAGATAGTTATTAAAACTGTTTAAAGGTTGTCAAACGTTGTTTCTCGTTGTATATCCTTTAATTCTAGAGTTAAATTGATAAATAACGTGTACGAATTTGTTTAACGCATTTGTTTTGGTTACTCGACGTCTCCGTTCTCGTGTAGCCTACATATTGCGTTTTTTTTTAATTTGCTTACCGGGCTAAAAGTTAGCATGCTTAAAATACGTAAGTCGTTTTGTTCAACAAATTTAAGTAGATAACTCATCAGTTGTTTGCATCAGAGCGACAATTTTTGATATAGTTATTAAAACTGTTTAAAGGTTGTCAAACGTTGTTTCTCGTTGTATATCCTTTAATTCTAGAGTTAAATTGATAAATAACGTGTACGAATTTGTTTAACGCATTTGTTTTGTTTACTCGACGTCTCCGTTCTCGTGTAGCCTACATATTGCGTTTTTTTTTTAATTTGCTTACCGGGCTAAAGGTTAGCATGCTTAAAATACGTAAGTCGTTTTGTTCAACAAATTTAAGTAGATAACTCATCAGTTGTTTGCATCAGAGCGACGATTTTTGAGATAGTTATAAAAACTGTTTAAAGGTTGTCAAACGTTGTTTCTCGTTGTATATCCTTTAATTTTAGAGTTAAATTGATAAATAACGTGTACGAATTTGTTTAACGCATTTGTTTTGGTTACTCGACGTCTCCGTTCTCGTTTAGCCTACATATTGCGTTTTTTTTTTTAATTTGCTTACCGGGCTAAAGGTTAGCATGCTTAAAATACGTAAGTCGTTTTGTTCAACAAATTTAAGTAGATAACTCATCAGTTGTTCGCATCAGAGCGACAATTTTTGAGATAGTTATTAAAACTGTTTAAAGGTTGTCAAACGTTGTTTCTCGTTGTATATCCTTTAATTCTAGAGTTAAATTGATAAATAACGTGTACGAATTTGTTTAACTCATTTGTTTTGGTTACTCGACGGCTCAGTTCTCGTGTAGCCTACATATTGCGTTTTTTTTTAATTTGCTTACCGGGCTAAAGGTTAGCATACTTAAAATACGTAAGTCGTTTTGTTCAACAAATTTGAGTAGATAACTCATCAGTTGTTTGCATCAGAGCGACAATTTTTGAGATAGTTATTAAAACTGTTTAAAGGTTGTCAAACGTTGTTTCTCGTTGTATATCCTTTAATTCTAGAGTTAAATTAATAAATAACGTGTACGAATTTGTTTAACGCATTTGTTTTGGTTACTCGACGTCTCCGTTCTCGTGTAGCCTACATATTGCGTTTTTTTTTAAATTTGCTTACCGGGCTAAAGGTTAGCATGCTTAAAATACGTAAGTCGTTTTGTTCAACAAATTTAATTAGATAACTCATCAGTTGTTTGCATCAGAGCGACAATTTTTGAGATAGTTATTAAAACTGTTTAAAGGTTGTCAAACGTTGTTTCTCGTTGTATATCCTTTAATTCTAGAGTTAAATTGATAAATAACGTGTACGAATTTGTTTAACGCATTTGTTTTGGTTACTCGACGGCTCAGTTCTCGTGTAGCCTACATATTGCGTTTTTTTTTAAATTTGCTTACCGGGCTAAAGGTTAGCATGCTTAAAATACGTAAGTCGTTTTGTTCAACAAATTTAAGTAGATAACTCCTCAGTTGTTTCCATCAGAGCGACAATTTTTGAGATAGTTATTAAAACTGTTTAAAGGTTGTCAAACGTTGTTTCTCGTTGTATATCCTTTAATTCTAGAGTTAAATTGATAAATAACGTGTACGAATTTGTTTAACGCATTTGTTTTGGTTACTCGACGGCTCAGTTCTCGTGTAGCCTACATATTGCGTTTTTTTTTTAATTTGCTTACCGGGCTAAAGGTTAGCATGCTTAAAATACGTAAGTCGTTTTGTTCAACAAATTTAAGTAGATAACTCATCAGTTGTTTGCATCAGAGCGACGATTTTTGAGATAGTTATAAAAACTGTTTAAAGGTTGTCAAACGTTGTTTCTCGTTGTATATCCTTTAATTTTAGAGTTAAATTGATAAATAACGTGTACGAATTTGTTTAACGCATTTGTTTTGGTTACTCGAGGTCTCCGTTCTCGTTTAGCCTACATATTGCGTTTTTTTTTTAATTTGCTTACCGGGCTAAAGGTTAGCATGCTTAAAATACGTAAGTCGTTTTGTTCAACAAATTTAAGTAGATAACTCATCAGTTGTTCGCATCAGAGCGACAATTTTTGAGATACTTATTAAAACTGTTTAAAGGTTGTCAAACGTTGTTTCTCGTTGTATATCCTTTAATTCTAGAGTTAAATTGATAAATAACGTGTACGAATTTGTTTAACGCATTTGTTTTGGTTACTCGACGGCTCAGTTCTCGTGTAGCCTACATATTGCGTTTTTTTTAATTTGCTTACCGGGCTAAAGGTTAGCATACTTAAAATACGTAAGTCGTTTTGTTCAACAAATTTGAGTAGATAACTCATCAGTTGTTTGCATCAGAGCGACAATTTTTTAGATAGTTATTAAAACTGTTTAAAGGTTGTCAAACGTTGTTTCTCGTTGTATATCCTTTAATTCTAGAGTTAAATTAATAAATAACGTGTACGAATTTGTTTAACGCATTTGTTTTGGTTACTCGACGTCTCCGTTCTCGTGTAGCCTACATATTGCGTTTTTTTTTTAATTTGCTTACCGGGCTAAAGGTTAGCTTGCTTAAAATACGTAAGTCGTTTTGTTCAACAAATTTGAGTAGATAACTCATCAGTTGTTTGCATCAGAGCGACAATTTTTGAGATAGTTATTAAAACTGTTTAAAGGTTGTCAAACGTTGTTTCTCGTTGTATATCCTTTAATTCTAGAGTTAAATTGATAAATAACGTGTACGAATTTGTTTAACGCATTTGTTTTGGTTACTCGAAGTCTCCGTTCTCGTTTAGCCTACATATTGCGTTTTTTTTTTAATTTGCTTACCGGGCTAAAGGTTAGCATGCTTAAAATACGTAAGTCATTTTGTTCAACAAATTTAAGTAGATAACTCCTCAGTTGTTTGTATCAGAGCGACAATTTTTGAGATAGTTATTAAAACTGTTTAAAGGTTGTCAAACGTTGTTTCTCGTTGTATATCCTTTATTTCTAGAGTTAAATTGATAAATAACGTGTACGAATTTGTTTAACGCATTTGTTTTGGTTACTCGACGTCTCCGTTCTCGTGTAGCCTACATATTGCGTTTTTTTTTTAATTTGCTTACCGGGCTAAAGGTTAGCATGCTTAAAATACGTAAGTCGTTTTGTTCAACAAATTTAAGTAGATAACTCATCAGTTGTTTGCATCAGAGCGACAATTTTTGAGATAGTTATTAAAACTGTTTAAAGGTTGTCAAACGTTGTTTCTCGTTGTATATCCTTTAATTCTAGAGTTAAATTGATAAATAACGTGTACGAATTTGTTTAACGCATTTGTTTTGGTTACTCGACGGCTCAGTTCTCGTGTAGCCTACATATTGCGTTTTTTTTTAATTTGCTTACCGGGCTAAAGGTTAGCATGCTTAAAATACGTAAGTCGTTTTGTTCAACAAATTTAAGTAGATAACTCCTCAGTTGTTTCCATCAGAGAGACAATTTTTGAGATAGTTATTAAAACTGTTTAAAGGTTGTCAAACGTTGTTTCTCGTTGTATATCCTTTAATTCTAGAGTTAAATTGATAAATAACGTGTACGAATTTGTTTAACGCATTTGTTTTGGTTACTCGACGTCTCCATTCTCGTGTAGCCTACATATTGCGTTTTTTTTTTTTAATTTGCTTACCGGGCTAAAGGTTAGCATGCTTAAAATACGTAAGTCGTTTTGTTCAACAAATTTAAGTAGATAACTCATCAGTTGTTTGCATCAGAGCGACAATTTTTGAGATAGTTATTAAAACTGTTTAAAGGTTGTCAAACGTTGTTTCTCGTTGTATGTCCTTTAATTCTAGGGTTAAATTGATAAATAACGTGTACGAATTTGTTTAACGCATTTGTTTTGGTTACTCGACGTCTCCGTTCTCGTGTAGTCTACATATTGCGTTTTTTTTTTAATTTGCTTACCGGGCTAAAGGTTAGCATGCTTAAAATACGTAAGTCGTTTTGTTCAACAAATTTAAGTAGATAACTCATCAGTTGTTTGCATCAGAGCGACAATTTTTGAGATAGTTATTAAAACTGTTTAAAGGTTTCAAACGTTGTTTCTCGTTGTATATCCTTTAATTCTAGAGTTAAATTGATAAATAACGTGTACGAATTTGTTTAACGCATTTGTTTTGGTTACTCGACGTCTCCGTTCTCGTGTAGCCTACATATTGCGTTTTTTTTCTAATTTGCTTACCGGGCTAAAGGTTAGCATGCTTAAAATACGTAAGTCGTTTTGTTCAACAAATTTTAGTAGATAACTCAGCAGTTGTTTGCATCAGAGCGAAAATTTTTGAGACAGTTATTAAAACTGTTTAAAGGTTGTCGAACGATGTTTCTCGTTGTATATCCTTTAATTCTAGAGTTAAATTGATAAATAACGTGTACGAATTTGTTTAACGCATTTGTTTTGGTTACTCGCCGTCTCCGTTCTCGTGTAGCCTACATATTGCGTCTTTTTTTTTAATTTGCTTACCGGGCTAAAGGTTAGCATGCTTAAAATACGTAAGTCGTTTTGTTCAACAAATTTAAGTAGATAACTCATCAGTTGTTTGCATCAGAGCGACAATTTTTGAGATAGTTATTAAAACTGTTTAAAGGTTGTCAAACGTTGTTTCTCGTTGTATATCCTTTAATTCTAAAGTTAAATTGATAAATAACGTGTACGAATTTGTTTAACGCATTTGTTTTGGTTACTCGACGGCTCCGTTCTCGTGTAGCCTACATATTGCGTTTTTTTTTAATTTGCTTACCGGGCTAAAGGTTAGCATGCTTAAAATACGTATGTCATTTTGTTCAACAAATTTAAGTAGATAACTCATCAGTTGTTTGCATTAGAGCGACAATTTTTGAGATAGTTATTAAAACTGTTTAAAGGTTGTCAAACGTTGTTTCTCGTTGTATATCCTTTAATTCTAGAGTTAAATTGATAAATAACGTGTACGAATTTGTTTAACGCATTTGTTTTGGTTACTCGACGTCTCCGTTCTCGTGTAGCCTACATATTGCGTTTTTTTTTTAATTTGCTTACCGGGCTAAAGGTTAGCATGCTTAAAATACGTAAGTCGTTTTGTTCAACAAATTTAAGTAGATAACTCATCAGTTGTTTGCATCAGAGCGACAATTTTTGAGATAGTTATTAAAACTGTTTAAAGGTTGTCAAACGTTGTTTCTCGTTGTATATCTTTAATTCTAGAGTTAAATTGATAAATAACGTGTACGAATTTGTTTAACGCATTCGTTTTGGTTACTCGACGTCTCCGTTCTCGTGTAGCCTACATATTGCTTTTTTTTTTAATTTGCTTACCGGGCTAAAGGTTAGCATGCTTAAAATACGTAAGTCGTTTTGTTCAACAAATTTAAGTAGATAACTCATCAGTTGTTTGCATCAGAGCGACAATTTTTGAGATAGTTATTAAAACTGTTTAAAGGTTGTCAAACGTTGTTTCTCGTTGTATATCCTTTAATTCTAGAGTTAAATTGATAAATAACGTGTACGAATTTGTTTAACGCATTTGTTTTGGTTACTCGACGGCTCCGTTCTCGTGTAGCCTACATATTGCGTTTTTTTTTTTAATTTGCTTACCGGGCTAAAGGTTAGCATGCTTAAAATACGTAAGTCGTTTTGTTCAACAAATTTAAGTAGATAACTCATCAGTTGTTTGCATCAGAGCGACAATTTTTGAGATAGTTATTAAAACTGTTTAAAGGTTGTCAAACGTTGTTTCTCGTTTTATATCCTTTAATTCTAGAGTTAAATTGATAAATAACGTGTACGAATTTGTTTAACGCATTTGTTTTGGTTACTCGACGGCTCCGTTCTCGTGTAGCCTACATATTGCGTTTTTTTTTTAATTTGCTTACCGGGCTAAAGGTTAGCATGCTTAAAATACGTAAGTCGTTTTGTTCAACAAATTTAAGTAGATAACTCATCAGTTGTTTGCATCAGAGCGACAATTTTTGAGATAGTTATTAAAACTGTTTAAAGGTTGTCAAACGTTGTTTCTCGTTATATATCCTTTAATTCTAGAGTTAAATTGATAAATAACGTGTACGAATTTGTTTAACGCATTTGTTTTGGTTACTCGACGTCTCCGTTCTCGTGTAGCCTACATATTGCGTTTTTTTTTTAATTTGCTTACCGGGCTAAAGGTTAGCATGCTTAAAATACGTAAGTAGTTTTGTTCAACAGATTTAAGTAGATAACTCATCAGTTGTTTGCATCAGAGCGGCAATTTTTGGAGATAGTTATTAAAACTGTTTAAAGGTTGTCAAACGTTGTTTCTCGTTGTATATCCTTTAATTCTAGAGTTAAATTGATAAATAACGTGTCCGAATTTGTTTAACGCATTTGTTTTGGTTACTCGACGTCTCCGTGCTCGTGTAGCCTACATATTGCGTTTTTTTTTTAATTTGCTTACCGGGCTAAAGGTTAGCATGCTTAAAATACGTAAGTCGTTTTGTTCAACAAATTTAAGTAGATAACTCATCAGTTGTTAGCATCAGAGCGACAATTTTTGAGATAGTTATTAAAACTGTTTAAAGGTTGTCAAACGTTGTTTCTCGTTGTATATCCTTCAATTCTAGAGTTAAATTGATAAATAACGTGTACGAATTTGTTTAACGCATTTGTTTTGGTTACTCGACGGCTCCGTTCTCGTGTAGCCTACATATTGCGTTTTTTTTTTAATTTGCTTACCGGGCTAAAGGTTAGCATGCTTAAAATACGTAAGTCGTTTTGTTCAACAAATTTAAGTAGATAACTCATCAGTTGTTTGCATCAGAGCGACAATTTTTGAGATAGTTATTAAAACTGTTTAAAGGTTGTCAAACGTTGTTTCTCGTTGTATATCCTTTAATTCTAGAGTTAAATTGATAAATAACGTGTACGAATTTGTTTAACGCATTTGTTGTGGTTACTCGACGTCTCCGTTCTCGTGTAGCCTACATATTGCGTTTTTTTTTTAATTTGCTTACCGGGCTAAAGGTTAGCATGCTTAAAATACGTAAGTCGTTTTGTTCAACAAATTTAAGTAGATAACTCATCAGTTGTTTGCATCAGAGCGACAATTTTTGAGATAGTTATTAAAACTGTTTAAAGGTTGTCAAACGTTGTTTCTCGTTGTATATCCTTTAATTCTAGAGTTAAATTGATAAATAACGTGTACGAATTTGTTTAACGCATTTGTTTTGGTTACTCGACGGCTCCGTTCTCGTGTAGCCTACATATTGCGCTTTTTTTTTTAATTTGCTTACCGGGCTAAAGGTTAGCATGCTTAAAATACGTAAGTCGTTTTGTACAACAAATTTAAGTAGATAACTCATCAGTTGTTTGCATCAGAGCGACAATTTTTGAGATAGTTATTAAAACTGTTTAAAGGTTGTCAAACGTTGTTTCTCGTTGTATATCCTTTAATTCTAGAGTTAAATTGATAAATAACGTGTACGAATTTGTTTAACGCATTTGTTTTGGTTACTCGACGGCTCCGTTCTCGTGTAGCCTACATATTGCGTTTTTTTTTTTAATTTGCTTACTGGGCTAAAGGTTAGCATGCTTAAAATACGTAAGTCGTTTTGTTCAACAAATTTAAGTAGATAACTCATCAGTTGTTTGCATCAGAGCGACAATTTTTGAGATAGTTATTAAAACTGTTTAAAGGTTGTCAAACGTTGTTTCTCGTTGTATATCCTTTAATTCTAGAGTTAAATTGATAAATAACGTGTACGAATTTGTTTAACGAATTTGTTTTGGTTACTCGATGTCTCCGTTCTCGTGTAGCCTACATATTGCGTTTTTTTTTTAATTTGCTTACCGGGCTAAAGGTTAGCATGCTTAAAATACGTAAGTCGTTTTGTTCAACAAATTTAAGTAGATAACTCATCAGTTGTTTGCATCAGAGCGACAATTTTTGAGATAGTTATTAAAACTGTTTAAAGGTTGTCAAACGTTGTTTCTCGTTGTATATCCTTTAATTCTAGAGTTAAATTGATAAATAACGTGTACGAATTTGTTTAACGCATTTGTTTTGTTTACTCGACGTCTCCGTTCTCGTGTAGCCTACATATTGCGTTTTTTTTTTTAATTTGCTTACCGGGCTAAAGGTTAGCATGCTTAAAATACGTAAGTCGTTTTGTTCAACAAATTTAAGTAGATAACTCCTCAGTTGTTTGCATCAGAGCGACGATTTTTGAGATAGTTACTAAAACTGTTTAAAGGTTGTCAAACGTTGTTTCTCGTTGTATATCCTTTAATTCTAGAGTTAAATTGATAAATAACGTGTACGAATTTGTTTAACGCATTTGTTTTGGTTACTCGACGTCTCCGTTCTCGTTTAGCCTACATATTGCGTTTTTTTTTTTAATTTGCTTACCGGGCTAAAGGTTAGCATGCCTAAAATACGTAAGTCGTTTTGTTCAACAAATATAAGTAGATAACTCATCAGTTGTTTGCATCAGAGCGGCAATTTTTGAGATAGTTATTAAAACTGTTTAAAGGTTGTCAAACGTTGTTTCTCGTTGTATATCCTTTAATTATAGAGTCAAATTGATAAATAACGGGTACGAATTTGTTTAACGCATTTGTTTTGGTTACTCGACGTCTCCGTTCTCTTGTAGCCTACATATTGCGTTTTTTTTTTAATTTGCTTACCGGGCTAAAGGTTAGCATGCTTAAAATACGTAAGTCGTTTTGTTCAACAAATTTAAGTAGATAACTCATCAGTTGTTTGCATCAGAGCGACAATTTTTGAGATAGTTATTAAAACTGTTTAAAGGTTGTCAAACGTTGTTTCTCGTTGTATATCCTTTAATTCTAGAGTTAAATTTATAAATAACGTGTACGAATTTGTTTAACGCATTTGTTTTGGTTACTCGACGTCTCCATTCTCGTGTAGCCTACATATTGCGTTTTTTTTTTAATTTGCTTACCGGGCTAAAGGTTAGCATGCTTAAAATACGTAAGTCGTTTTGTTCAACAAATTTAAGTAGATAACTCATCAGTTGTTTGCATCAGAGCGACAATTTTTGAGATAGTTATTAAAACTGTTTAAAGGTTGTCAAACGTTGTTTCTCGTTGTATATCCTTTAATTCTAGAGTTAAATTGATAAATAACGTGTACGAATTTGTTTAACGCATTTGTTTTGGTTACTCGACGTCTCCGTTCTCGTGTAGCCTACATATTGCTTTTTTTTTAATTTGCTTACCGGGCTAAAGGTTAGCATGCTTAAAATACGTAAGTCGTTTTGTTCAACAAATTTAAGTAGATAACTCATCAGTTGTTTGCATCAGAGCGACAATTTTTGAGATAGTTATTAAAACTGTTTAAAGGTTGTCAAACGTTGTTTCTCGTTGTATATCCTTTAATTCTAGAGTTAAATTGATAAATAACGTGTACGAATTTGTTTAACGCATTTGTTTTGGTTACTCGACGGCTCCGTTCTCGTGTAGCCTACATATTGCGTTTTTTTTTTAATTTGCTTACCGGGCTAAAGGTTAGCATGCTTAAAATACGTAAGTCGTTTTGTTCAACAAATTTAAATAGATAACTCATCAGTTGTTTGCATCAGAGCGACAATTTTTGAGATAGTTATTAAAACTGCTTAAAGGTTGTCAAACGTTGTTTCTCGTTGTATATCCTTTAATTCTAGAGTTAAATTGATAAATAACGTGTACGAACTCGACGTCTCCGTGCTCGTGTAGCCTACATATTGCGTTTTTTTTTAATTTGCTTACCGGGCTAAAGGTTAGCATGCTTAAAATACGTAAGTCGTTTTGTTCAACAAATTTGAGTAGATAACTCATCAGTTGTTTGCATCAGAGCGACAATTTTTGAGATAGTTATTAAAACTGTTTAAAGGTTGTCAAACGTTGTTTCTCGTTGTATATCCTTTAATTCTAGAGTTAAATTGATAAATAACGTGTACGAATTTGTTTAACGCATTTGTTTTGGTTACTCGACGGCTCCGTTCTCGTGTAGCCTACATATTGCTTTTTTTTTTTTAATTTGCTTACCGGGCTAAAGGTTAGCATGCTTAAAATACGTAAGTCGTTTTGTTCAACAAATTTAAGTAGATAACTCATCAGTTGTTTGCATCAGAGCGACAATTTTTGAGATAGTTATTAAAACTGTTTAAAGGTTGTCAAACGTTGTTTCTCGTTGTATATCCTTTAATTCTAGAGTTAAATTGATAAATAACGTGTACGAATTTGTTTAACGCATTTGTTTTAGTTACTCGACGTCTCCGTTCTCGTGTAGCCTACATATTGCGTTTTTTTTTAATTTGCTTACCGGGCTAAAGGTTAGCATGCTTAAAATACGTAAGCCGTTTTGTTCAACAAATTTAAGTAGATAACTCATCAGTTGTTTGCATCAGAGCGACAATTTTTGAGATAGTTATTAAAACTGTTTAAAGGTTGTCAAACGTTGTTTCTCGTTGTATATCCTTTAATTCTAGAGTTAAATTGATAAATAACGTGTACGAATTTGTTTAACGCATTTGTTATGGTTACTCGACGGCTCCGTTCTCGTGTAGCCTACATATTGCGTTTTTTTTTTAATTTGCTTACCGGGCTAAAGGTTAGCATGCTGAAAATACGTAAGTCGTTTTGTTCAACAAATTTAAGTAGATAAATCATCAGTTGTTTGCATCAGAGCGACAATTTTTGAGATAGTTATTAAAACTGTTTAAAGGTTGTCAAACGTTGTTTCTCGTTGTATATCCTTTAATTCTAGAGTTAAATTGATAAATAACGTGTACGAATTTTTTTAACGCATTTGTTTTGGTTACCCGACTTCTCCGTTATCGTGTAGCCTACATATTGCGTTTTTTTTTTTAATTTGCTTACCGGGCTAAAGGTTAGCATGCTTAAATTACGTAAGTCGTTTTGTTCAACAAATTTAAATAGATAACTCATCAGTTGTTTGCATCAGAGCGACAATTTTTGAGATAGTTATTAAAACTGTTTAAAGGTTGTCAAACGTTGTTTCTCGTTGTATATCCTTTAATTCTAGAGTCAAATTGATAAATAACGTGTACGAATTTGTTTAACGCATTTGTTTTGGTTACTCGACGTCTCCGTTCTCGTGTAGCCTACATATTGCGTTTTTTTTTTAATTTGCTTACCGGGCTAAAGGTTAGCATGCTTAAAATACGTAAGTCGTTTTGTTCAACAAATTTAAGTAGATATCTCATCAGTTGTTTGCATCAGAGCGACAATTTTTGAGATAGTTATTAAAACTGTTTAAAGGTTGTCAAACGTTGTTTCTCGTTGTATATCCTTTAATTCTAGAGTTAAATTGATAAATAACGTGTACGAATTTGTTTAACGCATTTGTTTTGGTTACTCGACGTCTCCGTTCTCGTGTAGCCTACATATTGCGTTTTTTTTTTAATTTGCTTACCGGGCTAAAGGTTAGCATGCTTAAAATGCGTAAGTCGTTTTGTTCAACAAATTTAAGTAGATAACTCATCAGTTGTTTGCATCAGAGCGACAATTTTTGAGATAGTTATTAAAACTGTTTAAAGGTTGTCAAACGTTGTTTCTCGCTGTATATCTTTTAATTCTAGAGTTAAATTGATAAATAACGTGTACGAATTTGTTTAACGCATTTGTTTTGGTTACTCGACGGCTCCGTTCTCGTGTAGCCTACATATTGCGTTTTTTTTTAATTTGCTTACCGGGCTAAAGGTTAGCATGCTTAAAATACGTAAGTCGTTTTGTTCAACAAATTTAAGTAGATAACTCATCAGTTGTTTGCATCAGAGCGACAATTTTTGAGATAGTTATTAAAACTGTCTAAAGGTTGTCAAACGTTGTTTCTCGTTGTATATCCTTTAATTCTAGAGTTAAATTGATAAATAACGTGTACGAATTTGTTTAACGCATTTGTTTTGGTTACTCGACGTCTCCGTTCTCGTGTAGCCTACATATTGCGTTTTTTTTTAATCTGCTTACCGGGCTAAAGGTTAGCATGCTTAAAATGCGTAAGTCGTTTTGTTCAACAAATTTAAGTAGATAACTCCTCAGTTGTTTGCATCAGAACGACAATTTTTGAGATAGTTATTAAAACTGTTTAAAGGTTGTCAAACGTTTTTTCTCGTTGTATATCCTTTAATTCTAGAGTTAAATTGATAAATAACGTGTACGAATTTGTTTAACGCATTTGTTTTGGTTACCCGACTTCTCCGTTCTCGTGTAGCCTACATATTGCGTTTTTTTTTTAATTTGCTTACCGGGCTAAAGGTTAGCATGCTTAAAATACGTAAGTCGTTTTGTTCAACAAATTTAAGTAGATAACTCATCAGTTGTTTGCATCAGAGCGACAATTTTTGAGATAGTAATTAAAACTGTCTAAAGGTTGTCAAACGTTGTTTCTCGTTGTATATCCTTTAATTCTAGAGTTAAATTGATAAATAACGTGTACGAATTTGTTTAACGCATTTGTTTTGGTTACTCGACGTCTCCGTTCTCGTGTAGCCTACATATTGCATTTTTTTTTAATCTGCTTACCGGGCTAAAGGTTAGCATGCTTAAAATGCGTAAGTCGTTTTGTTCAACAAATTTAAGTAGATAACTCCTCAGTTGTTTGCATCAGAACGACAATTTTTGAGATAGTTATTAAAACTGTTTAAAGGTTGTCAAACGTTGTTTCTCGTTGTATATCCTTTAATTCTAGAGTTAAATTGATAAATAACGTGTACGAATTTGTTTAACGCATTTGTTTTGGTTACTCGACGGCTCAGTTCTCGTGTAGCCTACATATTGCGTTTTTTCTTTTAATTTGCTTACCGGGCTAAAGGTTAGCATGCTTAAAATACGTAAGTCGTTTTGTTCAACAAATTTAAGTAGATAACTCCTCAGTTGTTTCCATCAGAGCGACAATTTTTGAGATAGTTATTAAAACTGTTTAAAGGTTGTCAAACGTTGTTTCTCGTTGTATATCCTTTAATTCTAGAGTTAAATTGATAAATAACGTGTACGAATTTGTTTAACGCATTTGTTTTGGTTACTCGACGTCTCCGTTCTCGTGTAGCCTACATATTGCGTTTTTTTTTTTTAATTTGCTTACCGGGCTAAAGGTTAGCATGCTTAAAATACGTAAGTCGTTTTGTTCAACAAATTTAAGTAGATAACTCATCAGTTGTTTGCATCAGAGCGACAATTTTTGAGATAGTTATTAAAACTGTTTAAAGGTTGTCAAACGTTGTTTCTCGTTGTATATCCTTTAAATCTAGGGTTAAATTGATAAATAACGTGTACGAATTTGTTTAACGCATTTGTTTTGGTTACTCGACGTCTCCGTTCTCGTGTAGTCTACATATTGCGTTTTTTTTTTTAATTTGCTTACCGGGCTAAAGGTTAGCATGCTTAAAATACGTAAGTCGTTTTGTTCAACAAATTTAAGTAGATAACTCATCAGTTGTTTGCATCAGAGCGACAATTTTTGAGATAGTTATTAAAACTGTTTAAAGGTTTCAAACGTTGTTTCTCGTTGTATATCCTTTAATTCTAGAGTTAAATTGATAAATAACGTGTACGAATTTGTTTAACGCATTTGTTTTGGTTACTCGACGTCTCCGTTCTCGTGTAGCCTACATATTGCGTTTTTTTTCTAATTTGCTTACCGGGCTAAAGGTTAGCATGCTTAAAATACGTAAGTCGTTTTGTTCAACAAATTTTATTAGATAACTCAGCAGTTGTTTGCATCAGAGCGAAAATTTTTGAGACAGTTATTAAAACTGTTTAAAGGTTGTCGAACGATGTTTCTCGTTGTATATCCTTTAATTCTAGAGTTAAATTGATAAATAACGTGTACGAATTTGTTTAACGCATTTGTTTTGGTTACTCGACGTCTCGGTTCTCGTGTAGCCTACATATTGGGTTTTTTTTTTAATTTGCTTACCGGGCTAAAGGTTAGCATGCTTAAAATACGTAAGTCGTTTTGTTCAACAAATTTAAGTAGATAACTCATCAGTTGTTTGCATCAGAGCGACAATTTTTGAGATAGTTATTAAAACTGTTTAAAGGTTGTCAAACGTTGTTTCTCGTTGTATATCTTTAATTCTAGAGTTAAATTGATAAATAACGTGTACGAATTTGTTTAACGCCTTCGTTTTGGTTACTCGACGTCTCCGTTCTCGTGTAGCCTACATATTGCTTTTTTTTTTTAATTTGCTTACCGGGCTAAAGGTTAGCATGCTTAAAATACGTAAGTCGTTTTGTTCAACAAATTTAAGTAGATAACTCATCAGTTGTTTGCATCAGAGCGACAATTTTTGAGATAGTTATTAAAACTGTTTAAAGGTTGTCAAACGTTGTTTCTCGTTGTATATCCTTTAATTCTAGAGTTAAATTGATAAATAACGTGTACGAATTTGTTTAACGCATTTGTTTTGGTTACTCGACGGCTCCGTACTCGTGTAGCCTACATATTGCGTTTTTTTTTTAATTTGCTTACCGGGCTAAAGGTTAGCATGCTTAAAATACGTAAGTCGTTTTGTTCAACAAATTTAAGTAGATAACTCATCAGTTGTTTGCATCAGAGCGACAATTTTTGAGATAGTTATTAAAACTGTTTAAAGGTTGTCAAACGTTGTTTCTCGTTGTATATCCTTTAATTCTAGAGTTAAATTGATAAATAACGTGTACGAACTTGTTTAACGCATTTGTTTTGGTTACTCGACGTCTCCGTTCTCGTGTAGCCTACATATTGCGTTTTTTTTTTTTAATTTGCTTACCGGGCTAAAGGTTAGCATGCTTAAAATACGTAAGTCGTTTTGTTCAACAGATTTAAGTAGATAACTCATCAGTTGTTTGCATCAGAGCGGCAATTTTTGGAGATAGTTATTAAAACTGTTTAAAGGTTGTCAAACGTTGTTTCTCGTTGTATATCCTTTAATTCTAGAGTTAAATTGATAAATAACGTGTACGAATTTGTTTAACGCATTTGTTTTGGTTACTCGACGGCTCCGTTCTCGTGTAGCCTACATATTGCGTTTTTTTTTAATTTGCTTACCGGGCTAAAGGTTAGCATGCTTAAAATACGTAAGTCGTTTTGTTCAACATATTTAAGTAGATAACTCATGAGTTGTTTGCATCAGAGCGACAATTTTTGAGATAGTTATTAAAACTGTTTAAAGGTTGTCAAACGTTGTTTCTCGTTGTATATCCTTTAATTCTAGAGTTAAATTGATAAATAACGTGTACGAATTTGTTTAACGCATTTGTTTTGGTTACTCGACGTCTCCGTGCTCGTGTAGCCTACATATTGCGTTTTTTTTTTTAATTTGCTTACCGGGCTAAAGGTTAGCATGCTTAAAATACGTAAGTCGTTTTGTTCAACAAATTTAAGTAGATAACTCATCAGTTGTTAGCATCAGAGCGACAATTTTTGAGATAGTTATTAAAACTGTTTAAAGGTTGTCAAACGTTGTTTCTCGTTGTATATCCTTCAATTCTAGAGTTAAATTGATAAATAACGTGTACGAATTTGTTTAACGCATTTGTTTTGGTTACTCGACGGCTCCGTTCTCGTGTAGCCGACATATTGCGTTTTTTTTTTAATTTGCTTACCGGGCTAAAGGTGAGCATGCTTAAAATACGTAAGTCGTTTTGTTCAACAAATTTAAGTAGATAACTCATCAGTTGTTTGCATCAGAGCGACAATTTTTGAGATAGTTATTAAAACTGTTTAAAGGTTGTCAAACGTTGTTTCTCGTTGTATATCCTTTAATTCTAGAGTTAAATTGATAAATAACGTGTACGAATTTGTTTAACGCATTTGTTGTGGTTACTCGACGTCTCCGTTCTCGTGTAGCCTACATATTGCGTTTTTTTTTTAATTTGCTTACCGGGCTAAAGGTTAGCATGCTTAAAATACGTAAGTCGTTTTGTTCAACAAATTTAAGTAGATAACTCATCAGTTGTTTGCATTAGAGCGACAATTTTTGAGATAGTTATTAAAACTGTTTAAAGGTTGTCAAACGTTGTTTCTCGTTGTATATCCTTTAATTCTAGAGTTAAATTGATAAATAACGTGTACGAATTTGTTTAACGCATTTGTTTTGGTTACTCGACGGCTCCGTTCTCGTGTAGCCTACATATTGCGCTTTTTTTTTTAATTTGCTTACCGGGCTAAAGGTTAGCATGCTTAAAATACGTAAGTCGTTTTGTTCAACAAATTTAAGTAGATAACTCATCAGTTGTTTGCATCAGAGCGACAATTTTTGATATAGTTATTAAAACTGTTTAAAGGTTGTCAAACGTTGTTTCTCGTTGTATATCCTTTAATTCTAGAGTTAAATTGATAAATAACGTGTACGAATTTGTTTAACGCATTTGTTTTGGTTACTACGGCTCCGTTCTCGTGTAGCCTACATATTGCGTTTTTTTTTTAATTTGCTTACCGGGCTAAAGGTTAGCATGCTTAAAATACGTAAGTCGTTTTGTTCAACAAATTTAAGTAGATAACTCATCAGTTGTTTGCATCAGAGCGACAATTTTTGAGATAGTTATTAAAACTGTTTAAAGGTTGTCAAACGTTGTTTCTCGTTGTATATCCTTTAATTCTAGAGTTAAATTGATAAATAACGTGTACGAATTTGTTTAACGAATTTGTTTTGGTTACTCGACGTCTCCGTTCTCGTGTAGCCTACATATTGCGTTTTTTTTTTAATTTGCTTACCGGACTAAAGGTTAGCATGCTTAAAATACGTAAGTCGTTTTGTTCAACAAATTTAAGTAGATAACTCATCAGTTGTTTGCATCAGAGCGACAATTTTTGAGATAGTTATTAAAACTGTTTAAAGGTTGTCAAACGTTGTTTCTCGTTGTATATCCTTTAATTCTAGAGTTAAATTGATAAATAACGTGTACGAATTTGTTTAACGCATTTGTTTTGTTTACTCGACGTCTCCGTTCTCGTGTAGCCTACATATTGCGTTTTTTTTTTAATTTGCTTACCGGGCTAAAGGTTAGCATGCTTAAAATACGTAAGTCGTTTTGTTCAACAAATTTAAGTAGATAACTCCTCAGTTGTTTGCATCAGAGCGACGATTTTTGAGATAGTTATTAAAACTGTTTAAAGGTTGTCAAACGTTGTTTCTCGTTGTATATCCTTTAATTCTAGAGTTAAATTGATAAATAACGTGTACGAATTTGTTTAACGCATTTGTTTTGGTTACTCGACGTCTCCGTTCTCGTTTAGCCTACATATTGCGTTTTTTTTTTTAATTTCCTTACCGGGCTAAAGGTTAGCATGCCTAAAATACGTAAGTCGTTTTGTTCAACAAATTTAAGTAGATAACTCATCAGTTGTTTGCATCAGAGCGACAATTTTTGAGATAGTTATTAAAACTGTTTAAAGGTTGTCAAACGTTGTTTCTCGTTGTATATCCTTTAATTCTAGAGTCAAATTGATAAATAACGGGTACGAATTTGTTTAACGCTTTTGTTTTGGTTACTCGACGTCTCCGTTCTCGTGTAGCCTACATATTGCGTTTTTTTTTTTTAATTTGCTTACCGGGCTAAAGGTTAGCATGCTTAAAATACGTAAGTCGTTTTGTTCAACAAATTTAAGTAGATAACTCATCAGTTGTTTGCATCAGAGCGACAATTTTTGAGATAGTTATTAAAACTGTTTAAAGGTTGTCAAACGTTGTTTCTCGTTGTATATCCTTTAATTCTAGAGTTAAATTTATAAACAACGTGTACGAATTTGTTTAACGCATTTGTTTTGGTTACTCGACGTCTCTGTTCTCGTGTAGCCTACATATTGCGTTTTTTTTTTTAATTTGCTTACCGGGCTAAAGGTTAGCATGCTTAAAATACGTAAGTCGTTTTGTTCAACAAATTTAAGTAGATAACTCATCAGTTGTTTGCATCAGAGCGACAATTTTTGAGATAGTTATTAAAACTGTTTAAAGGTTGTCAAACGTTGTTTCTCGTTGTATATCCTTTAATTCTAGAGTTAAATTGATAAATAACGTGTACGAATTTGTTTAACGCATTTGTTTTGGTTACTCGACGTCTCCGTTCTCGTGTAGCCTACATATTGCTTTTTTTTTAATTTGCTTACCGGGCTAAAGGTTAGCATGCTTAAAATACGTAAGTCGTTTTGTTCAACAAATTTAAGTAGATAACTCATCAGTTGTTTGCATCAGAGCGACAATTTTTGAGATAGTTATTAAAACTGTTTAAAGGTTGTCAAACGTTGTTTCTCGTTGTATATCCTTTAATTCTAGAGTTAAATTGATAAATAACGTGTACGAATTTGTTTAACGCATTTGTTTTGGTTACTCGACGGCTCCGTTCTCGTGTAGCCTACATATTGCGTTTTTTTTTTAATTTGCTTACCGGGCTAAAGGTTAGCATGCTTAAAATACGTAAGTCGTTTTGTTCAACAAATTTAAATAGATAACTCATCAGTTTGCATCAGAGCGACAATTTTTGAGATAGTTATTAAAACTGCTTAAAGGTTGTCAAACGTTGTTTCTCGGTGTATATCCTTTAATTCTAGAGTTAAATTGATAAATAACGTGTACGAATTTGTTTAACGCATTTGTTTTGGTTACTCGACGGCTCAGTTCTCGTGTAGCCTATATATTGCGTTTTTTTTTTAATTTGCTTACCGGGCTAAAGGTTAGCATGCTTAAAATACGTAAGTCGTTTTGTTCAACAAATTTAAGTAGATAACTCATCAGTTGTTTGCATCAGAGCGACAATTTTTGAGATAGTTATTAAAACTGTTTAAAGGTTGTCAAACGTTGTTTCTCGTTGTATATCCTTTAATTCTAGAGTTAAATTGATAAATAACGTGTACGAATTTGTTTAACGCATTTGTTTTGGTTACTCGATGGCTCCGTTCTCGTGTAGCCTACATATTGCGTTTTTTTTTAATTTGCTTACCGGGCTAAAGGTTAGCATGCTTAAAATACGTAAGTCGTTTTGTTCAACAAATTTAAGTAGATAACTCATAAGTTGTTTGCATCAGAGCGACAATTTTTGAGATAGTTATTAAAACTGTTTAAAGGTTGTCAAACGTTGTTTCTCGTTGTATATCCTTTAATTCTAGAGTTAAATTGATAAATAAGGTGTACGAATTTGTTTAACGCATTTGTTTTGGTTACTCGACGTCTCCGTTCTCGTGTAGCCTACATATTGCGTTTTTTTTTTAATTTGCTTACCGGGCTAAAGGTTAGCATGCTTAAAATACGTAAGTCGTTTTGTTCAACAGATTTAAGTAGATAACTCATCAGTTGTTTGCATCAGAGCGGCAATTTTTGGAGATAGTTATTAAAACTGTTTAAAGGTTGTCAAACGTTGTTTCTCGTTGTATATCCTTTAATTCTAGAGTTAAATTGATAAATAACGTGTACGAATTTGTTTAACGCATTTGTTTTGGTTACTCGACGTCTCCGTGCTCGTGTAGCCTACGTATTGCGTTTTTTTTTAATTTGCTTACCGGGCTAAAGGTTAGCATGCTTAAAATACGTAAGTCGTTTTGTTCAACAAATTTGAGTAGATAACTCATCAGTTGTTTGCATCAGAGCGACAATTTTTGAGATAGTTATTAAAACTGTTTAAAGGTTGTCAAACGTTGTTTCTCGTTGTATATCCTTTAATTCTAGAGTTAAATTGATAAATAACGTGTACGAATTTGTTTAACGCATTTGTTTTGGTTACTCGACGGCTCCGTTCTCGTGTAGCCTACATATTGCTTTTTTTTTTTTAATTTGCTTACCGGGCTAAAGGTTAGCATGCTTAAAATACGTAAGTCGTTTTGTTCAACAAATTTAAGTAGATAACTCATCAGTTGTTTGCATCAGAGCGACAATTTTTGAGATAGTTATTAAAACTGTTTAAAGGTTGTCAAACGTTGTTTCTCGTTGTATATCCTTTAATTCTAGAGTTAAATTGATAAATAACGTGTACGAATTTGTTTAACGCATTTGTTTTAGTTACTCGACGTCTCCGTTCTCGTGTAGCCTACATATTGCGTTTTTTTTTTAATTTGCTTACCGGGCTAAAGGTTAGCACGCTTAAAATACGTAAGCCGTTTTGTTCAACAAATTTAAGTAGATAACTCATCAGTTGTTTGCATCAGAGTGACAATTTTTGAGATAGTTATTAAAACTGTTTAAAGGTTGTCAAACGTTGTTTCTCGTTGTATATCCTTTAATTCTAGAGTTAAATTGATAAATAACGTGTACGAATTTGTTTAACGCATTTGTTATGGTTACTCGACGGCTCCGTTCTCGTGTAGCCTACATATTGCGTTTTTTTTTTAATTTGCTTACCGGGCTAAAGGTTAGCATGCTTAAAATACGTAAGTCGTTTTGTTCAACAAATTTAAGTAGATAAATCATCAGTTGTTTGCATCAGAGCGACAATTTTTGAGATAGTTATTAAAACTGTTTAAAGGTTGTCAAACGTTGTTTCTCGTTGTATATCCTTTAATTCTAGAGTTAAATTGATAAATAACGTGTACGAGTTTTTTTAACGCATTTGTTTTGGTTACCCGACTTCTCCGTTATCGTGTAGCCTACATATTGCGTTTTTTTTTTTAATTTGCTTACCGGGCTAAAGGTTAGCATGCTTAAAATACGTAAGTCGTTTTGTTCAACAAATTTAAGTAGATAACTCATCAGTTGTTTGCATCAGAGCGACAATTTTTGTGATAGTTATTAAAACTGTTTAAAGGTTGTCAAACGTTGTTTCTCGTTGTATATCCTTTAATTCTAGAGTCAAATTGATAAATAACGTGTACGAATTTGTTTAACGCATTTGTTTTGGTTACTCGACGTCTCCGTTCTCGTGTAGCCTACATATTGCGTTTTTTTTTTTAATTTGCTTACCGGGCTAAAGGTTAGCATGCTTAAAATACGTAAGTCGTTTTGTTCAACAAATTTAAGTAGATAACTCATCAGTTGTTTGCATCAGAGCGACAATTTTTGAGATAGTTATTAAAACTGTTTAAAGGTTGTCAAACGTTGTTTCTCCTTGTATATCCTTTAATTCTAGAGTTAAATTGATAAATAACGTGTACGAATTTGTTTAACGCATTTGTTTTGGTTACTCGACGTCTCCGTTCTCGTGTAGCCTACATATTGCGTTTTTTTTTTAATTTGCTTACCGGGCTAAAGGTTAGCATGCTTAAAATGCGTAAGTCGTTTTGTTCAACAAATTTAAGTAGATAACTCATCAGTTGTTTGCATCAGAGCGACAATTTTTGAGATAGTTATTAAAACTGTTTAAAGGTTGTCAAACGTTGTTTCTCGTTGTATATCCTTTAATTCTAGAGTTAAATTGATAAATAACGTGTACGAATTTGTTTAACGCATTTGTTTTGGTTACTCGACGGCTCCGTTCTCGTGTAGCCTGCATATTGCGTTTTTTTTTTAATTTGCTTACCGGGCTAAAGGTTAGCATGCTTAAAATACGTAAGTCGTTTTGTTCAACAAATTTAAGTAGATAACTCATCAGTTGTTTGCATCAGAGCGACAATTTTTGAGATAGTTATTAAAACTGTCTAAAGGTTGTCAAACGTTGTTTCTCGTTGTATATCCTTTAATTCTAGAGTTAAATTGATAAATAACGTGTACGAATTTGTTTAACGCATTTGTTTTGGTTACTCGACGTCTCCGTTCTCGTGTAGCCTACATATTGCGTTTTTTTTTAATCTGCTTACCGGGCTAAAGGTTAGCATGCTTAAAATGCGTAAGTCGTTTTGTTCAACAAATTTAAGTAGATAACTCCTCAGTTGTTTGCATCAGAACGACAATTTTTGAGATAGTTATTAAAACTGTTTAAAGGTTGTCAAACGTTTTTTCTCGTTGTATATCCTTTAATTCTAGAGTTAAATTGATAAATAACGTGTACGAATTTGTTTAACGCATTTGTTTTGGTTACCCGACTTCTCCGTTCTCGTGTAGCCTACATATTGCGTTTTTTTTTTAATTTGCTTACCGGGCTAAAGGTTAGCATGCTTAAAATACGTAAGTCGTTTTGTTCAACAAATTTAAGTAGATAACTCATCAGTTGTTTGCATCAGAGCGACAATTTTTGAGATAGTTATTAAAACTGTTTAAAGGTTGTCAAACGTTGTTTCTCGTTGTATATCCTTTAATTCTAGAGTTAAATTGATAAATAACGTGTACGAATTTGTTTAACGCATTTGTTTTGGTTACCCGACGTCTCCGTTCTCGTGTAGCCTACATATTGCGTTTTTTTTTTAATTTTCTTACCGGGCTAAAGGTTAGCATGCTTAAAATACGTAAGTCGTTTTGTTCAACAAATTTAAGTAGATAACTCATCAGTTGTTTGCATCAGAGCGACAATTTTTGAGATAGTTATTAAAACTGTTTAAAGGTTGTCAAACGTTGTTTCTCGTTGTATATCCTTTAATTCTAGAGTTAAATTGATAAATAACGTGTACGAATTTGTTTAACGAATTTGTTTTGGTTACTCGACGTCTCCGTTCTCGTGTAGCCTACATATTGCGTTTTTTTTTTAATTTGCTTACCGGGCTAAAGGTTAGCACGCTTAAAATACGTAAGTGGTTTTGTTCAACAAATTTAAGTAGATAACTCATCAGTTGTTTGCATCAGAGCGACAATTTTTGAGATAGTTATTAAAACTGTTTAAAGGTTGTCAAACGTTGTTTCTCGTTGTATATCCTTTAATTCTAGAGTTAAATTGATAAATAACGTGTACGAATTTGTTTAACGCATTTATGTTGTTTGCTCGACGTCTCCGTTCTCGTGTAGCCTACATATTGCGTTTTTTTTTTAATTTGCTTACCGGGCTAAAGGTTAGCATGCTTAAAATACGTAAGCCGTTTTGTTCAACAAATTTAAGTAGATAACTCCTCAGTTGTTTGCATCAGAGCGACGATTTTTGAGATAGTTATTAAAACTGTTTAAAGGTTGTCAAACGTTGTTTCTCGTTGTATATCCTTTAATTCTAGAGTTAAATTGATAAATAACGTGTACGAATTTGTTTAACGCATTTGTTTTGGTTACTCGACGTCTCCGTTCTCGTGTGGCCTACATATTGCGTTTTTTTTTTTAATTTGCCTACCGGGCTAAAGGTTAGCATGCTTAAAATACGTAAGTCGTTTTGTTCAACAAATTTAAGTAGATAACTCATCAGTTGTTTGCATCAGAGCGACAATTTTTGAGATAGTTATTAAAACTGTTTAAAGGTTGTCAAACGTTGTTTCTCGTTGTATATCCTTTAATTCTAGAGTTAAATTGATAAATAACGTGTACGAATTTGTTTAACGCATTTGTTTTGGTTACTCGACGGCTCAGTTCTCGTGTAGCCTACATATTGCGTTTTTTTTTTAATTTGCTTACCGGGCTAAAGGTTAGCATGCTTAAAATACGTAAGTCGTTTTGTTCAACAAATTTGAGTAGATAACTCATCAGTTGTTTGCATCAGAGCGACAATTTTTGAGATAGTTATTAAAACTGTTTAAAGGTTGTCAAACGTTGTTTCTCGTTGTATATCCTTTAATTCTAGAGTTAAATTGATAAATAACGTGTACGAATTTGTTTAACGCATTTGTTTTGGTTACTCGACGGCTCAGTTCTCGTGTAGCCTACATATTGCGTTTTTTTTTTAATTTGCTTACCGGGCTAAAGGTTAGCATGCTTAAAATACGTAAGTCGTTTTGTTCAACAAATTTAAGTAGATAACTCATCAGTTGTTTGCATCAGAGCGACAATTTTTGAGATAGTTATTAAAACTGTTTAAAGGTTGTCAAACGTTGTTTCTCGTTGTATATCCTTTAATTCTAGAGTTAAATTGATAAATAACGTGTACGAATTTGTTTAACGCATTTGTTTTGTTTACTCGACGTCTCCGTTCTCGTGTAGCCTACATATTGCGTTTTTTTTTTTAATTTGCTTACCGGGCTAAAGGTTAGCATGCTTAAAATACGTAAGTCGTTTTGTTCAACAAATTTAGGTAGATAACTCCTCAGTTGTTTGCATCAGAGCGACGATTTTTGAGATAGTTATTAAAACTGTTTAAAGGTTGTCAAACGTTGTTTCTCGTTGTATATCCTTTAATTCTAGAGTTAAATTGATAAATAACGTGTACGAATTTGTTTAACGCATTTGTTTTGGTTACTCGACGTCTCCGTTCTCGTTTAGCCTACATATTGCGTTTTTTTTTAATTTGCTTACCGGGCTAAAGGTTAGCATGCTTAAAATACGTAAGTCGTTTTGTTCAACAAATTTAAGTAGATAACTCACCAGTTGTTTGCATCAGAGCGACAATTTTTGAGATAGTTATTAAAACTGTTTAAAGGTTGTATGATTTTTAATAATCGGGGATTGCCCATATTGCTTTTTTTTAAATGTATGAAAACATTTATTTGAAGCAATTTTTTAATTTTATAATTTATTTAATAATTTGGGAAAAATTTAAACAACGTGACATCAGGACGGACAAGGCGACAGCTGTTTCGATTATACCTTGTAAATCTCTTCAAAGTTAAGGTTGTCAAACGTTGTTTCTCGTTGTATATCCTTTAATTCTAGAGTCAAATTGATAAATAACGTGTACGAATTTGTTTAACGCATTTGTTTTGGTTACTCGACGTCTCCCTTCTCGTGTAGCCTACATATTGCGTTTTTTTTTAATTTGCTTACCGGGCTAAAGGTTAGCATGCTTAAAATACGTAAGTCGTTTTGTTCAACAAATTTGAGTAGATAACTCATCAGTTGTTTGCATCAGAGCGACAATTCTTGAGATAGTTATTAAAACTGTTTAAAGGTTGTCAAACGTTGTTTCTCGTTGTATATCCTTTAATTCTAGACTTAAATTGATAAATAACGTGTACGAATTTGTTTAACGCATTTGTTTTGGTTACTCGACGTCTCCGTTCTCGTGTAGCCTACATATTGCGTTTTTTTTTTAATTTGCTTACCGGGCTAAAGGTTAGCATGCTTAAAATACGTAAGTCGTTTTGTTCAACAAATTTAAGTAGATAACTCATAAGTTGTTTGCATCAGAGCGACAATTTTTGAGATAGTTATTAAAACTGTCAAACGTTGTTTCTCGTTGTATATCCTTTAATTCTAGAGTTAAATTGATAAATAAGGTGTACGAATTTGTTTAACGCATTTGTTTTGGTTACTCGACGTCTCCGTTCTCGTGTAGCCTACATATTGCGTTTTTTTTTTTAATTTGCTTACCGGGCTAAAGGTTAGCATGCTTAAAATATGTAAGTCGTTTTGTTCAACAGATTTAAGTAGATAACTCATCAGTTGTTTGCATCAGAGCGGCAATTTTTGGAGATAGTTATTAAAACTGTTTAAAGGTTGTCAAACGTTGTTTCTCGTTGTATATCCTTTAATTCTAGAGTTAAATTGATAAATAACGTGTACGAATTTGTTTAACGCATTTGTTTTGGTTACTCGACGTCTCCGTGCTCGTGTAGCCTACATATTGCGTTTTTTTTTAATTTGCTTACCGGGCTAAAGGTTAGCATGCTTAAAATACGTAAGTCGTTTTGTTCAACAAATTCAGTTGTTTGCATCAGAGCGACAATTTTTGAGATAGTTATTAAAATTTTTTAAAGGTTGTCAAACGTTGTTTCTCGTTGTATATCCTTTAATTCTAGAGTTAAATTGATAAATAACGTGTACGAATTTGTTTAACGCATTTGTTTTGGTTACTCGACGGCTCCGTTCTCGTGTAGCCTACATATTGCGTTTTTTTTTTTTAATTTGCTTACCGGGCTAAAGGGTAGCATGCTTAAAATACGTAAGTCGTTTTGTTCAACAAATTTAAGTAGATAACTCATCAGTTGTTTGCATCAGAGCGACAATTTTTGAGATAGTTATTAAAACTGTTTAAAGGTTGTCAAACGTTGTTTCTCGTTGTATATCCTTTAATTCTAGAGTTAAATTGATAAATAACGTGTACGAATTTGTTTAACGCATTTGTTTTGGTTACTCGACGTCTCCGTTCTCGTGTAGCCTACATATTGCGTTTTTTTTTTAATTTGCGTACCGGGCTAAAGGTTAGCATGCTTAAAATACGTAAGTCGTTTTGTTCAACAAATTTAAGTAGATAACTCATCAGTTGTTTGCATCAGAGCGACAATTTTTGAGATAGTTATTAAAACTGTTTAAAGGTTGTCAAACGTTGTTTCTCGTTGTATATCCTTTAATTCTAGAGTTAAATTGATAAATAACGTGTACGAATTTGTTTAACGCATTTGTTTTGGTTACTCGACGGCTCCGTTCTCGTGTAGCCTACATATTGCGTTTTTTTTTTAATTTGCTTACCGGGCTAAAGGTTAGCATGCTTAAAATACGTAAGTCGTTTTGTTCAACAAATTTAAGTAGATAACTCATCAGTTGTTTGCATCAGAGCGACAATTTTTGAGATAGTTATTAAAACTGTTTAAAGGTTGTCAAACGTTGTTTCTCGTTGTATATCCTTTAATTCTAGAGTTAAATTGATAAATAACGTGTACGAATTTTTTTAACGCATTTGTTTTGGTTACCCGACTTCTCCGTTATCGTGTAGCCTACATATTGCGTTTTTTTTTTAATTTGCTTACCGGGCTAAAGGTTAGCATGCTTAAAATACGTAAGTCGTTTTGTTCAACAAATTTAAGTAGATAACTCATCAGTTGTTTGCATCAGAGCGACAATTTTTGAGATAGTTATTAAAACTGTTTAAAGGTTGTCAAACGTTGTTTCTCGTTGTATATCCTTTAATTCTAGAGTCAAATTGATAAATAACGTGTACGAATTTGTTTAACGCATTTGTTTTGGTTACTCGACGTCTCCGTTCTCGTGTAGCCTACATATTGCGTTTTTTTTTTAATTTGCTTACCGGGCTAAAGGTTAGCATGCTTAAAATACGTAAGTCGTTTTGTTCAACAAATTTAAGTAGATAACTCATCAGTTGTTTGCATCAGAGCGACAATTTTTGAGATAGTTATTAAAACTGTTTAAAGGTTGTCAAACGTTGTTTCTCGTTGTATATCCTTTAATTCTAGAGTTAAATTGATAAATAACGTGTACGAATTTGTTTAACGCATTTGTTTTGGTTACTCGACGTCTCCGTTCTCGTGTAGCCTACATATTGCGTTTTCTTTTTTAATTTGCTTACCGGGCTAAAGGTTAGCATGCTTAAAATGCGTAAGTCGTTTTGTTCAACAAATTTAAGTAGATAACTCATCAGTTGTTTGCATCAGAGCGACAATTTTTGAGATAGTTATTAAAACTGTTTAAAGGTTGTCAAACGTTGTTTCTCGTTGTATATCCTTTAATTCTAGAGTTAAATTGATAAATAACGTGTACGAATTTGTTTAACGCATTTGTTTTGGTTACTCGACGGCTCCGTTCTCGTGTAGCCTACATATTGCGTTTTTTTTTAATTTGCTTACCGGGCTAAAGGTTAGCATGCTTAAATACGTAAGTCGTTTTGTTCAACAAATTTAAGTAGATAACTCATCAGTTGTTTGCATCAGAGCGACAATTTTTGAGATAGTTATTAAAACTGTCTAAAGGTTGTCAAACGTTGTTTCTCGTTGTATATCCTTTAATTCTAGAGTTAAATTGATAAATAACGTGTACGAATTTAACGCATTTGTTTTGGTTACCCGACTTCTCCGTTCTCGTGTAGCCTACATATTGCGTTTTTTTTTTAATTTGCTTACCGGGCTAAAGGTTAGCATGCTTAAAATACGTAAGTCGTTTTGTTCAACAAATTTAAGTAGATAACTCATCAGTTGTTTGCATCAGAGCGACAATTTTTGATATAGTTATTAAAACTGTTTAAAGGTTGTCAAACGTTGTTTCTCGTTGTATATCCTTTAATTCTAGAGTCAAATTGATAAATAACGTGTACGAATTTGTTTAACGCATTTGTTTTGTTTACTCGACGTCTCCGTTCTCGTGTAGCCTACATATTGGGTTTTTTTTTTTTTAATTTGCTTACCGGGCTAAAGGTTAGCATGCTTAAAATACGTAAGTCGTTTTGTTCAACAAATTTAAGTAGATAACTCCTCAGTTGTTTGCATCAGAACGACAATTTTTGAGATAGTTATTAAAACTGTTTAAAGGTTGTCAAACGTTGTTTCTCGTTGTATATCCTTTAATTCTAGAGTCAAATTGATAAATAACGTGTACGAATTTGTTTAACGCATTTGTTTTGTTTACTCGACGTCTCCGTTCTCGTGTAGCCTACATATTGCGTTTTTTTTTTTAATTTGTTTACCGGGCTAAAGGTTAGCATGCTTAAAATACGTAAGTCGTTTTGTTCAACAAATTTAAGTAGATAACTCCTCAGTTGTTTGCATCAGAGCGACGATTTTTGAGATAGTTATTAAAACTGTTTAAAGGTTGTCAAACGTTGTTTCTCGTTGTATATCCTTTAATTCTAGAGTTAAATTGATAAATAACGTGTACGAATTTGTTTAACGCATTTGTTTTGGTTACTCGACGTCTCCGTTCTCGTTTAGCCTACATATTGCGTTTTTTTTTTAATTTGCTTACCGGGCTAAAGGTTAGCATGCTTAAAATACGTAAGTCGTTTTGTTCAACAAATTTAAGTAGATAACTCATCAGTTGTTTGCATCAGAGCGACAATTTTTGAGATAGTTATTAAAACTGTTTAAAGGTTGTCAAACGTTGTTTCTCGTTGTATATCCTTTAATTCTAGAGTCAAATTGATAAATAACGTGTACGAATTTGTTTAACGCATTTGTTTTGGTTACTCGACGTCTCCGTTCTCGTGTAGCCTACATATTGCGTTTTTTTTTAATTTGCTTACCGGGCTAAAGGTTAGCATGCTTAAAATACGTAAGTCGTTTTGTTCAACAAATTTAAGTAGATAACTCATCAGTTGTTTGCATCAGAGCGACAATTTTTGAGATAGTTATTAAAACTGTTTAAAGGTGTCAAACGTTGTTTCTCGTTGTATATCCTTTAATTCTAGAGTTAAATTGATAAATAACGTGTACGAATTTGTATAACGCATTTGTTTTGGTTACTCGACGGCTCAGTTCTCGTGTAGCCTACATATTGCGTTTTTTTTTTAATTTGCTTACCGGGCTAAAGGTTAGCATGCTTAAAATACGTAAGTCGTTTTGTTCAACAGATTTAAGTAGATAACTCATCAGTTGTTTGCATCAGAGCGGCAATTTTTGGAGATAGTTATTAAAACTGTTTAAAGGTTGTCAAACGTTGTTTCTCGTTGTATATCCTTTAATTCTAGAGTTAAATCGATAAATAACGTGTACGAATTTGTTTAACGCATTTGTTTTGGTTACTCGACGTCTCCGTGCTCGTGTAGCCTACATATTGCGTTTTTTTTTAATTTGCTTACCGGGCTAAAGGTTAGCATGCTTAAAATACGTAAGTCGTTTTGTTCAACAAATTTGAGTAGATAACTCATCAGTTGTTTGCATCAGAGCGACAATTTTTGAGATAGTTATTAAAACTGTTTAAAGGTTGTCAAACGTTGTTTCTCGTTGTATATCCTTTAATTCTAGAGTTAAATTGATAAATAACGTGTACGAATTTGTTTAACGCATTTGTTTTGGTTACTCGACGGCTCCGTTCTCGTGTAGCCTACATATTGCGTTTTTTTTTTTTAATTTGCTTACCGGGCTAAAGGGTAGCATGCTTAAAATACGTAAGTCGTTTTGTTCAACAAATTTAAGTAGATAACTCATCAGTTGTTTGCATCAGAGCGACAATTTTTGAGATAGTTATTAAAACTGTTTAAAGGTTGTCAAACGTTGTTTCTCGTTGTATATCCTTTAATTCTAGAGTTAAATTGATAAATAACGTGTACGAATTTGTTTAACGCATTTGTTTTGGTTACTCGACGTCTCCGTTCTCGTGTAGCCTACATATTGCGTTTTTTTTTTAATTTGCGTACCGGGCTAAAGGTTAGCATGCTTAAAATACGTAAGTCGTTTTGTTCAACAAATTTAAGTAGATAACTCATCAGTTGTTTGCATCAGAGCGACAATTTTTGAGATAGTTATTAAAACTGTTTAAAGGTTGTCAAACGTTGTTTCTCGTTGTATATCCTTTAATTCTAGAGTTAAATTGATAAATAACGTGTACGAATTTGTTTAACGCATTTGTTTTGGTTACTCGACGGCTCCGTTCTCGTGTAGCCTACATATTGCGTTTTTTTTTTAATTTGCTTACCGGGCTAAAGGTTAGCATGCTTAAAATACGTAAGTCGTTTTGTTCAACAAATTTAAGTAGATAACTCATCAGTTGTTTGCATCAGAGCGACAATTTTTGAGATAGTTATTAAAACTGTTTAAAGGTTGTCAAACGTTGTTTCTCGTTGTATATCCTTTAATTCTAGAGTTAAATTGATAAATAACGTATACGAATTTTTTTAACGCATTTGTTTTGGTTACCCGACTTCTCCGTTATCGTGTAGCCTACATATTGCGTTTTTTTTTTAATTTGCTTACCGGGCTAAAGGTTAGCATGCTTAAAATACGTAAGTCGTTTTGTTCAACAAATTTAAGTAGATAACTCATCAGTTGTTTGCATCAGAGCGACAATTTTTGAGATAGTTATTAAAACTGTTTAAAGGTTGTCAAACGTTGTTTCTCGTTGTATATCCTTTAATTCTAGAGTCAAATTGATAAATAACGTGTACGAATTTGTTTAACGCATTTGTTTTGGTTACTCGACGTCTCCGTTCTCGTGTAGCCTACATATTGCGTTTTTTTTTTAATTTGCTTACCGGGCTAAAGGTTAGCATGCTTAAAATACGTAACTCGTTTTGTTCAACAAATTTAAGTAGATAACTCATCAGTTGTTTGCATCAGAGCGACAATTTTTGAGATAGTTATTAAAACTGTTTAAAGGTTGTCAAACGTTGTTTCTCGTTGTATATCCTTTAATTCTAGAGTTAAATTGATAAATAACGTGTACGAATTTGTTTAACGCATTTGTTTTGGTTACTCGACGTCTCCGTTCTCGTGTAGCCTACATATTGCGTTTTTTTTTTTAATTTGCTTACCGGGCTAAAGGTTAGCATGCTTAAAATGCGTAAGTCGTTTTGTTCAACAAATTTAAGTAGATAACTCATCAGTTGTTTGCATCAGAGCGACAATTTTTGAGATAGTTATTAAAACTGTTTAAAGGTTGTCAAACGTTGTTTCTCGTTGTATATCCTTTAATTCTAGAGTTAAATTGATAAATAACGTGTACGAATTTGTTTAACGCATTTGTTTTGGTTACTCGACGGCTCCGTTCTCGTGTAGCCTACATATTGCGTTTTTTTTTTTAATTTGCTTACCGGGCTAAAGGTTAGCATGCTTAAATACGTAAGTCGTTTTGTTCAACAAATTTAAGTAGATAACTCATCAGTTGTTTGCATCAGAGCGACAATTTTTGAGATAGTTATTAAAACTGTCTAAAGGTTGTCAAACGTTGTTTCTCGTTGTATATCCTTTAATTCTAGAGTTAAATTGATAAATAACGTGTACGAATTTGTTTAACGCATTTGTTTTGGTTACTCGACGTCTCCGTTCTCGTGTAGCCTACATATTGTGTTTTTTTTTAATCTGCTTACCGGGCTAAAGGTTAGCATGCTTAAAATACGTAAGTCGTTTTGTTCAACAAATTTAAGTAGATAACTCCTCAGTTGTTTGCATCAGAACGACAATTTTTGAAATAGTTATTAAAACTGTTTAAAGGTTGTCAAACGTTTTTTCTCGTTGTATATCCTTTAATTCTAGAGTTAAATTGATAAATAACGTGTACGCATTTGTTTAACGCATTTGTTTTGGTTACCCGACTTCTCCGTTCTCGTGTAGCCTACATATTGCGTTTTTTTTTTAATTTGCTTACCGGGCTAAAGGTTAGCATGCTTAAAATACGTAAGTCGTTTTGTTCAACAAATTTAAGTAGATAACTCATCAGTTGTTTGCATCAGAGCGACAATTTTTGAGATAGTTATTAAAACTGTTTAAAGGTTGTCAAACGTTGTTTCTCGTTGTATATCCTTTAATTCTAGAGTTAAATTGATAAATAACGTGTACGAATTTGTTTAACGCATTTGTTTTGGTTACTCGACGTCTCCGTTCTCGTGTAGCCTACATATTGCGTTTTTTTTTTAATTTGCTTACCGGGCTAAAGGTTAGCATGCTTAAAATACGTAAGTCGTTTTGTTCAACAAATTTAAGTAGATAACTCATCAGTTGTTTGCATCAGAGCGACAATTTTTGAGATAGTTATTAAAACTGTTTAAAGGTTGTCAAACGTTGTTTCTCGTTGTATATCCTTTAATTCTAGAGTTAAATTGATAAATAACGTGTACGAATTTGTTTAACGAATTTGTTTTGGTTACTCGACGTCTCCGTTCTCGTGTAGCCTACATATTGCGTTTTTTTTTTAATTTGCTTACCGGGCTAAAGGTTAGCATGCTTAAAATACGTAAGTGGTTTTGTTTAACAAATTTAAGTAGATAACTCATCAGTTGTTTGCATCAGAGCGACAATTTTTGAGATAGTTATTAAAACTGTTTAAAGGTTGTCAAACGTTGTTTCTCGTTGTATATCCTTTAATTCTAGAGTTAAATTGATAAATAACGTGTACGAATTTGTTTAACGCATTTGTGTTGTTTACTCGACGTCTCCGTTCTCGTGTAGCCTACATATTGCGTTTTTTTTTAAATTTGCTTACCGGGCTAAAGGTTAGCATGCTTAAAATCCGTAAGCCGTTTTGTTCAACAAATTTAAGTAGATAACTCCTCAGTTGTTTGCATCAGAGCGACGATTTTTGAGATAGTTATTAAAACTGTTTAAAGGTTGTCAAACGTTGTTTATCGTTGTATATGTATAATGTATTTATTTATTACGGCTTTCCTAAGCCTAACTTAAATCTATTTTACATGTTTATAATTGTCTTCTGGACTATGCAATCTAGAATAGTTACATCTATGTCCTACCTTGGAGTACTATGGATGGGAGACTTCCAGATCATGCGAACAAAGCGTTGCGATTATGTAGTATGTAGGCATTTTACGCATGTTAGTAAAGCGCGAAGGCAACATCTGCACGGCGATGCACTGAGTTAATCGAGTGATGCGTTTCAGTATGTGCTTCGGCAACCTTTTTTGTATGCGCACAAGAGCTTGGAAGTCTTGGCGCTACACAGCAGTATAGTTTCGCTGCACTTCTATCGATGCTATGGAAGTCCGCCTGTCCAGCACTAAATTGGTAGTGTTCTGCAATAATTGTACAATTTTTGTTTAAATTTATTGGAATGACATGATTTAATATCAATCGGTAGTTCATTATATGATTTAAGACCTTTATAATACAGATTACATTTGTCTGCTTCAGGTTTATAAGCCGGCAGATTAAAATCATTTTTATTACGAGTATTTACAGAGTGCACATCTTTTACATATTTTATATTAGTCCTCAAATACGCAGGCAAATTTCCTTCTATTATGTTTTTAATAAATTTTATGGTATAATAAAAAAGTTGCTGTCTAATGCTAAGCCAATTAAGAGAGCATAGCATGTCTCTGATAGGTGTGTCATACCGTTTTTTGAGAATGAATCTCATAGCGCGGTTCTGTTGCTTTTGTAGCTTGTATATCTGACTATCTCGCAAGATGAAAAATATAGTTGGGCAATAAATAAAATTAGGTTCGATTATAGATCTGTAGACGATGATTTTATACCTTCTATTTAAATATTTGCAGGTTCGTTGTGTAAAATATAACTTTTTCGCTATTTTTCCTACCGTATAATCCACGTGCTCGTTGAAATTCAGCTTATCATCTATTTTTATTCCCAAGTATTTTATAATGCTGACTTTTTCAATTAGTTCGTTATTTATATTTAAGTTTTGTAGCTCATTGTTTTGAAAATTGCGTCTAGATATAACCATAAATTTCGTTTTATTGACATTCACTTTTAGTCTGTTTACGCATAACCAACCATATACGCTGTTAAGATCTTCTTGTAGCTTAGCATATATTTCAGTAATATTGTTCCCACTTATCATTAGCAATGTATCATCAGCAAACAATTTTATTTCACAGTGCTTAATGGAGCTAGTTATATCATTAATATATATATTGAACATTATGGGTGCCAGCACAGACCCTTGAGGTAGACCAACAGGTACCTCCCTTTTATCCGATACGGACGTTCCAATCACTGTTCTTTGGTATCTGTTAATTAGGAAGTCTTGAAACCATTTTAGTTCTATACCAGAAACGCCAATGCAAGAAAGCTTTTTCAGCATTAATTTTTGGTCGATCGTCTCGAATGCACGCTTTAAATCCAAAAACACAGCTAATATGTGTTTTTTCCTGCTTAAGTCTTCTTTCCAGTTAGCTAAAACCAAATTCAAAGCACTTTCACATGAATGTTTTTTTCGAAAACCAGATTGTTGAGGTATAATAATTACATTATCTTCTAAATATTTTACCAGCTGATTTTTTACCACTGTTTCCAAAATTTTTTCATCACATTGTAACGTGTTAATAGGTCTTATCTCCTCAGCTTTGATGGTATTTTTCACTTTTTCTAATGGCACCACTATAGAAGATTTCCATAAACTAGGAACGAGACCTTTATCTAAGCTCTCATTAACAAGCTGAGAATAGAAAAAACCTGTATACGTTATGGAATCTTTAACGACTCCTTCCGACACAAGTTTCTTCCCTCCAATTTTATTTTTAAACTTACTTACTATATCAACTATCTCTGAAGTGGAAACTTTCTTTAATTCTAGAGTTAAATTGATAAATAACGTGTACGAATTTGTTTAACGCATTTGTTTTGGTTACTCGACGTCTCCGTTCTCGTGTGGCCTACATATTGCGTTTTTTTTTTTAATTTGCCTACCGGGCTAAAGGTTAGCATGCTTAAAATACGTAAGTCGTTTTGTTCAACAAATTTAAGTAGATAACTCATCACTTGTTTGCATCAGAGCGACAATTTTTGAGATAGTTATTAAAACTGTTTAAAGGTTGTCAAACGTTGTTTCTCGTTGTATATCCTTTAATTCTAGAGTTAAATTGATAAATAACGTGTACGAATTTGTTTAACGCATTTGTTTTGGTTACTCGACGGCTCAGTTCTCGTGTAGCCTACATATTGCGTTTTTTTTTTAATTTGCTTACCGGGCTAAAGGTTAGCATGCTTAAAATACGTAAGTCGTTTTGTTCAACAAATTTGAGTAGATAACTCATCAGTTGTTTGCATCAGAGCGACAATTTTTGAGATAGTTATTAAAACTGTTTAAAGGTTGTCAAACGTTGTTTCTCGTTGTATATCCTTTAATTCTAGAGTTAAATTGATAAATAACGTGTACGAATTTGTTTAACGCATTTGTTTTGGTTACTCGACGTCTCCGTTCTCGTGTAGCCTACATATTGCGTTTTTTTTTTAATTTGCTTACCGGGCTAAAGGTTAGCATGCTTAAAATACGTAAGTCGTTTTGTTCAACAAATTTAAGTAGATAACTCATCAGTTGTTTGCATCAGAGCGACAATTTTTGAGATAGTTATTAAAACTGTTTAAAGGTTGTCAAACGTTGTTTCTCGTTGTATATCCTTTAATTCTAGAGTTAAATTGATAAATAACGTGTACGAATTTGTTTAACGCATTTTTTTTGGTTACTCGACGGCTCAGTTCTCGTGTAGCCTACATATTGCGTTTTTTTTTAATTTGCTTACCGGGCTAAAGGTTAGCATGCTTAAAATACGTAAGTCGTTTTGTTCAACAAATTTAAGTAGATAACTCATCAGTTGTTTGCATCAGAGCGACAATTTTTGAGATAGTTATTAAAACTGTTTAAAGGTTGTCAAACGTTGTTTCTCGTTGTATATCCTTTAATTCTAGAGTTAAATTGATAAATAACGTGTACGAATTTGTTTAACGCATTTGTTTTGGTTACTCGACGTCTCCGTTCTCGTGTAGCCTACATATTGCGTTTTTTTTTTTAATTTGCTTACCGGGCTAAAGGTTAGCATGCTTAAAATGCGTAAGTCGTTTTGTTCAACAAATTTAAGTAGATAACTCATCAGTTGTTTGCATCAGAGCGACAATTTTTGAGATAGTTATTAAAACTGTTTAAAGGTTGTCAAACGTTGTTTCTCGTTGTATATCCTTTAATTCTAGAGTTAAATTGATAAATAACGTGTACGAATTTGTTTAACGCATTTGTTTTGGTTACTCGACGGCTCCGTTCTCGTGTAGCCTACATATTGCGTTTTTTTTTAATTTGCTTACCGGGCTAAAGGTTAGCATACTTAAAATACGTAAGTCGTTTTGTTCAACAAATTTAAGTAGATAACTCATCAGTTGTTTGCATCAGAGCGACAATTTTTGAGATAGTTATTAAAACTGTTTAATGGTTGTCAAACGTTGTTTCTCGTTGTATATCCTTTAATTCTAGATTTAAATTGATAAATAACGTGTACGAATTTTTTTAACGCATTTGTTTTGGTTACCCGACTTCTCCGTTATCGTGTAGCCTACATATTGCGTTTTTTTTTTAATTTGCTTACCGGGCTAAAGGTTAGCATGCTTAAAATACGTAAGTCGTTTTGTTCAACAAATTTAAGTAGATAACTCATCAGTTGTTTGCATCAGAGCGACAATTTTTGAGATAGTTATTAAAACTGTTTAAAGGTTGTCAAACGTTGTTTCTCGTTGTATATCCTTTAATTCTAGAGTCAAATTGATAAATAACGTGTACGAATTTGTTTAACGCATTTGTTTTGGTTACTCGACGTCTCCGTTCTCGTGTAGCCTACATATTGCGTTTTTTTTTTAATTTGCTTACCGGGCTAAAGGTTAGCATGCTTAAAATACGTAAGTCGTTTTGTTCAACAAATTTAAGTAGATAACTCATCAGTTGTTTGCATCAGAGCGACAATTTTTGAGATAGTTATTAAAACTGTTTAAAGGTTGTCAAAAGTTGTTTCTCGTTGTATATCCTTTAATTCTAGAGTTAAATTGATAAATAACGTGTACGAATTTGTTTAACGCATTTGTTTTGGTTACTCGACGTCTCCGTTCTCGTGTAGCCTACATATTGCGTTTTTTTTTTTAATTTGCTTACCGGGCTAAAGGTTAGCATGCTTAAAATGCGTAAGTCGTTTTGTTCAACAAATTTAAGTAGATAACTCATCAGTTGTTTGCATCAGAGCGACAATTTTTGAGATAGTTATTAAAACTGTTTAAAGGTTGTCAAACGTTGTTTCTCGTTGTATATCCTTTAATTCTAGAGTTAAATTGATAAATAACGTGTACGAATTTGTTTAACGCATTTGTTTTGGTTACTCGACGGCTCCGTTCTCGTGTAGCCTACATATTGCGTTTTTTTTTTAATTTGCTTACCGGGCTAAAGGTTAGCATGCTTAAAATACGTAAGTCGTTTTGTTCAACAAATTTAAGTAGATAACTCATCAGTTGTTTGCATCAGAGCGACAATTTTTGAGATAGTTATTAAAACTGTCTAAAGGTTGTCAAACGTTGTTTCTCGTTGTATATCATTTAATTCTAGAGTTAAATTGATAAATAACGTGTACGAATTTGTTTAACGCATTTGTTTTGGTTACTCGACGTCTCCGTTCTCGTGTAGCCTACATATTGCGTTTTTTTTTAATCTGCTTACCGGGCTAAAGGTTAGCATGCTTAAAATACGTAAGTCGTTTTGTTCAACAAATTTAAGTAGATAACTCCTCAGTTGTTTGCATCAGAACGACAATTTTTGAGATAGTTATTAAAACTGTTTAAAGGTTGTCAAACGTTTTTTCTCGATGTATATCCTTTAATTCTAGAGTTAAATTGATAAATAACGTGTACGAATTTGTTTAACGCATTTGTTTTGGTTACCCGACTTCTCCGTTCTCGTGTAGCCTACATATTGCGTTTTTTTTTTAATTTGCTTACCGGGCTATAGGTTAGCATGCTTAAAATACGTAAGTCGTTTTGTTCAACAAATTTAAGTAGATAACTCATCAGTTGTTTGCATCAGAGCGACAATTTTTGAGATAGTTATTAAAACTGTTTAAAGGTTGTCAAACGTTGTTTCTCGTTGTATATCCTTTAATTCTAGAGTTAAATTGATAAATAACGTGTACGAATTTGTTTAACGCATTTGTTTTGGTTACTCGACGTCTCCGTTCTCGTGTAGCCTACATATTGCGTTTTTTTTTTTAATTTGCTTACCGGGCTAAAGGTTAGCATGCTTAAAATACGTAAGTCGTTTTGTTCAACAAATTTAAGTAGATAACTCATCAGTTGTTTGCATCAGAGCGACAATTTTTGAGATAGTTATTAAAACTGTTTAAAGGTTGTCAAACGTTGTTTCTCGTTGTATATCCTTTAATTCTAGAGTTAAATTGATAAATAACGTGTACGAATTTTTTTAACGCATTTGTTTTGGTTACCCGACTTCTCCGTTATCGTGTAGCCTACATATTGCGTTTTTTTTTTTAATTTGCTTACCGGGCTAAAGGTTAGCATGCTTAAAATACGTAAGTCGTTTTGTTCAACAAATTTAAGTAGATAACTCATCAGTTGTTTGCATCAGAGCGACAATTTTTGAGATAGTTATTAAAACTGTTTAAAGGTTGTCAAACGTTGTTTCTCGTTGTATATCCTTTAATTCTAGAGTCAAATTGATAAATAACGTGTACGAGTTTGTTTAACGCATTTGTTTTGGTTACTCGACGTCTCCGTTCTCGTGTAGCCTACATATTGCGTTTTTTTTTTAATTTGCTTACCGGGCTAAAGGTTAGCATGCTTAAAATACGTAAGTCGTTTTGTTCAACAAATTTAAGTAGATAACTCATCAGTTGTTTGCATCAGAGCGACAATTTTTGAGATAGTTATTAAAACTGTTTAAAGGTTGTCAAACGTTGTTTCTCGTTGTATATCCTTTAATTCTAGAGTTAAATTGATAAATAACGTGTACGAATTTGTTTAACGCATTTGTTTTGGTTACTCGACGTCTCCGTTCTCGTGTAGCCTACATATTGCGTTTTTTTTTTTTAATTTGCTTACCGGGCTAAAGGTTAGCATGCTTAAAATGCGTAAGTCGTTTTGTTCAACAAATTTAAGTAGATAACTCATCAGTTGTTTGCATCAGAGCGACAATTTTTGAGATAGTTATTAAAACTGTTTAAAGGTTGTCAAACGTTGTTTCTCGTTGTATATCCTTTAATTCTAGAGTTAAATTGATAAATAACGTGTACGAATTTGTTTAACGCATTTGTTTTGGTTACTCGACGGCTCCGTTCTCGTGTAGCCTACATATTGCGTTTTTTTTTTAATTTGCTTACCGGGCTAAAGGTTAGCATGCTTAAAATACGTAAGTCGTTTTGTTCAACAAATTTAAGTAGATAACTCATCAGTTGTTTGCATCAGAGCGACAATTTTTGAGATAGTTATTAAAACTGTCTAAAGGTTGTCAAACGTTGTTTCTCGTTGTATATCCTTTAATTCTAGAGTTAAATTGTTTTGGTTACTCGACGTCTCCGTTCTCGTGTAGCCTACATATTGCGTTTTTTTTAAATCTGCTTACCGGGCTAAAGGTTAGCATGCTTAAAATACGTAAGTCGTTTTGTTCAACAAATTTAAGTAGATAACTCATCAGTTGTTTGCATCAGAGCGACAATTTTTGAGATAGTTATTAAAACTGTTTAAAGGTTGTCAAACGTTGTTTCTCGTTGTATATCCTTTAATTCTAGAGTTAAATTGATAAATAACGTGTACGAATTTGTTTAACGCATTTGTTTTGGTTACTCGACGTCTCCGTTCTCGTGTAGCCTACATATTGCGTTTTTTTTTAATTTGCTTACCGGGCTAAAGGTTAGCATGCTTAAAATACGTAAGTCGTTTTGTTCAACAAATTTAAGTAGATAACTCATCAGTTGTTTGCATCAGAGCGACAATTTTTGAGATAGTTATTAAAACTGTTTAAAGGTTGTCAAACGTTGTTTCTCGTTGTATATCCTTTAATTCTAGAGTTAGATTGATAAATAACGTGTACGAATTTGTTTAACGAATTTGTTTTGGTTACTCGACGTCTCCGTTCTCGTGTAGCCTACATATTGCGTTTTTTTTTTTAATTTGCTTACCGGGCTAAAGGTTAGCATGCTTAAAATACGTAAGTGGTTTTGTTCAACAAATTTAAGTAGATAACTCATCAGTTGTTTGCATCAGAGCGACAATTTTTGAGATAGTTATTAAAACTGTTTAAAGGTTGTCAAACGTTGTTTCTCGTTGTATATCCTTTAATTCTAGAGTTAAATTGATAAATAACGTGTACGAATTTGTTTAACGCATTTGTGTTGTTTACTCGACGTCTCCGTTCTCGTGTAGCCTACATATTGCGTTTTTTTTTTTAATTTGCTTACCGGGCTAAAGGTTAGCATGCTTAAAATCCGTAAGCCGTTTTGTTCAACAAATTTAAGTAGATAACTCCTCAGTTGTTTGCATCAGAGCGACGATTTTTGAGATAGTTATTAAAACTGTTTAAAGGTTGTCAAACATTGTTTCTCGTTGTATATGTATAATGTATTTATTTATTACGGCTTTCCTAAGCCTAACTTAAATCTATTTTGCATGTTTATAATTGTCTTCTGGACTATGCAATCTAGAATAGTTACATCTATGTCCTACCTTGGAGTACTATGGATGGGAGACTTCCAGATCATGCGAACAAAGCGTTGCGATTATGTTGTATGTAGGCATTTTACGCATGTTAGTAAAGCGCGAAGGCAACATCTGCACGGCGATGCACTGAGTTAATCGAGTGATGCGTTTCAGTATGTGCTTCGGCAACCTTTTTTGTATGCGCACAAGAGCTTGGAAGTCTTGGCGCTACACAGCAGTATAGTTTCGCTGCACTTCTATCGATGCTATGGAAGTCCGCCTGTCCAGCACTAAATTGGTAGTGTTCTGCAATAATTGTACACTTTTTGTTTAAATTTATGGGAATGACATGATTTAATATCAATCGGTAGTTCATTATATGATTTAAGACCTTTATAATACAGATTACATTTGTCTGCTTCAGTTTTATAAGCCGGCAGATTAAAATCATTTTTATTACGAGTATTTACAGAGTGCACATCTTTTACATATTTTATATTAGTCCTCAAATACGCAGGCAAAGTTCCTTCTATTATGTTTTTAATAAATTTTATGGTATAATAAAAAAGTTGCTGTCTAATGCTAAGCCAATTAAGAGAGCATAGCATGTCTCTGATAGGTGTGTCATACCGTTTTTTTGAGAATGAATCTCATAGCGCGGTTCTGTTGCTTTTGTAGCTTGTATATCTGACTATCTCGCAAGATGAAAAATATAGTTGGGCAATAAATAAAATTAGGTTCGATTATAGATCTGTAGACGATGATTTTATACCTTCTATTTAAATATTTGCAGGTTCGTTGTGTAAAATATAACTTTTTCGCTATTTTTCCTACCGTATAATCCACGTGCTCGTTGAAATTCAGCTTATCATCTATTTTTATTCCCAAGTATTTTATAATGCTGACTTTTTCAATTAGTTCGTTATTTATATTTAAGTTTTGTAGCTCATTGTTTTGAAAATTGCGTCTAGATATAACCATAAATTTCGTTTTATTGACATTCACTTTTAGTCTGTTTACGCATAACCAACCATATACGCTGTTAAGATCTTCTTGTAGCTTAGCATATATTTCAGTAATATTGTTCCCACTTATCATCAGCAAACAATTTTATTTCACAGTGCTTAATGGAGCTAGTTATATCATTAATATATATATTGAACATTATGGGTGCCAGCACAGACCCTTGAGGTAGACCAACAGGTACCTCCCTTTTATCCGATACGGACGTTCCAATCACTGTTCTTTGGTATCTGTTAATTAGGAAGTCTTGAAACCATTTTAGTTCTATACCAGAAACGCCAATGCAAGAAAGCTTTTTCAGCATTAATTTTTGGTCGATCGTCTCGAATGCACGCTTTAAATCCAAAAACACAGCTAATATGTGTTTTTTCCTGCTTAAGTCTTCTTTCCAGTTAGCTAAAACCAAATTCAAAGCACTTTCACATGAATGTTTTTTTCGAAAACCAGATTGTTGAGGTATAATAATTACATTATCTTCTAAATATTTTACCAGCTGATTTTTTACCACTGTTTCCAAAATTTTTTCATCACATTGTAACGTGTTAATAGGTCTTATCTCCTCAGCTTTGATGGTATTTTTCACTTTTTCTAATGGCACCACTATAGAAGATTTCCAATAAACTAGGAACGAGACCTTTATCTAAGCTCTCATTAACAAGCTGAGAATAGAAAAAAACCTGTATACGTTATGGAATCTTTAACGACTCCTTCCGACACAAGTTTCTTCCCTCCAATTTTATTTTTAAACTTACTTACTATATCAACTATCTCTGAAGTGGAAACTTTCTTTAATTCTAGAGTTAAATTGATAAATAACGTGTACGAATTTGTTTAACGCATTTGTTTTGGTTACTCGACGTCTCCGTTCTCGTGTGGCCTACATATTGCGTTTTTTTTTTAATTTGCCTACCGAGCTAAAGGTTAGCATGCTTAAAATACGTAAGTCGTTTTGTTCAACAAATTTAAGTAGATAACTCATCAGTTGTTTGCATCAGAGCGACAATTTTTGAGATAGTTATTAAAACTGTTTAAAGGTTGTCAAACGTTGTTTCTCGTTGTATATCCTTTAATTCTAGAGTCAAATTGATAAATAACGTGTACGAATTTGTTTAACGCATTTGTTTTGGTTACTCGACGTCTCCGTTCTCGTGTAGCCTACATATTGAGTTTTTTTTTAATTTGCTTACCGGGCTAAAGGTTAGCATGCTTAAAATACGTAAGTCGTTTTGTTCAACAAATTTAAGTAGATAACTCATCAGTTGTTTGCATCAGAGCGACAATTTTTGAGATAGTTATTAAAACTGTTTAAAGGTTGTCAAACGTTGTTTCTCGTTGTATATCCTTTAATTCTAGAGTTAAATTGATAAATAACGTGTACGAATTTGTTTAACGCATTTGTTTTGGTTACTCGACGGCTCAGTTCTCGTGTAGCCTACATATTGCGTTTTTTTTAATTTGCTTACCGGGCTGAAGGTTAGCATGCTTAAAATACGTAAGTCGTTTTGTTCAACAAATTTGAGTAGATAACTCATCAGTTGTTTGCATCAGAGCGACAATTTTTGAGATAGTTATTAAAACTGTTTAAAGGTTGTCAAACGTTGTTTCTCGTTGTATATCCTTTAATTATAGAGTTAAATTGATAAATAACGTGTACGAATTTGTTTAACGCATTTGTTTTGGTTACTCGACGTCTCCGTTCTCGTGTAGCCTACATCTTGCGGTTTTTTTTTAATTTGCTTACCGGGCTAAAGGTTAGCATGCTTAAAATACGTAAGTCGTTTTGTTCAACAAATTTAAGTAGATAACTCATCAGTTGTTTGCATCAGAGCGACAATTTTTGAGATAGTTATTAAAACTGTTTAAAGGTTGTCAAACGTTGTTTCTCGTTGTATATCCTTTAATTCTAGACTTAAATTGATAAATAACGTGTACGAATTTGTTTAACGCATTTGTTTTGGTTACTCGACGGCTCAGTTCTCGTTTAGCCTACATATTGCGTTTTTTTTTTAATTTGCTTACCGGGCTAAAGGTTAGCATGCTTAAAATACGTAAGTCGTTTTGTTCAACAAATTTGAGTAGATAACTCATCAGTTGTTTGCATCAGAGCGACAATTTTTGAGATAGTTTTTAAAACTGTTTAAGGGTTGTCAAACGTTGTTTCTCGTTGTATATCCTTTAATTCTAGAGTTAAATTGATAAATAACGTGTACGAATTTGTTTAACGCATTTGTTTTGGTTACTCGACGTCTCCGTTCTCGTGTAGCCTACATATTGCGTTTTTTTTTTAATTTGCTTACCGGGCTAAAGGTTAGCATTCTTAAAATACGTAAGTCGTTTTGTTCAACAAATTTAAGTAGATAACTCATCAGTTGTTTGCATCAGAGCGAAAATTTTTGAGATAGTTATTAAAACTGTTTAAAGGTTGTCAAACGTTGTTTCTCGTTGTATATCCTTTAATTCTAGAGTTAAATTGATAAATAACGTGTACGAATTTGTTTAACGCATTTGTTTTGGTTACTCGACGTCTCCGTTCTCGTTTAGCCTACATATTGCGTTTTTTTTTTTTAATTTGCTTTCCGGGCTAAAGGTTAGCATGCTTAAAATACGTAAGTCGTTTTGTTCAACAAATTTAAGTAGATAACTCATCAGTTGTTTGCATCAGAGCGACAATTTTTGAGATAGTTATTAAAACTGTTTAAAGGTTGTCAAACGTTGTTTCTCGTTGTATATCCTTTAATTCTAGAGTTAAATTGATAAATAACGTGTACGAATTTGTTTAACGCATTTGTTTTGTTTACTCGACGTCTCCGTTCTCGTGTAGCCTACATATTGCGTTTTTTTTTTAATTTGCTTACCGGGCTAAAGGTTAGCATGCTTAAAATACGTAAGTCGTTTTGTTCAACAAATTTAAGTAGATAACTCATCAGTTGTTTGCATCAGAGCGACAATTTTTGAGATAGTTATTAAAACTGTTTAAAGGTTGTCAAACGTTGTTTCTCGTTGTATATCCTTTAATTCTAGAGTTAAATTGATAAATAACGTGTACGAATTTGTTTAACGCATTTATTTTGGTTACTCGACGGCTCAGTTCTCGTGTAGCCTACATATTGCGTTTTTTTTTTTATTTGCTTACCGGGCTAAAGGTTAGCATGCTTAAAATACGTAAGTCGTTTTGTTCAACAAATTTGAGTAGATAACTCATCAGTTGTTTGCATCAGAGCGACAATTTTTGAGATAGTTTTTAAAACTGTTTAAAGGTTGTCAAACGTTTTTCTCGTTGTATATCCTTTAATTCTAGAGTTAAATTGATAAATAACGTGTACGAATTTGTTTAACGCATTTGTTTTGGTTACTCGACGTCTCCGTTCTCGTGTAGCCTACATATTGCGTTTTTTTTTTAATTTGCTTACCGGGCTAAAGGTTAGCATGCTTAAAATACGTAAGTCGTTTTGTTCAACAAATTTAAGTAGATAACTCATCAGTTGTTTGCATCAGAGCGACAATTTTTGAGATAGTTATTAAAACTGTTTAAAGGTTGTCAAACGTTGTTTCTCGTTGTATATCCTTTAATTCTAGAGTTAAATTGATAAATAACGTGTACGAATTTGTTTAACGCATTTGTTTTGGTTACTCGACGGCTCAGTTCTCGTGTAGCCTACATATTGAGTTTTTTTTTAAATTTGCTTACCGGATTAAAGGTTAGCATGCTTAAAATACGTAAGTCGTTTTGTTCAACAAATTTAAGTAGATAACTCATCAGTTGTTTGCATCAGAGCGACAATTTTTGAGATAGTTATTAAAACTGTTTAAAGGTTGTCAAACGTTGTTTCTCGTTGTATATCCTTTAATTCTAGAGTTAAATTGATAAATAACGTGTACGAATTTGTTTAACGCATTTGTTTTGTTTACTCGACGTCTCCGTTCTCGTGTAGCCTACATATTGCGTTTTTTTTTTTAAATTTGCTTACCGGGCTAAAGGTTAGCATGCTTAAAATACGTAAGTCGTTTTGTTCAACAAATTTAAGTAGATAACTCCTCAGTTGTTTGCATCAGAGCGAAGATTTTTGAGATAGTTATTAAAACTGTTTAAAGGTTGCCAAACGTTGTTTCTCGTTGTATATCCTTTAATTCTAGAGTTAAATTGATAAATAACGTGTACGAATTTGTTTAACGCATTTGTTTTGGTTACTCGACGTCTCCGTTCTCGTTTAGCCTACATATTGCGTTTTTTTTTTAATTTGCTTACCGGGCTAAAGGTTGGCATGCTTAAAATACGTAAGTCGTTTTGTTCAACAAATTTAAGTAGATAACTCATCAGTTGTTTGCATCAGAGCGACAATTTTTGAGATAGTTATTAAAACTGTTTAAAGGTTGTCAAACGTTGTTTCTCGTTATATATCCTTTAATTCTAGAGTTAAATTGATAAATAACGTGTACGAATTTGTTTAACGCATTTGTTTTGGTTACTCCACGGCTCAGTTCTCGTGTAGCCTACATATTGCGTTTTTTTTTTTAATTTGCTTACCGGGCTAAAGGTTAGCATGCTTAAAATACGTAAGTCGTTTTGTTCAACAAATTTGAGTAGATAACTCATCAGTTGTTTGCATCAGAGCGACAATTTTTGAGATAGTTATTAAAACTGTTTAAAGGTTGTCAAACGTTGTTTCTCGTTGTATATCCTTTAATTCTAGAGTTAAATTGATAAATAACGTGTACGAATTTGTTTAACGCATTTGTTTTGGTTACTCGACGTCTCCGTTCTCGTGTAGCCTACATATTGCGTTTTTTTTTTAATTTGCTTACTGGGCTAAAGGTTAGCATGCTTAAAATACGTAAGTCGTTTTGTTCAACAAATTTAAGTAGATAACTCATCAGTTGTTTGCATCAGAGCGAGAATTTTTGAGATAGTTATTAAAACTGTTTAAAGGTTGCCAAACGTTGTTTCTCGTTGTATATCCTTTAATTCTAGAGTTAAATTGATAAATAACGTGTACGAATTTGTTTAACGCATTTGTTTTGGTTACTCGAAGGCTCAGTTCTCGTGTAGCCTACATATTGCGTTTTTTTTTTTAATTTGCTTACCGGGCTAAAGGTTAGCATGCTTAAAATACGTAAGTCGTTTTGTTCAACAAATTTGAGTAGATAACTCATCAGTTGTTTGCATCAGAGCGACAATTTTTGAGATAGTTATTAAAACTGTTTAAAGGTTGTCAAACGTTGTTTCTCGTTGTATATCCTTTAATTCTAGAGTTAAATTGATAAGTAACGTGTACGAATTTGTTTAACGCATTTATTTTGGTTACTCGACGTCTCCGTTCTCGTTTAGCCTACATATTGGGTTTTTTTTTTTAATTTGCTTACCGGGCTAAAGGTTAGCATGCTTAAAATACGTAAGTCATTTTGTTCAACAAATTTAAGTAGATAACTCCTCAGTTGTTTGCATCAGAGCGACAATTTTTGAGATAGTTATTAAAACTGTTTAAAGGTTGTCAAACGTTGTTTCTCGTTGTATATCCTTTAATTCTAGAGTTAAATTGATAAATAACGTGTACGAATTTGTTTAACGCATTTGTTTTGGTTACTCGTCTCCGTTCTCGTGTAGCCTACATATTGCGTTTTTTTTTTAATTTGCTTACCGGGCTAAAGGTTAGCATGCTTAAAATACGTAAGTCGTTTTGTTCAACAAATTTAAGTAGATAACTCATCAGTTGATTGCATCAGAGCGACAATTTTTGAGATAGTTATTAAAACTGTTTAAAGGTTGTCAAACGTTGTTTCTCGTTGTATATCCTTTAATTCTAGAGTTAAATTGATAAATAACGTGTACGAATTTGTTTAACGCATTTGTTTTGGTTACTCGACGGCTCAGTTCTCGTGTAGCTTACATATTGCGTTTTTTTTTTGATTTGCTTACCGGGCTAAAGGTTAGCATGCTTAAAATACGTAGGTCGTTTTGTTCAACAAATTTAAGTAGATAACTCCTCAGTTGTTTGCATCGGAGCGACAATTTTTGAGATAGTTATTAAAACTGTTTAAAGGTTGTCAAACGTTGTTTCTCGTTGTATATCCTTTAATTCTAGAGTTAAATTGATAAATAACGTGTACGAATTTGTTTAACGCATTTGTTTTGGTTACTCGACGTCTCCGTTCTCGTGTAGCCTACATATTGCGTTTTTTTTTTAATTTGCTTAACGGGCTAAAGGTTAGCATGCTTAAAATACGTAAGTCGTTTTGTTCAACATATTTAAGTAGATAAATCATCAGTTGTTTGCATCAGAGCGACAATTTTTGAGATAGTTATTAAAACTGTTTAAAGGTTGTCAAACGTTGTTTCTCGTTGTATATCCTTTAATTCTAGGGTTAAATTGATAAATAACGTGTACGAATTTGTTTAACGCATTTGTTTTGGTTACTCGACGTCTCCGTTCTCGTGTAGCCTACATATTGCGTTTTTTTTTTAATTTGCTTACCGGGCTAAAGGTAAGCATGCTTAAAATACGTAAGTCGTTTTGTTCAACAAATTTGAGTAGATAACTCATCAGTTGTTTGCATCAGAGCGATAATTTTTGAGATAGTTATTTAAACTGTTTAAAGGTTGTCAAACGTTGTTTCTCGTTGTATATCCTTTAATTCTAGAGTTAAATTGATAAATAACGTGTACGAATTTGTTTAACGCATTTGTTTTGGTTACTCGACGTCTCCGTTCTCGTGTAGCCTACATATTGCGTTTTTTTTTAATTTGCTTACCGGGCTAAAGGTTAGCATGCTTAAAATACGTAAGTCGTTTTGTTCAACAAATTTAAGTAGATAACTCATCAGTTGTTTGCATCAGAGCGACAATTTTTGAGATAGTTATTAAAACTGTTTAAAGGTTGTCAAACGTTGTTTCTCGTTGTATATCCTTTAATTCTAGAGTTAAATTGATAAATAACGTGTACGAATTTGTTTAACGCATTTGTTTTGGTTACTCGACGGCTCAGTTCTCGTGTAGCCTACATATTGCGTTTTTTTTTTAATTTGCTTACCGGGCTAAAGGTTAGCATGCTTAAAATACGTAAGTCGTTTTGTTCAACAAATTTGAGTAGATAACTCATCAGTTGTTTGCATCAGAGCGACAATTTTTTAGATAGTTATTAAAACTGTTTAAAGGTTGTCAAACGTTGTTTCTCGTTGTATATCCTTTAATTCTAGAGTTAAATTGATAAATAACGTGTACGAATTTGTTTAACGCATTTGTTTTGGTTACTCGACGTCTCCGTTCTCGTGTAGCCTACATATTGCGTTTTTTTTTAATTTGCTTACCGGGCTAAAATACGTAAGTCGTTTTGTTCAACAAATTTAAGGAGATAACTCATCAGTTGTTTGCATCAGAGCGACAATTTTTGAGATAGTTATTAAAACTGTTTAAAGGTTGTCAAACGTTGTTTCTCGTTGTATATCCTTTAATTCTAGAGTTAAATTGATAAATAACGTGTACGAATTTGTTTAACGCATTTGTTTTGTTTACTCGACGTCTCCGTTCTCGTGTAGCCTACATATTGCGTTTTTTTTTTAATTTGCTTACCGGGCTAAAGGTTAGCATGCTTAAAATACGTAAGTCGTGTTGTTCAACAAATTTAAGTAGATAACTCATTAGTTGTTTGCATCAGAGCGACAATTTTTGAGATAGTTATTAAAACTGTTTAAAGGTTGTCAAACGTTGTTTCTCGTTGTATATGCTTTAATTCTAGAGTTAAATTGATAAATAACGTTTACGAATTTGTTTAACGCATTTGTTTTGGTTACTCGACGTCTCCGTTCTCGTGTAGCCTACATATTGCGTTTTTTTTTTATTTGCTTACCGGGCTAAAGGTTAGCATGCTTAAAATATGTAAGTCGTTTTGTTCAACAAATTTTAGTAGATAACTCCTCAGTTCTTTGCATCAGAGCGACAATTTTTGAGATAGTTATTAAAACTGTTTAAAGGTTGTCAAACGTTGTTTCTCGTTGTATATCCTTTAATTCTAGAGTTAAATTGATAAATAACGTGTACGAATTTGTTTAACGCATTTGCTTTGATTACTCGACGTCTCCGTTCTCGTGTAGCCTACATATTGCGTTTTTGAGATAGTTATTAAAACTGTTTAAAGGTTGTCAAACGTTGTTTCTCGTTGTATATCCTTTAATTCTAGAGTTAAATTGATAAATAACGTGTACGAATTTGTTTAACGCATTTGTTTTGTTTACTCGACGTCTCCGTTCTCGTGTAGCCTACATATTGCGTTTTTTTTTTAATTTGCTTACCGGGCTAAAGGTTAGCGTGCTTAAAATACGTAAGTCGTTTTGTTCAACAAACTTAAGGAGATAACTCATCAGTTGTTTGCATCAGAGCGACAATTTTTGAGATAGTTATTAAAACTGTTTAAAGGTTGTCAAACGTTGTTTCTCGTTGTATATCCTTTAATTCTAGAGTTAAATTGATAAATAACGTGTACGAATTTGTTTAACGCATTTGTTTTGGTTACTCGACGTCTCCGTTCTCGTGTAGCCTACATATTGCGTTTTTTTTTTTAATTTGCTTACCGGGCTAAAGGTTAGCATGCTTAAAATATGTAAGTCGTTTTGTTCAACAAATTTGAGTAGATAACTCATCAGTTGTTTGCATCAGAGCGACAATTTTTGAGATAGTTATTAAAACTGTTTAAAGGTTGTCAAACGTTGTTTCTCGTTGTATATCCTTTAATTCTAGAGTTAAATTGATAAATAACGTGTACGAATTTGTTTAACGCATTTGTTTTGGTTACTCGACGTCGCCGTTCTCGTGTAGCCTACATATTGCGTGTTTTTTTAATTTGCTTACCGGGCTAAAGGTTAGCATGCTTAAAATACGTAGGTCGTTTTGTTCAACAAATTTAAGTAGATAACTCATCAGTTGTTTGCATCAGAGCGACAATTTTTGAGATAGTTATTAAAACTGTTTAAAGGTTGTCAAACGTTGTTTCTCGTTGTATATCCTTTAATTCTAGAGTTAAATTGATAAATAACGTGTACGAATTTGTTTAACGCATTTGTTTTGGTTACTCGACGTCTCCGTTCTCGTGTAGCCTACATATTGCGTTTTTTTTTTAATTTGCTTACCGGGCTAAAGGTTAGCATGCTTAAAATACGTAAGTCGTTTTGTTCAAGAAATTTAAGTAGATAACTCCTCAGTTGTTTGCATCAGAGTGACGATTTTTGAGATAGTTATTAAAACTGTTTAAAGGTTGTCAAACGTTGTTTCTCGTTGTATATCCTTTAATTCTAGAGTTAAATTGATAAATAACGTGTACGAATTTGTTTAACGCATTTGTTTTGGTTACTCGACGGCTCCGTTCTCGTGTAGCCTACATATTGCGTTTTTTTTTTAAATTTGTTTACCGGGCTAAAGGTTAGCATGCTTAAAATATGTAAGTCGTTTTGTTCAACAAATTTGAGTAGATAACTCATCAGTTGTTTGCATCAGAGCGACAATTTTTGAGATAGTTATTAAAACTGTTTAAAGGTTGTCAAACGTTGTTTCTCGTTGTATATCCTTTAATTCTAGAGTTAAATTGATAAATAACGTGTACGAATTTGTTTAACGCATTTGTTTTGGTTACTCGACGGCTCAGTTCTCGTGTAGCCTACATATTGCGTTTTTTTTTAATTTGCTTACCGGGCTAAAGGTTAGCATGCTTAAAATACGTAAGTCGTTTTGTTCAACAAATTTAAGTACATAACTCATCAGTTGTTTGCATCAGAGCGACAATTTTTGAGATAGTTATTAAAACTGTTTAAAGGTTGTCAAACGTTGTTTCTCGTTGTATATCCTTTAATTCTAGAGTTAAATTGATAAATAACGTGTACGAATTTGTTTAACGCATTTGTTTTGGTTACTCGAAGGCTCAGTTCTCGTGTAGCCTACATATTGCGTTTTTTTTTTTAATTTGCTTACCGGGCTAAAGGTTAGCATGCTTAAAATACGTAATTCGTTTTGTTCAACAAATTTGAGTAGATAACTCATCAGTTGTTTGCATCAGAGCGACAATTTTTGAGATAGTTATTAAAACTGTTTAAAGGTTGTCAAACGTTGTTTCTCGTTGTATATCCTTTAATTCTAGAGTTAAATTGATAAATAACGTGTACGAATTTGTTTAACGCATTTGTTTTGGTTACTCGACGTCTCCGTTCTCGTGTAGCCTACATATTGCGTTTTTTTTTTTAATTTGCTTACCGGGTTAAAGGTTAGCATGCTTAAAATACGTAAGTCGTTTTGTTCAACAAATTTAAGGAGATAACTCATCAGTTGTTTGCATCAGAGCGACAATTTTTGAGATAGTTATTAAAACTGTTTAAAGGTTGTCAAACGTTGTTTCTCGTTGTATATCCTTTAATTCTAGAGTTAAATTGATAAATAACTTGTACGAATTTGTTTAACGCATTTGTTTTGGTTACTCGATGGCTCCGTTCTCGTGCAGCCTACATATTGCGTTTTTTTTTAATTTGCTTACCGGGCTAAAGGTTAGCATGCTTAAGATACGTAAGTCGTTTTGTTCAACAAATTTAAGTAGATAACTGCTCAGTTGTTTGCATCAGAGCGACGATTTTTGAGATAGTTATTAAAACTGTTTAAAGGTTGTCAAACGTTATTTCTCGTTGTATATCCTTTAATTCTAGAGTTAAATTGATAAATAACGTGTACGAATTTGTTTAACGCATTTGTTTTGTTTACTCGACGTCTCCGTTCTCGTGTAGCCTACATATTGCGTTTTTTTTTTAATTTGCTTACCGGGCTAAAGGTTAGCATGCTTAAAATACGTAAGTCGTTTTGTTCAACAAATTTAAGTAGATAACTCATCAGTTGTTTGCATCAGAGCGACAATTTTTGAGATAGTTATTAAAACTGTTTAAAGGTTGTCAAACGTTGTTTCTCGTTGTATATCCTTTAATTCTAGAGTTAAATTGATAAATAACGTGTACGAATTTGTTTAACGCATTTGTTTTGGTTACCCGACTTCTCCGTTCTCGTGTAGCCTACATATTGCGTTTTTTTTTTAATTTGCTTACCGGGCTAAAGGTTAGCATGCTTAAAATACGTAAGTCGTTTTGTTCAACAAATTTAAGTAGATAACTCATCAGTTGTTTGCATCAGAGCGACAATTTTTGAGATAGTTATTAAAACTGTTTAAAGGTTGTCAAACGTTGTTTCTCGTTGTATATCCTTTAATTCTAGAGTTAAATTGATAAATAACGTGTACGAATTTGTTTAACGCATTTGTTTTGGTTACTCGACGTCTCCGTTCTCGTGTAGCCTACATATTGCGTTTTTTTTTTAATTTGCTTACCGGGCTAAAGGTTAGCATGCTTAAAATACGTAAGTCGTTTTGTTCAACAAATTTGAGTAGATAACTCATCAGTTGTTTGCATCAGAGCGACAATTTTTGAGATAGTTATTAAAACTGTTTAAAGGTTGTCAAACGTTGTTTCTCGTTGTATATCCTTTAATTCTAGAGTTAAATTGATAAATAACGTGTACGAATTTGTTTAACGCATTTGTTTTGGTTACTCGACGTCTCCGTTCTCGTGTAGCCTACATATTGCGTTTTTTTTTTAATTTGCTTACCGGGCTAAAGGTTAGCATGCTTAAAATACGTAAGTCGTTTTGTTCAACAAATTTGAGTAGATAACTCATCAGTTGTTTGCATCAGAGCGACAATTTTGAGATAGTTATTAAAACTGTTTAAAGGTTGTCAAACGTTGTTTCTCGTTGTATATCCTTTAATTCTAGAGTTAAATTGATAAATAACGTGTACGAATTTGTTTAACGCATTTGTTTTGGTTACTCGACGGCTCCGTTCTCGTGTAGCCTACATATTGCGTTTTTTTTTTAATTTGCTTACCGGGCTAAAGGTTAGCATGCTTAAAATACGTAAGTCGTTTTGTTCAACAAATTTAAGTAGATAACTCATCAGTTGTTTGCATCAGAGCGACAATTTTTGAGATAGTTATTAAAACTGTTTAAAGGTTGTCAAACGTTGTTTCTCGTTGTATATCCTTTAATTCTAGAGTCAAATTGATAAATAACGTGTACGAATTTGTTTAACGCATTTGTTTTGGTTACTCGACGTCTCCGTTCTCGTGTAGCCTACATATTGCTTTTTTTTTAATTTGCTTACCGGGCTAAAGGTTAGCATGCTTAAAATACGTAAGTCGTTTTGTTCAACAAATTTAAGGAGATAACTCATCAGTTGTTTGCATCAGAGCGACAATTTTTGAGATAGTTATTAAAACTGTTTAAAGGTTGTCAAACGTTGTTTCTCGTTGTATATCCTTTAATTCTAGAGTTAAATTGATAAATAACGTGTACGAATTTGTTTAACGCATTTGTTTTGGTTACTCGACGTCTCCGTTCTCGTGTAGCCTACATATTGCGTTTTTTTTTTAATTTGCTTACCGGGCTAAAGGTTAGCATGCTTAAAATACGTAAGTCGTTTTGTTCAACAAATTTAAGTAGATAACTCATCAGTTGTTTGCATCAGAGCGACAATTTTTGAGATAGTTATTAAAACTGTTTAAAGGTTGTCAAACGTTGTTTCTCGTTGTAATCCTTTAATTCTAGAGTTAAATTGATAAATAACGTGTACGAATTTGTTTAACGCATTTGTTTTGGTTACTCGACGGCTCCGTTCTCGTGTAGCCTACATATTGCGTTTTTTTTTTAATTTGCTTACCGGGCTAAAGGTTAGCATGCTTAAAATACGTAAGTCGTTTTGTTCAACAAATTTAAGTAGATAACTCCTCAGTTGTTTGCATCAGAGCAACGATTTTTGAGATAGTTATTAAAACTGTTTAAAGGTTGTCAAACTTTGTTTCTCGTTGTATATCCTTTAATTCTAGAGTTAAATTGATAAATAGCGTGTACGAATTTGTTTAACGCATTTGTTTTGGGTACTCGACGTCTCCGTTCTCGTGTAGCCTACATATTGCGTTTTTTTTTTTAATTTGCTTACCGGGCTAAAGGTTAGCATGCTTAAAATACGTAATTCGTTTTGTTCAACAAATTTAAGTAGATAACTCCTCAGTTGTTTGCATCAGAGCGACAATTTTTGAGATAGTTATTAAAACTGTTTAAAGGTTGTCAAATGTTGTTTCTCGTTGTATATCCCTTAATTCTAGAGTTAAATTGATAAATAACGTGTACGAATTTGTTTAACGCATTTGTTTTGGTTACTCGACGTCTCCGTTCTCGTGTAGCCTACATATTGCGTTTTTTTTTTTAATTTGCTTACCGGGCTAAAGGTTAGCATGCTTAGAATACGTAAGTCGTTTTGTTCAACAAATTTAAGTAGATAACTCATCAGTTGTTTGCATCAGAGCGACAATTTTTGAGATAGTTATTAAAACTGTTTAAAGGTTGTCAAACGTTGTTTCTCGTTGTATATCCTTTAATTCTAGAGTTAAGTTGATAAATAACGTGTACGAATTTGTTTAACGCATTTGTTTTGGTTACTCGACGGCTCCGTTCTCGTGTAGCCTACATATTGCGTTTTTTTTTTTTAATTTGCTTACCGGGCTAAAGGTTAGCATGCTTAGAATACGTAAGTCGTTTTGTTCAACAAATTTAAGTAGATAACTCATCAGTTGTTTGCATCAGAGCGACAATTTTTGAGATAGTTATTAAAACTGTTTAAAGGTTGTCAAACGTTGTTTATCGTTGTATATCCTTTAATTCTAGAGTTAAATTGATAAATAACGTGTACGAACTTGTTTAGCGCATTTGTTTTGGTTACTCGACGTCTCCGTTCTCGTGTAGCCTACATATTGCGTTTTTTTTTTAATTTGCTTACCGGGCTAAAGGTTAGCATGCTTAAAATACGTAAGTCGTTTTGTTCAACAAATTTAAGTAGATAACTCATCAGTTGTTTGCATCAGAGCGACAATTTTTGAGATAGTTATTAAAACTGTTTAAAGGTTGTCAAACGTTGTTTCTCGTTGTATATCCTTTAATTCTAGAGTTAAATTGATAAATAACGTGTACGAATTTGTTTAACGCATTTGTTTTGGTTACTCGACGGCTCCGGTCTCGTGTAGCCTACATATTGCGTTTTTTTTTTAATTTGCTTACCGGGCTAAAGGTTAGCATGCTTAAAATACGTAAGTCGTTTTGTTCAACAAATTTAAGTAGATAACTCCTCAGTTGTTTGCATCAGAGCGACAATTTTTGAGATAGTTATTAAAACTGTTTAAAGGTTGTCAAACGTTGTTTCTCGTTGTATATCCTTTAATTCTAGAGTTAAATTGACAAATAACGTGTACGAATTTGTTTAACGCATTTGTTTTGGTTACTCGACGTCTCCGTTCTCGTGTAGCCTACATATTGCGTTTTTTTTTAATTTGCTTACCGGGCTAAAGGTTAGCATACTTAAAATACGTAAGTCGTTTTGTTCAACAAATTTAAGTAGATAACTCATCAGTTGTTTGCATCAGAGCGACAATTTTTGAGATAGTTATTAAAACTGTTTAAAGGTTGTCAAACGTTGTTTCTCGTTGTATATCCTTTAATTCTAAAGTTAAATTGATAAATAAGGTGTACGAATTTGTTTAACGCATTTGTTATGGTTACTGGACGGCTCAGTTCTCGTGTAGCCTACATATTGCGTTTTTTTTAAATTTGCTTACCGGGCTAAAGGTTAGCATGCTTAAAATACGTAAGTCGTTTTGTTCAACAAATTTGAGTAGATAACTCATCAGTTGTTTTCATCATAGCGACAATTTTTGAGATAGTTATTAAAACTGTTTAAAGGTTGTCAAACGTTGTTTCTCGTTGTATATCCTTTAATTCTAGAGTTAAATTGATAAATAACGTGTACGAATTTGTTTAACGCATTTTTTTTGGTTACTCAACGTCTCCGTTCTCGTGTAGCCTACATATTGCGTTTTTTTTTAATTTGCTTACCGGGCTAAAGGTTAGCATGCTTAAAATATGTAAGTCGTTTTGTTCAACAAATTTGAGTAGATAACTCATCAGTTGTTTGCATAAGAGCGACAATTTTTGAGATAGTTATTAAAACTGTTTAAAGGTTGTCAAACGTTGTTTCTCGTTGTATATCCTTCAATTCTAGAGTTAAATTGATAAATAACGTGTACGAATTTGTTTAACGCATTTGTTTTGGTTACTCGACGTCTCCGTTCTCGTGTAGCCTACATATTGCGTTTTTTTTTTTAATTTGCTTACCGGGCTAAAGGTTTGCATGCTTAAAATACGTAAATCGTTATGTTCAACAAATTTAAGTAGATAACTCATCAGTTGTTTGCATCAGAGCGACAATTTTTGAGATAGTTATTAAAACTGTTTAAAGGTTGTCAAACGTTGTTTCTCGTTGTATATCCTTTAATTCTAGAGTTAAATTGATAAATAATGTGTACGAATTTTTTTAACGCATTTGTTTTGGTTACTCGACGTCTCCGTTCTCGTGTAGCCTACATATTGCGTTTTTTTTTTAATTTGCTTACCGGGCTAAAGGTTAGCATGCTTAAAATACGTAAGTCGTTTTGTTCAACAAATTTAAGTAGATAACTCATCAGTTGTTTGCATCAGAGCGACAATTTTTGAGATAGTTATTAAAACTGTTTAAAGGTTGTCAAACGTTGTTTCTCGTTGTACATCCTTTAATTCTAGAGTTAAATTGATAAATAACGTGTACGAATTTGTTTAACGCATTTGTGTTGGTTACTCGACGACTCCGTTCTCGTGTAGCCTACATATTGCGTTTTTTTTTTAATTTGCTTACCGGGCTAAAGGTTAGCATGCTTAAAATACGTAAGTCGTTTTGTTCAACAAATTTAAGTAGATAACTCATCAGTTGTTTGCATCAGAGCGACAATTTTTGAGATAGTTATTAAAACTGTTTAAAGGTTGTCAAACTTTGTTTCTCGTTGTATATCCTTTAATTCTAGAGTCAAATTGATAAATAACGTGTACGAATTTGTTTAACGCATTTGTTTTGGTTACTCGACGTCTCCGTTCTCGTGTAGCCTACATATTGCGTTTTTTTTTAATTTGCTTACCGGGCTAAAGGTTAGCATGCTTAAAATACGTAAGTCGTTTTGTTCAACAAATTTAAGTAGATAACTCATCAGTTGTTTGCGTCAGAGCGACAATTTTTGAGATAGTTATTAAAACTGTTTAAAGGTTGTCAAACGTTGTTTCTCGTTGTATATCCTTTAATTCTAGAGTTAAATTGATAAATAACGTGTACGAATTTGTTTAACGCATTTGTTTTGGTTACTCGACGGCTCCGTTCTCGTGTAGCCTACATATTGCGTTTTTTTTTTAATTTGCTTACCGGGCTAAAGGCTAGCATGCTTAAAATACGTAAGTCGTTTTGTTCAACAAATTTAAGTAGATAACTCATCAGTTGTTTGCATCAGAGCGACAATTTTTGAGATAGTTATTAAAACTGTTTAAAGGTTGTCAAACGTTGTTTCTCGTTGTATATCCTTTAATTCTAGAGTTAAATTGATAAATAACGTGTACGAATTTGTTTAACGCATTTGTTTTGGTTACTCGACGTCTCCGTTCTCGTGTGGCCTACATATTGCGTTTTTTTTTTAATTTGCTTACCGGGCTAAAGGTTAGCATGCTTAAAATACGTAAGTCGTTTTGTTCAACAAATTTAAGTAGATAACTCATCAGTTGTTTGCATCAGAGCGACAATTTTTGAGATAGTTATTAAAACTGTTTAAAGGTTGTCAAACGTTGTTTCTCGTTGTATATCCTTTAATTCTAGAGTTAAATTGATAAATAACGTGTACGAATTTGTTTAACGCATTTGTTTTGGTTACTCGACGTCTCCGTTCTCGTGTAGCCTACATATTGCGTTTTTTTTTTAATTTGCTTACCAGGCTAAAGGTTAGCATGCTTAAAATACGTAAGTCGTTTTGTTCAACAAATTTAAGTAGATAACTCATCAGTTGTTTGCATCAGAGCGACAATTTTTGATATAGTTATTAAAACTGTTTAAAGGTTGTCAAACGTTGTTTCTCGTTGTATATCCTTTAATTCTAGAGTTAAATTGATAAATAACGTGTACGAATTTGTTTAACGCATTTGTTTTGGTTACTCGACATCTCCGTTCTCGTGTAGCTTACATATTGCGTTTTTTTTTTAATTTGCTTACCGGGCTAAAGGTTAGCATGCTTAAAATATGTAAGTCGTTTTGTTCAACAAATTTGAGTAGATAACTCATCAGTTGTTTGCATCAGAGCGACAATTTTTGAGATAGTTATTAAAACTGTTTAAAGGTTGTCAAACGTTGTTTCTCGTTGTATATCCCTTAATTCTAGAGTTAAATTGATAAATAACGTGTACGAATTTGTTTAACGTATTTGTTTTGGTTACTCGACGTCTCCGTTCTCGTGTAACCTACATATTGCGTTTTTTTTAATTTGCTTACCGGGCTAAAGGTTAGTATGCTTAAAATACGTAAGTCGTTTTGTTCAACAAATTTAAGTAGATAACTCATCAGTTGTTTGCATCAGAGCGACAATTTTTGAGATAGTTATTAAAACTGTTTAAAGGTTGTCAAACGTTGTTTCTCGTTGTATATCCTTTAATTCTAGAGTTAAATTGATAAATAACGTGTACGAATTTGTTTAACGCATTTGTTTTGGTTACTCGACGTCTCCGTTCTCGTGTAGCCTACATATTGCGGTTTTTTTTTAATTTGCTTACCGGGCTAAAGGTTAGCATGCTTAAAATACGTAAGTCGTTTTGTTCAACAAATTTAAGTAGATAACTCCTCAGTTGTTTGCATCAGAGCGACGATTTTTGAGATAGTTATTAAAACTGTTTAAAGGTTGTCAAACGTTGTTTCTCGTTGTATATCCTTTAATTCTAGAGTTAAATTGATAAATAACGTGTACGAATTTGTTTAACGCATTTGTTTTGATTACTCGACGGCTCCGTTCTCGTGTAGCCTACATATTGCGTTTTTTTTTTAATTTGCTTACCGGGCTAAAGGTTAGCATTCTTAAAATATGTAAGTCGTTTTGTTCAACAAATTTGAGTAGATAACTCATCAGTTGTTTGCATCAGAGCGACAATTTTTGAGATAGTTATTAAAACTGTTTAAAGGTTGTCAAACGTTGTTTCTCGTTGTATATCCTTTAATTCTAGAGTTAAATTGATAAATAACGTGTACGAATTTGTTTAACGCATTTGTTTTGGTTACTCGACGTCTCCGTTCTCGCGTAGCCTACATATTGCGTTTTTTTTAATTTGCTTACCGGGCTAAAGGTTAGCATGCTTAAAATACGTAAGTCGTTTTGTTCAACAAATTTAAGTAGATAACTCCTCAGTTGTTTGCATCAGAGCGACGATTTTTGAGATAGTTATTAAAACTGTTTAAAGGTTGTCAAACGTTGTTTCTCGTTGTATATCCTTTAATTCTAGAGTTAAATTGATAAATAACGTGTACGAATTTGTTTAACGCATTTGTTTTGGTTACTCGACGTCTCCGTTCTCGTGTAGCCTACATATTGCGTCTTTTTTTTAATTTGCTTACCGGGCTAAAGGTTAGCATGCTTAAAATACGGAAGTCGTTTTGTTCAACAAATTTAAGTAGATAACTCATCAGTTGTTTGCATCAGAGCGACAATTTTTGAGATAGTTATTAAAACTGTTTAAAGGTTGTCAAACGTTGTTTCTCGTTGTATATCCTTTAATTCTAGAGTTAAATTGATAAATAACGTGTACGAATTTGTTTAACGCATTTGTTTTGGTTACTCGACGTCTCCGTTCTCGTGTAGCCTACATATTGCGTTTTTTTTTTAATTTGCTTACCGGGCTAAAGGTTAGCATGCTTAAAATACGTAAGTCGTTTTGTTCAACAAATTTAAGGAGATAACTCATCAGTTGTTTGCATCAGAGCGACAATTTTTGAGATAGTTATTAAAACTGTTTAAAGGTTGTCAAACGTTGTTTCTCGTTGTATATCCTTTAATTCTAGAGTCAAATTGATAAATAACGTGTACGAATATGTTTAACGCATTTGTTTTGGTTACTCGACGTCTCCGTTCTCGTGTAGCCTACATATTGCGTTTTTTTTTAATTTGCTTACCGGGCTAAAGGTTAGCATGCTTAAAATACGTAAGTCGTTTTGTTCAACAAATTTAAGTAGATAACTCTTCAGTTGTTTGCATCAGAGCGACGATTTTTGAGATAGTTATTAAAACTGTTTAAAGGTTGTCAAACGTTGTTTCTCGTTGTATATCCTTTAATTCTAGAGTTAAATTGATAAATAACGTGTACGAATTTGTTTAACGCATTTGTTTTGGTTACTCGACGGCTCCGTTCTCGTGTAGCCTACATATTGCGTTTTTTTTTAATTTGCTTACCGGGCTAAAGGTTAGCATGCTTAAAATATGTAAGTCGTTTTGTTCAACAAATTTGAGTAGATAACTCATCAGTTGTTTGCATCAGAGCGACAATTTTTGAGATAGTTATTAAAACTGTTTAAAGGTTGTCAAACGTTGTTTCTCGTTGTATATCCTTTAATTCTAGAGTTAAATTGATAAATAGCGTGTACGAATTTGTTTAACGCATTTGTTTTGGTTACTCGACGTCTCCGTTCTCGTGTAGCCTACATATTGCGTTTTTTTTTTTAATTTGCTTACCGGGCTAAAGGTTAGCATGCTTAAAATACGTAAGTCGTTTTGTTCAACAAATTTAAGGAGATAATTCATCAGTTTTTTGCATCAGAGCTACAATTTTTGAGATAGTTATTAAAACTGTTTAAAGGTTGTCAAACGTTGTTTCTCGTTGTATATCCTTCAATTCTAGAGTTAAATTGATAAATAACGTGTACGAATTTGTTTAACGCATTTGTTTTGGTTACTCGACGTCTCCGTTCTCGTGTAGCCTACATATTGCGTTTTTTTTTTAATTTGCTTACCGGGCTAAAGGTTAGCATGCTTAAAATACGTAAGTCGTTTTGTTCAACAAATTTGAGTAGATAACTCATCAGTTGTTTGCATCAGAGCGACAATTTTTGAGATAGTTATTAAAACTGTTTAAAGGTTGTCAAACGTTGTTTCTCGTTGTATATCCTTTAATTCTATAGTTAAATTGATAAATAACGTGTACGAATTTGTTTAACGCATTTGTTTTGGTTAATCGACGGCTCAGTTCTCGTGTAGCCTACATATTGCGTTTTTTTTTTTAATTTGCTTACCGGGCTAAAGGTTAGCATGCTTAAAATACGTAAGTCGTTTTGTACAACAAATTTGAGTAGATAACTCATCAGTTGTTTGCATCAGTGGGACAATTTTTGAGATAGTTATTAAAACTGTTTAAAGGTTGTCAAACGTTGTTTCTCGTTGTATATCCTTTAATTCTAGAGTTAAATTATAAATAACGTGTACGAATTTGTTTAACGCATTTGTTTTGGTTACTCGACGTCTCCGTTCTCGTGTAGCCTACATATTGCGTTTTTTTTTTAATTTGCTTACCGGGCTAAAGGTTAGCATGCTTAAAATACGTAAGTCGTTTTGTTCAACAAATTTAAGTAGATAACTCCTCAGTTGTTTGCATCAGAGCGACGATTTTTGAGATAGTTATTAAAACTGTTTAAAGGTTGTCAAACGTTGTTTCTCGTTGTATATCCTTTAATTCTAGAGTTAAATTGATAAATAACGTGTACGAATTTGTTTAACGCATTTGTTTTGGTTACTCGACGTCTCCGTTCTCGTGTAGCCTACATATTGCGTTTTTTTTTTAATTTGCTTACCGGGCTAAAGGTTAGCATGCTTAAAATACGTAAGTCGTTTTGTTCAACAAATTTAAGTAGATAACTCATCAGTTGTTTGCATCAGAGCGACAATTTTTGAGATAGTTATTAAAACTGTTTAAAGGTTGTCAAACGTTGTTTCTCGTTGTATATCCTTTAATTCTAGAGTTAAATTGATAAATAACGTGTACGAATTTGTTTAACGCATTTGTTTTGGTTACTCGACGTCTCCGTTCTCGTGTAGCCTACATATTGCGTTTTTTTTTTAATTTGCTTACCGGGCTAAAGGTTAGAATGCTTAAAATACGTAAGTCGTTTTGTTCAACAAATTTGAGTAGATAACTCATCAGTTGTTTGCATCAGAGCGACAATTTTTGAGATAGTTATTAAAACTGTTTAAAGGTTGTCAAACGTTGTTTCTCGTTGTATATCTTTAATTCTAGAGTTAAATTGATAAATAACGTGTACGAATTTGTTTAACGCATTTGTTTTGGTTACTCGACGTCTCCGTTCTCGTGTAGCCTACATATTGCGTTTTTTTTTTAACTTGCTTACCGGGCTAAAGGTTAGCATGCTTAAAATACGTAAGTCGTTTTGTTCAACAAATTTAAGTAGATAACTCATCAGTTGTTTGCATCAGAGCGACAATTTTTGAGATAGTTATTAAAACTGTTTAAAGGTTGTCAAACGTTGTTTCTCGTTGTATATCCTTTAATTCTAGAGTTAAATTGATAAATAACGTGTACGAATTTGTTTAACGCATTTGTTTTGGTTACTCGACGTCTCCGTTCTCGTGTAGCCTACATATTGCGTTTTTTTTTTAATTTGCTTACCGGGCTAAAGGTTAGCATGCTTAAAATACGGAAGTCGTTTTGTTCAACAAATTTATGTAGATAACTCATCAGTTGTTTGCATCAGAGCGACAATTTTTGAGATAGCTATTAAAACTGTTTAAAGGTTGTCAAACGTTGTTTCTCGTTGTATATCCTTTAATTCTAGAGTAAAATTGATAAATAACGTGTACGAATTTGTTTAACGCATTTGTTTTGGTTACTCGACGTCTCCGTTCTCGTGTAGCCTACATATTGCGTTTTTTTTTGAATTTGCTTACCGGGCTAAAGGTTAGCATGCTTAAAATACGTAAGTCGTTTTGTTCAACAAATTTAAGGAGATAACTCATCAGTTGTTTGCATCAGAGCGACAATTTTTGAGATAGTTATTAAAACTGTTTAAAGGTTGTCAAACGTTGTTTCTCGTTGTATATCCTTTAATTCTAGAGTCAAATTGATAAATAACGTGTACGAATATGTTTAACGCATTTGTTTTGGTTACTCGACGTCTCCGTTCTCGTGTAGCCTACATATTGCGTTTTTTTTTTAATTTGCTTACCGGGCTAAAGGTTAGCATGCTTAAAATACGTAAGTCGTTTTGTTCAACAAATTTAAGTAGATAACTCCTCAGTTGTTTGCATCAGAGCGACGATTTTTGAGATAGTTATTAAAACTGTTTAAAGGTTGTCAAACGTTGTTTCTCGTTGTATATCCTTTAATTCTAGAGTTAAATTGATAAATAACGTGTACGAATTTGTTTAACGCATTTGTTTTGGTTACTCGACGGCTCCGTTCTCGTGTAGCCTACATATTGCGTTTTTTTTTTAATTTGCTTACCGGGCTAAAGGTTAGCATGCTTAAAATATGTAAGTCGTTTTGTTCAACAAATTTGAGTAGATAACTCATCAGTTGTTTGCATCAGAGCGACAATTTTTGAGATAGTTATTAAAACTGTTTAAAGGTTGTCAAACGTTGTTTCTCGTTGTATATCCTTTAATTCTAGAGTTAAATTGATAAATAACGTGTACGAATTTGTTTAACGCATTTGTTTTGGTTACTCGACGTCTCCGTTCTCGTGTAGCCTACATATTGCGTTTTTTTTTTAATTTGCTTACCGGGCTAAAGGTTAGCATGCTTAAAAGACGTAAGTCGTTTTGTTCAACAAATTTAAGGAGATAATTCATCAGTTTTTTGCATCAGAGCTACAATTTTTGAGATAGTTATTAAAACTGTTTAAAAGTTGTCAAACGTTGTTTCTCGTTGTATATCCTTCAATTCTAGAGTTAAATTGATAAATAACGTGTACGAATTTGTTTAACGCATTTGTTTTGGTTACTCGACGTCTCCGTTCTCGTGTAGCCTACATATTGCGTTTTTTTTTAATTTGCTTACCGGGCTAAAGGTTAGCATGCTTAAAATACGTAAGTCGTTTTGTTCAACAAATTTGAGTAGATAACTCATCAGTTGTTTGCATCAGAGCGACAATTTTTGAGATAGTTATTAAAACTGTTTAAAGGTTGTCAAACGTTGTTTCTCGTTGTATATCCTTTAATTCTATAGTTAAATTGATAAATAACGTGTACGAATTTGTTTAACGCATTTGTTTTGGTTAACCGACGGCTCAGTTCTCGTGTAGCCTACATATTGCGTTTTTTTTTTTAATTTGCTTACCGGGCTAAAGGTTAGCATGCTTAAAATACGTAAGTCGTTTTGTACAACAAATTTGAGTAGATAACTCATCAGTTGTTTGCATCAGTGCGACAATTTTTGAGATAGTTATTAAAACTGTTTAAAGGTTGTCAAACGTTGTTTCTAGTTGTATATCCTTTAATTCTAGAGTTAAATTGATAAATAACGTGTACGAATTTGTTTAACGCATTTGTTTTGGTTACTCGACGTCTCCGTTCTCGTGTAGCCTACATATTGCGTTTTTTTTTTAATTTGCTTACCGGGCTAAAGGTTAGCATGCTTAAAATACGTAAGTCGTTTTGTTCAACAAATTTAAGTATATAACTCCTCAGTTGTTTGCATCAGAGCGACGATTTTTGAGATAGTTATTAAAACTGTTTAAAGGTTGTCAAACGTTGTTTCTCGTTGTATATCCTTTAATTCTAGAGTTAAATTGATAAATAACATGTACGAATTTGTTTAACGCATTTGTTTTGGTTACTCGACGTCTCCGTTCTCGTGTAGCCAACATATTGCTTTTTTTTTTTTAATTTGCTTACCGGGCTAAAGGTTAGCATGCTTAAAATACGTAAGTCGTTTTGTTCAACAAATTTAAGTAGATAACTCATCAGTTGTTTGCATCAGAGCGACAATTTTTGAGATAGTTATTAAAACTGTTTAAAGGTTGTCAAACGTTGTTTCTCGTTGTATATCCTTTAATTCTAGAGTTAAATTGATAAATAACGTGTACGAATTTGTTTAACGCATTTGTTTTGGTTACTCGACGTCTCCGTTCTCGTGTAGCCTACATATTGCGTCTTTTTTTTAATTTGCTTACCGGGCTAAAGGTTAGAATGCTTAAAATACGTAAGTCGTTTTGTTCAACAAATTTGAGTAGATAACTCATCAGTTGTTTGCATCAGAGCGACAATTTTTGAGATAGTTATTAAAACTGTTTAAAGGTTGTCAAACGTTGTTTCTCGTTGTATATCCTTTAATTCTTGAGTTAAATTGATAAATAACGTGTACGAATTTGTTTAACGCATTTGTTTTGGTTACTCGACGTCTCCGTTCTCGTGTAGCCTACATATTGCGTTTTTTTTTTAATTTGCTTACCGGGCTAAAGGTTAGCATGCTTAAAATACGTAAGTCGTTTTGTTCAACAAATTTAAGTAGATAACTCATCAGTTGTTTGCATCAGAGCTACAATTTTTGAGATAGTTATTAAAACTGTTTAAAGGTTGTCAAACGTTGTTTCTCGTTGTATATCCTTTAATTCTAGAGTTAAATTGATAAATAACGTGTACGAATTTGTTTAACGCATTTGTTTTGGTTACTCGACGTCTCCGTTCTCGTGTAGCCTACATATTGCGTTTTTTTTTTTAATTTGCTTACCGGGCTAAAGGTTAGCATGCTTAAAATACGTAAGTCGTTTTGTTCAACAAATTTAAGTAGATAACTCCTCAGTTGTTTGCATCAGAGCGACGATTTTTGAGATAGTTATTAAAACTGTTTAAAGGTTGTCAAACGTTGTTTCTCGTTGTATATCCTTTAATTCTAGAGTCAAATTGATAAATAACGTGTACGAATTTGTTTAACGCATTTGTTTTGGTTACTCGACGTCTCCGTTCTCGTGTAGCCTACATATTGCGTTTTTTTTTAATTTGCTTACCGGGCTAAAGGTTAGCATGCTTAAAATACGTAAGTCGTTTTGTTCAACAAATTTAAGTAGATAACTCATCAGTTGTTTGCATCAGAGCGACAATTTTTGAGATAGTTATTAAAACTGTTTAAAGGTTGTCAAATGTTGTTTCTCGTTGTATATCCTTTAATTCTAGAGTTAAATTGATAAATAACGTGTACGAATTTGTTTAACGCATTTGTTTTGGTTACTCGACGTCTCCGTTCTCGTGTAGCCTACATATTGCGTTTTTTTTTTTTAATTTGCTTACCGGGCTAAAGGTTAGCATGCTAAAAATACGTAAGTCGTTTTGTTCAACAAATTTGAGTAGATAACTCATCAGTTGTTTGCATCAGAGCGACAATTTTTGAGATAGTTATTAAAACTGTTTAAAGGTTGTCAAACGTTGTTTCTCGTTATATATCCTTTAATTCTAGAGTTAAATTGATAAATAACGTGTACGAATTTGTTTAACGCATTTGTTTTGGTTACTCGACGTCTCCGTTCTCGTGTAGCCTACATATTGCGTTTTTTTTTTAATTTGCTTACCGGGCTAAAGGTTAGCATGCTTAAAATACGTAAGTCGTTTTGTTCAACAAATTTAAGTAGATAACTCATCAGTTGTTTGCATCACAGCGACAATTTTTGAGATAGTTATTAAAACTGTTTAAAGGTTGTCAAACGTTGTTTCTCGTTGTATATCCTTTAATTCTAGAGTCAAATTGATAAATAACGTGTACGCATTTGTTTAACGCATTTGTTTTGGTTACTCGACGTCTCCGTTCTCGTGTAGCCTACATATTGCGTTTTTTTTTAATTTGCTTACCGGGCTAAAGGTTAGCATGCTTAAAATACGTAAGTCGTTTTGTTCAACAAATTTAAGTAGATAACTCATCAGTTGTTTGCATCAGAGCGACAATTTTTGAGATAGTTATTAAAACTGTTTAAAGGTTGTCAAACGTTGTTTCTCGTTGTATATCCTTTAATTCTAGAGTTAAATTGATAAATAACGGTGTACGAATTTGGTTAACGCATTTGTTTTGGTTACTCGACGTCTCCGTTCTCGTGTAGCCTACATATTGCGTTTTTTTTTTTTAATTTGCTTACCGGGCTAAAGGTTAGCATGCTTAAAATACGTAAGTCGTTTTGTTCAACAAATTTAAGTAGATAACTCATCAGTTGTTTGCATCAGAGCGACAATTTTTGAGATAGTTATTAAAACTGTTTAAAGGTTGTCAAACGATGTTTCTCGTTGTATATCCTTTAATTCTAGAGTTAAATTGATAAATAATAAGATATTTATAAATAATATCCTTTAATTCTAGAGTTAAATTGATAAATAACGTGTACGAATTTGTTTAACGCATTTGTTTTGGTTACTCGACGGCTCAGTTCTCGTGTAGCCTACATATTGCGTTTTTTTTTTTAATTTGCTTACCGGGCTAAAGGTTAGCATGCTTAAAATACGTAAGTCGTTTTGTTCAACAAATTTGAGTAGATACCTCATCAGTTGTTTGCATCAGAGCGACAATTTTTGAGATAGTTATTAAAACTGTTTAAAGGTTGTCAAACGTTGTTTCTCGTTGTATATCCTTTAATTCTAGAGTTAAATTGATAAATAGCGTGTACGAATTTGTTTAACGCATTTGTTTTGGTTACTCGACGTCTCCGTTCTCGTGTAGCCTACATATTGCGTTTTTTTTTTTAATTTGCTTACCGGGCTAAAGGTTAGCATGCTTAAAATACGTAAGTCGTTTTGTTCAACAAATTTAAGTAGATAACTCCTCAGTTGTTTGCATCAGAGCGACAATTTTTGAGATAGTTATTAAAACTGCTTAAAGGTTGTCAAACGTTGTTTCTCGTTGTATATCCTTTAATTCTAGAGTTAAATTGATAAATAACGTGTACGAATTTGTTTAACGCATTTGTTTTGGTTACTCGACGTCTCCGTTCTCGTGTAGCCTACATATTGCGTTTTTTTTTTAATTTGCTTACCGGGCTAAAGGTTAGCATGCTTAAAATACGTAAGTCCTTTTGTTCAACAAATTTAAGTAGATAACTCCTCAGTTGTTTGCATCAGAGCGACAATTTTTGAGATAGTTATTAAAACTGTTTAAAGGTTGTCAAACGTTGTTTCTCGTTGTATATCCTTTAATTCTAGAGTTAAATTGATAAATAACGTGTACGAATTTGTTTAACGCATTTGTTTTGTTTACTCGACGTCTCCGTTCTCGTGTAGCCTACATATTGCGTTTTTTTTTTAATTTGTTAAAGGTTAGCATGCTTAAAATACGTAAGTCGTTTTGTTCAACAAATTTAAGTAGATACCTCATCAGTTGTTTGCATCAGAGTGACAATTTTTGAGATAGTTATTAAAACTGTTTAAAGGTTGTCAAACGTTGTTTCTCGTTGTATATCCTTTAATTCTAGAGTCAAATTGATAAATAACGTGTACGAATTTGTTTACCGCATTTGTTTTGGTTACTCGACGTCTCCGTTCTCGTGTAGCCTACATATTGCGTTTTTTTTTTTTAATTTGCTTACCGGGCTAAAGGTTAGCATGCTTAAAATACGTAAGTCGTTTTGTTCAACAAATTTAAGTAGATAACTCATCAGTTGTTTGCATCAGAGCGACAATTTTTGAGATAGTTATTAAAACTGTTTAAAGGTTGTCAAACGTTGTTTCTCGTTGTATATCCTTTAATTCTAGAGTTAAATTGATAAATAACGTGTACGAATTTGTTTAACGCATTTGTTTTGGTTACTCGACGGCTCCGTTCTCGTGTAGCCTACGTATTGCGTTTTTTTTTAAATTTGCTTACCGGGCTAAAGGTTAGCATGCTTAAAATACGTAAGTCGTTTTGTTCAACAAATTTAAGTAGATAACTCATCAGTTGTTTGCATCAGAGCGACAATTTTTGAGATAGTTATTAAAACTGTTTAAAGGTTGTCAAACGTTGTTTCTCGTTGTATATCCTTTAATTCTAGAGTTAAATTGATAAATAACGTGTACGAATTTGTTTAACGCATTTGTTTTGGTTACTCGACGTCTCCGTTCTCGTGTAGCCTACATATTGCGTTTTTTTTTTAATTTGCTTACCGGGCTAAAGGTTAGCATGCTTAAAATACGTAAGTCGTTTTGTTCAAAAAATTTAAGTAGATAACTCATCAGTTGTTTGCATCAGAGCGACAATTTTTGAGATAGTTATTAAAACTGTTTAAATGTTGTCAAACGTTGTTTCTCGTTGTATATCCTTTAATTCTAGAGTTAAATTGATAAATAACGTGTACGAATTTGTTTAACGCATTTGTTTTGGTTACTCGACGTCTCCGTTCTCGTGTAGCCTACATATTGCGTTTTTTTTTAATTTGCTTACCGGGCTAAAGGTTAGCATGCTTAAAATACGTAAGTCGTTTTGTTCAACAAATTTAAGTAGATAACTCCTCAGTTGTTTGCATCAGAGCGACGATTTTTGAGATAGTTATTAAAACTGTTTAAAGGTTGTCAAACGTTGTTTCTCGTTGTATATCCTTTAATTCTAGAGTCAAATTGATAAATAACGTGTACGAATTTGTTTAACGCATTTGTTTTGGTTACTCGACGTCTCCGTTCTCGTGTAGCCTACATATTGCGTTTTTTTTTTAATTTGCTTACCGGGCTAAAGGTTAGCATGCTTAAAATACGTAATTCGTTTTGTTCAACAAATTTAAGTAGATAACTCATCAGTTGTTTGCATCAGAGCGACAATTTTTGAGATAGTTATTAAAACTGTTTAAAGGTTGTCAAACGTTGTTTCTCGTTGTATATCCTTTGATTCTAGAGTTAAATTGATAAATAACGTGTACGAATTTGTTTAACGCATTTGTTTGGGTTACTCGACGTCTCCGTTCTCGTGTAGCCTACATATTGCGTTTTTTTTTTAATTTGCTTACCGGGCTAAAGGTTAGCATGCTTAAAATACGTAATTCGTTTTGTTCAACAAATTTAAGTAGATAACTCCTCAGTTGTTTGCATCAGAGCGACGATTTTTGAGATAGTTATTAAAACTGTTTAAAGGTTGTCAAACGTTGTTTCTCGTTGTATATCCTTTAATTCTAGAGTTAAATTGATAAATAACGTGTACGAATTTGTTTAACGCATTTGTTTTGGTTACTCGACGTCTCCGTTCTCGTGTAGCCTACATATTGCGTTTTTTTTTTTAATTTGCTTACCGGGCTAAAGGTTAGCATGCTTAAAATACGTAAGTCGTTTTGTTCAACAAATTTAAGTAGATAACTCATCAGTTGTTTGCATCAGAGCGACAATTTTTGAGATAGTTATTAAAACTGTTTAAAGGTTGTCAAACGTTGTTTCTCGTTTTATATCCTTTAATTCTAGAGTTAAATTGATAAATAACGTGTACGAATTTGTTTAACGCATTTGTTTGGGTTACTCGACGTCTCCGTTCTCGTGTAGCCTACATATTGCGTTTTTTTTTAATTTGCTTACCGGGCTAAAGGTTAGCATGCTTAAAATACGTAAGTCGTTTTGTTCAACAAATTTAAGTAGATAACTCCTCAGTTGTTTGCATCAGAGCGACAATTTTTGAGATAGTTATTAAAACTGTTTAAAGGTTGTCAAACGTTGTTTCTCGTTGTATATCCTTTAATTCTAGAGTTAAATTGATAAATAACGTGTACGAATTTGTTTAACGCATTTGTTTTGGTTACTCGACGTCTCCGTTCTCGTGTAGCCTACATATTGCGTTTTTTTTTAATTTGCTTACCGGGCTAAAGGTTAGCATGCTTAAAATACGTAAGTCGTTTTGTTCAACAAATTTAAGTAGATAACTCCTCAGTTGTTTGCATCAGAGCAACGATTTTTGAGATAGTTATGAAAACTGTTTAAAGGTTGTCAAACGTTGTTTCTCGTTGTATATCCTTTAATTCTAGAGTTAAATTGATAAATAACGTGTACGAATTTGTTTAACGCATTTGTTTTGGTTACTCGACGTCTCCGTTCTCGTGTAGCCTACATATTGCGTTTTTTTTTTTAATTTGCTTACCGGGCTAAAGGTTAGCATGCTTAAAATACGTAAGTCGTTTTGTTCAACAAATTTAAGTAGATAACTCCTCAGTTGTTTGCATCAGAGCGACAATTTTTGAGATAGTTATTAAAACTGCTTAAAGGTTGTCAAACGTTGTTTCTCGTTGTATATCCTTTAATTCTAGAGTCAAATTGATAAATAACGTGTACGAATTTGTTTACCGCATTTGTTTTGGTTACTCGACGTCTCCGTTCTCGTGTAGCCTACATATTGCGTTTTTTTTTTTAATTTGCTTACCGGGCTAAAGGTTAGCATGCTTAAAATACGTAAGTCGTTTTGTTCAACAAATTTAGGTAGATAACTCATCAGTTGTTTGCATCAGAGCGACAATTTTTGAGATAGTTATTAAAACTGTTTAAAGGTTGTCAAACGTTGTTTCTCGTTGTATATCCTTTAATTCTAGAGTTAAATTGATAAATAACGTGTACGAATTTGTTTAACGCATTTGTTTTGGTTACTCGACGGCTCCGTTCTCGTGTAGCCTACGTATTGCGTTTTTTTTTTTTAATTTGCTTACCGGGCTAAAGGTTAGCATGCTTAAAATACGTAAGTCGTTTTGTTCAACAAATTTAAGTAGATAACTCATCAGTTGTTTGCATCAGAGCGACAATTTTTGAGATAGTTATTAAAACTGTTTAAAGGTTGTCAAACGTTGTTTCTCGTTGTATATCCTTTAATTCTAGAGTTAAATTGATAAATAACGTGTACGAATTTGTTTAACGCATTTGTTTTGGTTACTCGACGTCTCCGTTCTCGTGTAGCCTACATATTGCGTTTTTTTTTTTAATTTGCTTACCGGGCTAAAGGTTAGCATGCTTAAAATACGTAAGTCGTTTTGTTCAACAAATTTAAGTAGATAACTCATCAGTTGTTTGCATCAGAGCGACAATTTTTGAGATAGTTATTAAAACTGTTTAAATGTTGTCAAACGTTGTTTCTCGTTGTATATCCTTTAATTCTAGAGTTAAATTGATAAATAACGTGTACGAATTTGTTTAACGCATTTGTTTTGGTTACTCGACGTCTCCGTTCTCGTGTAGCCTACATATTGCGTTTTTTTTTAATTTGCTTACCGGGCTAAAGGTTAGCATGCTTAAAATACGTAAGTCGTTTTGTTCAACAAATTTAAGTAGATAACTCCTCAGTTGTTTGCATCAGTGCGACGATTTTTGAGATAGTTATTAAAACTGTTTAAAGGTTGTCAAACGTTGTTTCTCGTTGTATATCCTTTAATTCTAGAGTCAAATTGATAAATAACGTGTACGAATTTGTTTAACGCATTTGTTTTGGTTACTCGACGTCTCCGTTCTCGTGTAGCCTACATATTGCGTTTTTTTTTTAATTTGCTTACCGGGCTAAAGGTTAGCATGCTTAAAATACGTAAGTCGTTTTGTTCAACAAATTTAAGTAGATAACTCATCAGTTGTTTGCATCAGAGCGACAATTTTTGAGATAGTTATTAAAACTGTTTAAAGGTTGTCAAACGTTGTTTCTCGTTGTATATCCTTTGATTCTAGAGTTAAATTGATAAATAACGTGTACGAATTTGTTTAACGCATTTGTTTGGGTTACTCGACGTCTCCGTTCTCGTGTAGCCTACATATTGCGTTTTTTTTTTAATTTGCTTACCGGGCTAAAGGTTAACATGCTTAAAATACGTAATTCGTTTTGTTCAACAAATTTAAGTAGATAACTCCTCAGTTGTTTGCATCAGAGCGACGATTTTTGAGATAGTTATTAAAACTGTTTAAAGGTTGTCAAACGTTGTTTCTCGTTGTATATCCTTTAATTCTAGAGTTAAATTGATAAATAACGTGTACGAATTTGTTTAACGCATTTGTTTTGGTTACTCGACGTCTCCGTTCTCGTGTAGCCTACATATTGCGTTTTTTTTTTTAATTTGCTTACCGGGCTAAAGGTTAGCATGCTTAAAATACGTAAGTCGTTTTGTTCAACAAATTTAAGTAGATAACTCATCAGTTGCTTGCATCAGAGCGACAATTTTTGAGATAGTTATTAAAACTGTTTAAAGGTTGTCAAACGTTGTTTCTCGTTTTATATCCTTTAATTCTAGAGTTAAATTGATAAATAACGTGTACGAATTTGTTTAACGCATTTGTTTTGGTTACTCGACGTCTCCGTTCTCGTGTAGCCTACATATTGCGTTTTTTTTTTTTAATTTGCTTACCGGGCTAAAGGTTAGCATGCTTAAAATACGTAAGTCGTTTTCTTCAACAAATTTAAGTAGATAACTCCTCAGTTGTTTGCATCAGAGCGACAACTTTTGAGATAGTTATTAGAACTGTTTAAAGGTTGCCAAACGTTGTTTCTCGTTGTATATCCTTTAATTCTAGAGTTAAATTGATAAATAACGTGTACGAATTTGTTTAACGCATTTGTTTTGGTTACTCGACGTCTCCGTTCTCGTGTAGCCTACATATTGCGTTTTTTTTTAATTTGCTTACCGGGCTAAAGGTTAGCATGCTTAAAATACGTAAGTCGTTTTGTTCAACAAATTTGAGTAGATAACTCCTCAGTTGTTTGCATCAGAGCGACGATTTTTGAGATAGTTATTAAAACTGTTTAAAGGTTGTCAAACGTTGTTTCTCGTTGTATATCCTTTAATTCTAGAGTTAAATTGATAAATAACGTGTACGAATTTGTTTAACGCATTTGTTTTGGTTACTCGACGTCTCCGTTCTCGTGTAGCCTACATATTGCTTTTTTTTTTAATTTGCTTACCGGGCTAAAGGTTAGCATGCTTAAAATACGTAAGTCGTTTTGTTCAACAAATTTAAGTAGATAACTCATCAGTTGTTTGCATCAGAGCGACGATTTTTGAGATAGTTATTAAAACTGTTTAAAGGTTGTCAAACGTTGTTTCTCGTTGTATATCCTTTAATTCTAGAGTTAAATTGATAAATAACGTGTACGAATTTGTTTAACGCATTTGTTTTGGTTACTCGACGTCTCCGTTCTCGTGTAGCCTACAATTGGGTTTTTTTTTTTAATTTGCTTACCGGGCTAAAGGTTAGCATGCTTAAAATACGTAAGTCGTTTTGTTCAACAAATTTAAGTAGATAACTCCTCAGTTGTTTGCATCAGAGCGACAATTTTTGAGATAGTTATTAAAACTGTTTAAAGGTTGTCAAACGTTGTTTCTCGTTGTATATCCTTTAATTCTAGAGTTAAACTGATAAATAACGTGTACGAATTTGTTTAACGCATTTGTTTTGGTTACTCGACGGCTCCGTTCTCGTGTAGCCTACATATTGCGTTTTTTTTTTAATTTCTTACCGGGCTAAAGGTTAGCATGCTTAAAATACGTAAGTCGTTTTGTTCAACAAATTTAAGTAGATAACTCCTCAGTTGTTTGCATCAGAGCGACGATTTTTGAGATAGTTATTAAAACTGTTTAAAGGTTGTCAAACGTTGTTTCTCGTTGTATATCCTCTAATTCTAGAGTTAAACTGATAAATAACGTGTACGAATTTGTTTAACGCATTTGTTTTGGTTACTCGACGGCTCCGTTCTCGTGTAGCCTACATATTGCGTTTTTTTAAATTTGCTTACCGGGCTAAAGGTTAGCATGCTTAAAATACGTAAGTCGTTTTGTTCAACAAATTTGAGTAGATAACTCATCAGTTGTTTGCATCAGAGCGACAATTTTTGAGATAGTTATTAAAACTGTTTAAAGGTTGTCAAACGTTGTTTCTCGTTGTATATCCTTTAATTCTAGAGTTAAATTGATAAATAACGTGTACGAATTTGTTTAACGCATTTGTTTTGGTTACTCGAAGTCTCCGTTCTCGTGTAGCCTACATATTGCGTTTTTTTTTTTTTTTAATTTGCTTACCTGGCTAAAGGTTAGCATGCTTAAAATACGTAAGTCGTTTTGTTCAACAAATTTAAGTAGATAACTCATCAGTTGTTTGCATCAGAGCGACAATTTTTGAGATAGTTATTAAAACTGTTTAAAGGTTGTCAAACGTTGTTTCTCGTTGTATATCCTTTAATTCTAGAGTTAAATTGATAAATAACGTGTACGAATTTGTTTAACGCATTTGTTTTGGTTACTCGACGTCTCCGTTCTCGTGTAGCCTACATATTGCTTTTTTTTTTTAATTTGCTTACCGGACTAAAGGTTAGCATGCTTAAAATACGTAAGTCGTTTTGTTCAACAAATTTAAGTAGATAACTCATCAGTTGTTTGCATCAGAGCGACAATTTTTGAGATAGTTATTAAAACTGTTTAAAGGTTGTCAAACGTTGTTTCTCGTTGTATATCCTTTAATTCTAGAGTTAAATTGATAAATAACGTGTACGAATTTGTTTAACGCATTTGTTTTGGTTACTCGACGTCTCCGTTCTCGTGTAGCCTACATATTGCGTTTTTTTTTTTAATTTGCTTACCGGGCTAAAGGTTAGCATGCTTAAAATACGTAAGTCGTTTTGTTCAACAAATTTAAGTAGATAACTCATCAGTTGTTTGCATCAGAGCGACAATTTTTGAGATAGTTATTAAAACTGTTTAAAGGTTGTCAAACGTTGTTTCTCGTTTTATATCCTTTAATTCTAGAGTTAAATTGATAAATAACGTGTACGAATTTGTTTAACGCATTTGTTTGGGTTACTCGACGTCTCCGTTCTCGTGTAGCCTACATATTGCGTTTTTTTTTAATTTGCTTACCGGGCTAAAGGTTAGCATGCTTAAAATACGTAAGTCGTTTTGTTCAACAAATTTAAGTAGATAACTCATCAGTTGTTTGCATCAGAGCGACGATTTTTGAGATAGTTATTAAAACTGTTTAAAGGTTGTCAAACGTTGTTTCTCGTTGTATATCCTTTAATTCTAGAGTTAAATTGATAAATAACGTGTACGAATTTGTTTAACGCATTTGTTTTGGTTACTCGACGTCTCCGTTCTCGTGTAGCCTACAATTGGGTTTTTTTTTTTTAATTTGCTTACCGGGCTAAAGGTTAGCATGCTTAAAATACGTAAGTCGTTTTGTTCAGCAAATTTAAGTAGATAACTCCTCAGTTGTTTGCATCAGAGCGACAATTTTTGAGATAGTTATTAAAACTGTTTAAAGGTTGTCAAACGTTGTTTCTCGTTGTATATCCTTTAATTCTAGAGTTAAACTGATAAATAACGTGTACGAATTTGTTTAACGCATTTGTTTTGGTTACTCGACGGCTCTGTTCTCGTGTAGCCTACATATTGTGTTTTTTTTTTAATTTCTTACCGGGCTAAAGGTTAGCATGCTTAAAATACGTAAGTCGTTTTGTTCAACAAATTTAAGTAGATAACTCCTCAGTTGTTTGCATCAGAGCGACGATTTTTGAGATAGTTATTAAAACTGTTTAAAGGTTGTCAAACGTTGTTTCTCGTTGTATATCCTCTAATTCTAGAGTTAAACTGATAAATAACGTGTACGAATTTGTTTAACGCATTTGTTTTGGTTACTCGACGGCTCCGTTCTCGTGTAGCCTACATATTGCGTTTTTTTTTAATTTGCTTACCGGGCTAAAGGTTAGCATGCTTAAAATACGTAAGTCGTTTTGTTCAACAAATTTGAGTAGATAACTCATCAGTTGTTTGCATCAGAGCGACAATTTTTGAGATAGTTATTAAAACTGTTTAAAGGTTGTCAAACGTTGTTTCTCGTTGTATATCCTTTAATTCTAGAGTTAAATTGATAAATAACGTGTACGAATTTGTTTAACGCATTTGTTTTGGTTACTCGAAGTCTCCGTTCTCGTGTAGCCTACATATTGCGTTTTTTTTTTTTTTTAATTTGCTTACCTGGCTAAAGGTTAGCATGCTTAAAATACGTAAGTCGTTTTTGTTCAACAAATTTAAGTAGATAACTCATCAGTTGTTTGCATCAGAGCGACAATTTTTGAGATAGTTATTAAAACTGTTTAAAGGTTGTCAAACGTTGTTTCTCGTTGTATATCCTTTAATTCTAGAGTTAAATTGATAAATAACGTGTACGAATTTGTTTAACGCATTTGTTTTGGTTACTCGACGTCTCCGTTCTCGTGTAGCCTACATATTGCTTTTTTTTTTTAATTTGCTTACCGGACTAAAGGTTAGCATCTTAAAATACGTAAGTCGTTTTGTTCAACAAATTTAAGTAGATAACTCATCAGTTGTTTGCATCAGAGCGACGATTTTTGAGATAGTTATTAAAACTGTTTAAAGGTTGTCAAACGTTGTTTCTCGTTGTATATCCTTTAATTCTAGAGTTAAATTGATAAATAACGTGTACGAATTTGTTTAACGCATTTGTTTTGGTTACTCGACGTCTCCGTTCTCGTGTAGCCTACATATTGCGTTTTTTTTTTAATTTGCTTACCGGGCTAAAGGTTAGCATGCTTAAAATACGTAAGTCGTTTTGTTCAACAAATTTAAGTAGATAACTCCTCAGTTGTTTGCATCAGAGCGACAATTTTTGAGATAGTTATTAAAACTGTTTAAAGGTTGTCAAACGTTGTTTCTCGTTGTATATCCTTTAATTCTAGAGTTAAATTGATAAATAACGTGTACGAATTTGTGTAACGCATTTGTTTTGGTTACTCGACGGCTCCGTTCTCGTGTAGCCTACATATTGCGTTTTTTTTTTAATTTGCTTGCCGGGCTAAAGGTTAGCATGCTTAAAATACGTAAGTCGTTTTGTTCAACAAATTTAAGTAGATAACTCCTCAGTTGTTTGCATCAGAGCGACGATTTTTGAGATAGTTATTAAAACTGTTTAAAGGTTGTCAAACGTTGTTTCTCGTTGTATATCCTTTAATTCTAGAGTTAAATTGATAAATAACGTGTACGAATTTGTTTAACGCATTTGTTTTGGTTACTCGACGGCTCCGTTCTCGTGTAGCCTACATATTGCGTTTTTTTTTTTAATTTGCTTACCGGGCTAAAGGTTAGCATGCTTAAAATACGTGAGTCGTTTTGTTCAACAAATTTAAGTAGATAACTCATCAGTTGTTTGCATCAGAGCGACAATTTTTGAGATAGTTATTAAAACTGTTTAAAGGTTGTCAAACGTTGTTTCTCGTTGTATATCCTTTAATTCTAGAGTCAAATTGATAAATAACGTGTACGAATTTGTTTAACGCATTTGTTTTGGTTACTCGACGTCTCCGTTCTCGTGTAGAATACATATTGCGTTTTTTTTTTATTTTGCTTACCGGGCTAAAGGTTAGCATGCTTAAAATACGTAAGTCGTTTTGTTCAACAAATTTAAGGAGATAACTCATCAGTTGTTTGCATCAGAGCGACAATTTTTGAGATAGTTATTAAAACTGTTTAAAGGTTGTCAAACGTTGTTTCTCGTTGTATATCCTTTAATTCTAGAGTTAAATTGATAAATAACGTGTACGAATATGTTTAACGGATTTGTTTTGGTTACTCGACGTCTCCGTTCTCGTGTAGCCTACATATTGCGTTTTTTTTTTTAATTTGCTTACCGGGCTAAAGGTTAGCATGCTTAAAATACGTAAGTCGTTTTGTTCAACAAATTTGAGTAGATAACTCATCAGTTGTTTGCATCAGAGCCACAATTTTTGAGATAGTTATTAAAACTGTTTAAAGGTTGTCAAACGTTGTTTCTCGTTGTATATCCTTTAATTCTAGAGTTAAATTGATAAATAACGTGTACGAATTTGTTTAACGCATTTGTTTTTGGTTACTCGACGTCTCCGTTCTCGTGTAGCCTACATATTGCGTTTTTTTTTTTAATTTGCTTACCGGGCTAAAGGTTAGCATGCTTAAAATACGTAAGTCGTTTGTTCAACAAATTTAAGTAGATAACTCATCAGTTGTTTGCATCAGAGCGATATTATTGAGATAGTTATTAAAACTGTTTAAAGGTTGTCAAACGTTGTTTCTCGTTGTATATCCTTTAATTCTAGAGTTAAATTGATAAATAACGTGTACGAATTTGTTTAACGCATTTGTTTGGGTTACTCGACGTCTCCGTTCTCGTGTAGCCTACATATTGCGTTTTTTTTTTTAATTTGCTTACGGGCTAAAGGTTAGCATGCTTAAAATACGTAAGTCGTTTTGTTCAACAAATTTAAGTAGATAACTCATCAGTTGTTTGCATCAGAGCGACAATTTTTGAGATAGTTATTAAAACTGTTTAAAGGTTGTCAAACGTTGTTTCTCGTTTTATATCCTTTAATTCTAGAGTTAAATTGATAAATAACGTGTACGAATTTGTTTAACGCATTTGTTTTGGTTACTCGATGTCTCCGTTCTCGTGTAGCCTACATATTGCGTTTTTTTTTAATTTGCTTACCGGGCTAAAGGTTAGCATGCTTAAAATACGTAATTCGTTTTGTTCAACAAATTTAAGTAGATAACTCATCAGTTGTTTGCATCAGAGCGACAATTTTTGAGATAGTTATTAAAACTGTTTAAAGGTTGTCAAACGTTGTTTCTCGTTGTATATCCTTTAATTCTAGAGTTAAATTGATAAATAACGTGTACGAATTTGTTTAACGCATTTGTTTTGGTTACTCGACGTCTCCGTTCTCGTGTAGCCTACATATTGCGTTTTTTTTTAATTTGCTTACCGGGCTAAAGGTTAGCATGCTTAAAATACGTAAGTCGTTTTGTTCAACAAATTTAAGTAGATAACTCCTCAGTTGTTTGCATCAGAGCAACGATTTTTGAGATAGTTATGAAAACTGTTTAAAGGTTGTCAAACGTTGTTTCTCGTTGTATATCCTTTAATTCTAGAGTTAAATTGATAAATAACGTGTACGAATTTGTTTAACGCATTTGTTTTGGTTACTCGACGTCTCCGTTCTCGTGTAGCCTACATATTGCGTTTTTTTTTTTAATTTGCTTACCGGGCTAAAGGTTAGCATGCTTAAAATACGTAAGTCGTTTTCTTCAACAAATTTAAGTAGATAACTCCTCAGTTGTTTGCATCAGAGCGACAACTTTTGAGATAGTTATTAGAACTGTTTAAAGGTTGCCAAACGTTGTTTCTCGTTGTATATCCTTTAATTCTAGAGTTAAATTGATAAATAACGTGTACGAATTTGTTTAACGCATTTGTTTTGGTTACTCGACGTCTCCGTTCTCGTGTAGCCTACATATTGCGTTTTTTTTAATTTGCTTACCGGGCTAAAGGTTAGCATGCTTAAAATACGTAAGTCGTTTTGTTCAACAAATTTGAGTAGATAACTCCTCAGTTGTTTGCATCAGAGCGACGATTTTTGAGATAGTTATTAAAACTGTTTAAAGGTTGTCAAACGTTGTTTCTCGTTGTATATCCTTTAATTCTAGAGTTAAATTGATAAATAACGTGTACGAATTTGTTTAACGCATTTGTTTTGGTTACTCTGACGTCTCCGTTCTCGTGTAGCCTACATATTGCTTTTTTTTTTTAATTTGCTTACCGGGCTAAAGGTTAGCATGCTTAAAATACGTAAGTCGTTTTGTTCAACAAATTTAAGTAGATAACTCATCAGTTGTTTGCATCAGAGCGACGATTTTTGAGATAGTTATTAAAACTGTTTAAAGGTTGTCAAACGTTGTTTCTCGTTGTATATCCTTTAATTCTAGAGTTAAATTGATAAATAACGTGTACGAATTTGTTTAACGCATTTGTTTTGGTTACTCGACGTCTCCGTTCTCGTGTAGCCTACAATTGGGTTTTTTTTTTTAATTTGCTTACCGGGCTAAAGGTTAGCATGCTTAAAATACGTAAGTCGTTTTGTTCAACAAATTTAAGTAGATAACTCCTCAGTTGTTTGCATCAGAGCGACAATTTTTGAGATAGTTATTAAAACTGTTTAAAGGTTGTCAAACGTTGTTTCTCGTTGTATATCCTTTAATTCTAGAGTTAAACTGATAAATAACGTGTACGAATTTGTTTAACGCATTTGTTTTGGTTACTCGACGGCTCCGTTCTCGTGTAGCCTACATATTGCGTTTTTTTTTTAATTTCTTACCGGGCTAAAGGTTAGCATGCTTAAAATACGTAAGTCGTTTTGTTCAACAAATTTAAGTAGATAACTCCTCAGTTGTTTGCATCAGAGCGACGATTTTTGAGATAGTTATTAAAACTGTTTAAAGGTTGTCAAACGTTGTTTCTCGTTGTATATCCTCTAATTCTAGAGTTAAACTGATAAATAACGTGTACGAATTTGTTTAACGCATTTGTTTTGGTTACTCGACGGCTCCGTTCTCGTGTAGCCTACATATTGCGTTTTTTTTTAATTTGCTTACCGGGCTAAAGGTTAGCATGCTTAAAATACGTAAGTCGTTTTGTTCAACAAATTTGAGTAGATAACTCATCAGTTGTTTGCATCAGAGCGACAATTTTTGAGATAGTTATTAAAACTGTTTAAAGGTTGTCAAACGTTGTTTCTCGTTGTATATCCTTTAATTCTAGAGTTAAATTGATAAATAACGTGTACGAATTTGTTTAACGCATTTGTTTTGGTTACTCGAAGTCTCCGTTCTCGTGTAGCCTACATATTGGGTTTTTTTTTTTTTTAATTTGCTTACCTGGCTAAAGGTTAGCATGCTTAAAATACGTAAGTCGTTTTGTTCAACAAATTTAAGTAGATAACTCATCAGTTGTTTGCATCAGAGCGACAATTTTTGAGATAGTTATTAAAACTGTTTAAAGGTTGTCAAACGTTGTTTCTCGTTGTATATCCTTTAATTCTAGAGTTAAATTGATAAATAACGTGTACGAATTTGTTTAACGCATTTGTTTTGGTTACTCGACGTCTCCGTTCTCGTGTAGCCTACATATTGCTTTTTTTTTTTAATTTGCTTACCGGACTAAAGGTTAGCATGCTTAAAATACGTAAGTCGTTTTGTTCAACAAATTTAAGTAGATAACTCATCAGTTGTTTGCATCAGAGCGACAACTTTTGAGATAGTTATTAGAACTGTTTAAAGGTTGCCAAACGTTGTTTCTCGTTGTATATCCTTTAATTCTAGAGTTAAATTGATAAATAACGTGTACGAATTTGTTTAACGCATTTGTTTTGGTTACTCGACGTCTCCGTTCTCGTGTAGCCTACATATTGCGTTTTTTTTTTAATTTGCTTACCGGGCTAAAGGTTAGCATGCTTAAAATACGTAAGTCGTTTTCTTCAACAAATTTAAGTAGATAACTCCTCAGTTGTTTGCATCAGAGCGACAACTTTTGAGATAGTTATTAGAACTGTTTAAAGGTTGCCAAACGTTGTTTCTCGTTGTATATCCTTTAATTCTAGAGTTAAATTGATAAATAACGTGTACGAATTTGTTTAACGCATTTGTTTTGGTTACTCGACGTCTCCGTTCTCGTGTAGCCTACATATTGCGTTTTTTTTTTTTAATTTGCTTACCGGGCTAAAGGTTAGCATGCTTAAAATACGTAAGTCGTTTTCTTCAACAAATTTAAGTAGATAACTCCTCAGTTGTTTGCATCAGAGCGACAACTTTTGAGATAGTTATTAGAACTATTTAAAGGTTGCCAAACGTTGTTTCTCGTTGTATATCCTTTAATTCTAGAGTTAAATTGATAAATAACGTGTACGAATTTGTTTAACGCATTTGTTTTGGTTACTCGACGTCTCCGTTCTCGTGTAGCCTACATATTGCGTTTTTTTTTAATTTGCTTACCGGGCTAAAGGTTAGCATGCTTAAAATACGTAAGTCGTTTTGTTCAACAAATTTGAGTAGATAACTCCTCAGTTGTTTGCATCAGAGCGACGATTTTTGAGATAGTTATTAAAACTGTTTAAAGGTTGTCAAACGTTGTTTCTCGTTGTATATCCTTTAATTCTAGAGTTAAATTGATAAATAACGTGTACGAATTTGTTTAACGCATTTGTTTTGGTTACTCGACGTCTCCGTTCTCGTGTAGCCTACATATTGCTTTTTTTTTTTAATTTGCTTACCGGACTAAAGGTTAGCATGCTTAAAATACGTAAGTCGTTTTGTTCAACAAATTTAAGTAGATAACTTATCAGTTGTTTGCATCAGAGCGACAACTTTTGAGATAGTTATTAGAACTGTTTAAAGGTTGCCAAACGTTGTTTCTCGTTGTATATCCTTTAATTCTAGAGTTAAATTGATAAATAACGTGTACGAATTTGTTTAACGCATTTGTTTTGGTTACTCGACGTCTCCGTTCTCGTGTAGCCTACATATTGCGTTTTTTTTTTTTTAATTTGCTTACCGGGCTAAAGGTTAGCATGCTTAAAATACGTAAGTCGTTTTCTTCAACAAATTTAAGTAGATAACTCCTCAGTTGTTTGCATCAGAGCGACAACTTTTGAGATAGTTATTAGAACTGTTTAAAGGTTGCCAAACGTTGTTTCTCGTTGTATATCCTTTAATTCTAGAGTTAAATTGATAAATAACGTGTACGAATTTGTTTAACGCATTTGTTTTGGTTACTCGACGTCTCCGTTCCGTGTAGCCTACATATTGCGTTTTTTTTTAATTTGCTTACCGGGCTAAAGGTTAGCATGCTTAAAATACGTAAGTCGTTTTGTTCAACAAATTTGAGTAGATAACTCCTCAGTTGTTTGCATCAGAGCGACGATTTTTGAGATAGTTATTAAAACTGTTTAAAGGTTGTCAAACGTTGTTTCTCGTTGTATATCCTTTAATTCTAGAGTTAAATTGATAAATAACGTGTACGAATTTGTTTAACGCATTTGTTTTGGTTACTCGACGTCTCCGTTCTCGTGTAGCCTACATATTGCTTTTTTTTTTAATTTGCTTACCGGGCTAAAGGTTAGCATGCTTAAAATACGTAAGTCGTTTTGTTCAACAAATTTAAGTAGATAACTCATCAGTTGTTTGCATCAGAGCGACGATTTTTGAGATAGTTATTAAAACTGTTTAAAGGTTGTCAAACGTTGTTTCTCGTTGTATATCCTTTAATTCTAGAGTTAAATTGATAAATAACGTGTACGAATTTGTTTAACGCATTTGTTTTGGTTACTCGACGTCTCCGTTCTCGTGTAGCCTACAATTGGGTTTTTTTTTTAATTTGCTTACCGGGCTAAAGGTTAGCATGCTTAAAATACGTAAGTCGTTTTGTTCAACAAATTTAAGTAGATAACTCCTCAGTTGTTTGCATCAGAGCGACAATTTTTGAGATAGTTATTAAAACTGTTTAAAGGTTGTCAAACGTTGTTTCTCGTTGTATATCCTTTAATTCTAGAGTTAAACTGATAAATAACGTGTACGAATTTGTTTAACGCATTTGTTTTGGTTACTCGACGGCTCCGTTCTCGTGTAGCCTACATATTGCGTTTTTTTTTTAATTTCTTACCGGGCTAAAGGTTAGCATGCTTAAAATACGTAAGTCGTTTTGTTCAACAAATTTAAGTAGATAACTCCTCAGTTGTTTGCATCAGAGCGACGATTTTTGAGATAGTTATTAAAACTGTTTAAAGGTTGTCAAACGTTGTTTTTCGTTGTATATCCTCTAATTCTAGAGTTAAACTGATAAATAACGTGTACGAATTTGTTTAACGCATTTGTTTTGGTTACTCGACGGCTCCGTTCTCGTGTAGCCTACATATTGCGTTTTTTTTTAATTTGCTTACCGGGCTAAAGGTTAGCATGCTTAAAATACGTAAGTCGTTTTGTTCAACAAATTTGAGTAGATAACTCATCAGTTGTTTGCATCAGAGCGACAATTTTTGAGATAGTTATTAAAACTGTTTAAAGGTTGTCAAACGTTGTTTCTCGTTGTATATCCTTTAATTCTAGAGTTAAATTGATAAATAACGTGTACGAATTTGTTTAACGCATTTGTTTTGGTTACTCGAAGTCTCCGTTCTCGTGTAGCCTACATATTGCGTTTTTTTTTTTTAATTTGCTTACCTGGCTAAAGGTTAGCATGCTTAAAATACGTAAGTCGTTTTGTTCAACAAATTTAAGTAGATAACTCATCAGTTGTTTGCATCAGAGCGACAATTTTTGAGATAGTTATTAAAACTGTTTAAAGGTTGTCAAACGTTGTTTCTCGTTGTATATCCTTTAATTCTAGAGTTAAATTGATAAATAACGTGTACGAATTTGTTTAACGCATTTGTTTTGGTTACTCGACGTCTCCGTTCTCGTGTAGCCTACATATTGCTTTTTTTTTTAATTTGCTTACCGGACTAAAGGTTAGCATGCTTAAAATACGTAAGTCGTTTTGTTCAACAAATTTAAGTAGATAACTCATCAGTTGTTTGCATCAGAGCGACGATTTTTGAGATAGTTATTAAAACTGTTTAAAGGTTGTCAAACGTTGTTTCTCGTTGTATATCCTTTAATTCTAGAGTTAAATTGATAAATAACGTGTACGAATTTGTTTAACGCATTTGTTTTGGTTACTCGACGTCTCCGTTCTCGTGTAGCCTACATATTGCGTTTTTTTTTTAATTTGCTTACCGGGCTAAAGGTTAGCATGCTTAAAATACGTAAGTCGTTTTGTTCAACAAATTTAAGTAGATAACTCCTCAGTTGTTTGCATCAGAGCGACAATTTTTGAGATAGTTATTAAAACTGTTTAAAGGTTGTCAAACGTTGTTTCTCGTTGTATATCCTTTAATTCTAGAGTTAAATTGATAAATAACGTGTACGAATTTGTTTAACGCATTTGTTTTGGTTACTCGACGGCTCCGTTCTCGTGTAGCCTACATATTGCGTTTTTTTTTTAATTTGCTTGCCGGGCTAAAGGTTAGCATGCTTAAAATACGTAAGTCGTTTTGTTCAACAAATTTAAGTAGATAACTCCTCAGTTGTTTGCATCAGAGCGACGATTTTTGAGATAGTTATTAAAACTGTTTAAAGGTTGTCAAACGTTGTTTCTCGTTGTATATCCTTTAATTCTAGAGTTAAATTGATAAATAACGTGTACGAATTTGTTTAACGCATTTGTTTTGGTTACTCGACGGCTCCGTTCTCGTGTAGCCTACATATTGCGTTTTTTTTTTAATTTGCTTACCGGGCTAAAGGTTAGCATGCTTAAAATACGTGAGTCGTTTTGTTCAACAAATTTAAGTAGATAACTCATCAGTTGTTTGCATCAGAGCGACAATTTTTGAGATAGTTATTAAAACTGTTTAAAGGTTGTCAAACGTTGTTTCTCGTTGTATATCCTTTAATTCTAGAGTCAAATTGATAAATAACGTGTACGAATTTGTTTAACGCATTTGTTTTGGTTACTCGACGTCTCCGTTCTCGTGTAGAATACATATTGCGTTTTTTTTTTTATTTTGCTTACCGGGCTAAAGGTTAGCATGCTTAAAATACGTAAGTTGTTTTGTTCAACAAATTTAAGGAGATAACTCATCAGTTGTTTGCATCAGAGCGACAATTTTTGAGATAGTTATTAAAACTGTTTAAAGGTTGTCAAACGTTGTTTCTCGTTGTATATCCTTTAATTCTAGAGTTAAATTGATAAATAACGTGTACGAATATGTTTAACGGATTTGTTTTGGTTACTCGACGTCTCCGTTCTCGTGTAGCCTACATATTGCGTTTTTTTTTTAATTTGCTTACCGGGCTAAAGGTTAGCATGCTTAAAATACGTAAGTCGTTTTGTTCAACAAATTTGAGTAGATAACTCATCAGTTGTTTGCATCAGAGCCACAATTTTTGAGATAGTTATTAAAACTGTTTAAAGGTTGTCAAACGTTGTTTCTCGTTGTATATCCTTTAATTCTAGAGTTAAATTGATAAATAACGTGTACGAATTTGTTTAACGCATTTGTTTTGGTTACTCGACGTCTCCGTTCTCGTGTAGCCTACATATTGCGTTTTTTTTTTTTAATTTGCTTACCGGGCTAAAGGTTAGCATGCTTAAAATACGTAAGTCGTTTTGTTCAACAAATTTAAGTAGATAACTCATCAGTTGTTTGCATCAGAGCGACAATTTTTGAGATAGTTATTAAAACTGTTTAAAGGTTGTCAAACGTTGTTTCTCGTTGTATATCCTTTAATTCTAGAGTTATATTGATAAATAACGTGTACGAATTTGTTTAACGAACGCATTTGTTTTGGTTACTCGACGTCTCCGTTCTCGTTTAGCCAACATATTGCGTTTTTTTTTTAATTTGCTTCCCGGGCTAAAGGTTAGCATGCTTAAAATACGTAAGTCGTTTTGTTCAACAAATTTAAGTAGATAACTCATCAGTTGTTTGCA